>NC_090448.1:643629352-643932382 GCF_031143425.1 Pleurodeles waltl
TTCCTGTGCCACTGGATTCAAGCTAGCCTGGCTGATGAGGGGTGAAACCCCGAAACCGGTCCCAGGATGCTTGTTTCCAGTCCAGGGAAGACCTGGCCTAGCAGTTCGGGCTGGACTGTTCCCATGGGGAACAGGGTCAAGACTGATTTGCATATGGCGGGGTCCAAACTGGAATGGCATGGGCAGCAAAAAAACGATGGATTTAGGCCCAGGTCACTGTACTGGGGGTGAATGTTTGACATTGTTCAGCATTCCGTCCATCACTTGTTGTTTTTGCTTTGTCGCCCTAAGTGGGAAGGGTATGCCCAGACGTGGGTCCCGTGCTTCCCGTGCCACTGGATTCAAGCTAGCCTGGCTGATGAGGGGTGAAACCCCGAAACCGGTCCCAGGATGCTTGTTTCCAGTCCAGGGAAGACCTGGCCTAGCAGTTCGGGCTGGACTGTTCCCATGGGGAACAGGGTCAAGACTGATTTGCATATGGCGGGGTCCAAACTGGAATGGCATGGGCAGCAAAAAAACGATGGATTTAGGCCCAGGTCACTGTACTGGGGGTGAATGTTTGACATTGTTCAGCATTCCGTCCATCACTTGTTGTTTTTGACCATCTATCCACAAACAACCCGATTCTTAGTATTCATAATCAGTTATTTGGTGATTTAAAAAAACTATTCTTCAAAGAGGGCTGTAAGAAGCCGGGGGAGGGTGCTACTTCCAAATGGTTTGACACAGGCTGCAAAGCAGCGAAGTTTAATCTGAGGAATGCAGTCAAACAGTCTGATAGAGAAGGAATAGTGCTAGCTAGACAGAATTACAACCTTGCTCTTAATAGAGCTAGGAAACAATGGAATTAATCACAGGCAGGAGATGCCTGCTGCAGCCAAAAAGAAAGATAATCTATCATTTTGGCATTTAGCTACGCAAACTGAATTTGTAAGTAAGAATTTTTACAATTATTATATTGAACCCAATAGCTGGGTCTCTCATTTCACCAAGATATACGCTGCTGAAGATGCAATGTCCCCCAACAGTGCAGTTGAACTGGTTGTCCAAGATACATCATCTGACATTGGGGAAGACCATGCTGATGGCGCAGTCACCTTTAGTCTACATGATACGGCTAAGGCGATTGATTCTTTAAAATGTGCCGAAGCACCAGGCCCTGACAAAATCCTGGGCATTCTGTATAAAATTGAGCCCCTTGATCTGGACTAGTTACATAAATCTGCTATCTAAAGCTATTGCTCTATAAGAGCTTTTTTTGTCTACATAGAAGACAGAATACAACAAATGCTGTACAATTATAGGGTGAGTATTAATAGTAGTAGTTTTGTTGTGACTGCTGTTGTGCTTACTTACTCCTGTGGGACATGTTTCAGATCGTGTTAATAATGCTAATGTTGAAATTGATACTAATCGAAATGAGTTAAATCAGGATGTACCAGTGCATAAAGAACATTTATTTAGTGAATTTAAAGATAATGTACACACTAAAATGATCAGAGGATATGTAGATATCATAAAGGTTAGTGGATGCTGTGTGCACATACCTTCCTACTTCAGCTGAGGTGGGTTTGACCTATGTACAGCTTCCTATTTCTTACTTGCTCCTTGCTCTCATGAAAAAAAATATATATATATATATATATATGAGAACAGGGCTGATTGCAGAGGCCCCCTAACTTTTTGCCCCCATTCTCCACTTTTTGCTGGTATTTTCCTGACTCTGATGGTGTCCTGGGTACTGCTAACCAGTCCCAGCGCCTGTGCTCTGTGTAAAATCAGTAAGCAAATTAGGCTAATTATAATTGGCTAAGTCAACCTACCTATAAGTCCCTAGTATATGGTAGGGCATGTAGGATTAGGGACCCTAGCATAGGTAGTGCACCCATAGGAGCACTGCTGAGGTGCCCAGTGCCATTTTAAAGGCAGGCCTGCCTTGCTGGCGGCTTTTAAATTAAAGTTACATGCAAATTCGACTTTGGAATTAAAAGTAGTTCCAAAGTCTTAAACTACCTTAGTTTTACATATAAGCCACCCATAAGGTGTGCCCTATGTGCCCCTAGGGCTGGGTGCCATGTAACTATAAGCAGGGACCTTATAAAAATAGTTTTATAAGCCCTGGTGAGGTAAAACAGACAAATTAGTTTTTCCCTCATTGTAGTGAATGGCCTCCGTAGGCTAGAATGGGGAGACTTTATTTTAATTTTAAAAGTCCCCTTGAGTAACAGATACCAGAAGTTTGGTATCAAATAAATTGTTATAATAAATCCCACAACTTCCAGTTGTGGGATTTAATATAACTTGTTCAGGTAAAGAGTTTTAAACTTTACCTGAAAAGTTGCCAACTTCAGCCCTGCAGTGTTTTTGCTGCTGTGCTCTGATTGGCCAGCCTCTGGCAGTCTGGCCAGGATGCCTTGATGAGGTGTGAAGAGGCCTGGCTCCACACAAAGAGATGTGCCTGGGGGAGGAGATCTCCCCTCAGCAGATGGTGAAGCAGGAAGCGGGAGGGCTGCCAAACTGGTCTTCAAAGGCAGAGAAGGACATTTGGAGCAACCCAGCAACACCCTCACATCCTGCAAACCCAGACAATTAAGTGCCCCCTTGATTAGATTAGGAGAGAACAGGAGAGGGGTGTGTTTAGGATTTTTAGCCACACCAGTGGGTGGGCTCAGCCAGATGTAACCTCCAAAAATCACTTTCAGCCATGATGGATTTTTGATGAATGTTGCTCCCTGGGATTGATTTTTGGCACACTTCCCAAGAAGTGGTCATCACAGGAGGAAGGACCCTGCACCTGATTGGAGAACCAGGACCCCCCCTGTTTTTCACCCAGGATCAGGGATAAAACTGGCAGACCTGCACCCACACCTCAGATCCCCATCAGATTCCAACAGGGAAGAACTACAGGCGAAGAAGGACTGCCCTGCTGGACCCCTGACCTGCACCTGGACACTGCACTTTGGAGGACTGCACCAGTTGCACTCTCAGGCTTCACCACTAAAAGGACTTTACCTGTCTTCTACTGCTTCAAGAAGGGACTCCCTGTTTGCTACAGGTACAAAGGAGCTGCCCAGAGTCCCCTGCATCTAGTCCTGCAAGCAGAGCCCAGTTGACCAGCATCCAGGGGCTGTTTGAGGATTCTGACCAGGTGCATTCTGGGAATTGTAGTCCCAACTCCCAAGGAGCAACTCAGAGCTTCTGGAACCTTGGATCAAGTTGTGGACACTTCAAGGACACAAAAAGGACCTCTGGAAGAAGATCCAGAAGTTTGGAGACGTTTGGAGCAACTCCATAAGTTGAAGAGGTGCATTGTGGGAGTTGTAGTCCCAGACCCCAAGAGGCACACCAGAGCCTCGGAACCCTTGGCTAGTGCTATGGACCACTTTCCTGAATCAAACACTTCTGAAAGTAAGTGTGACAGTGTTACCTCGTGGGTGGCCTGAACTCTGGACTTTGTTTCTTTCCAGTGTGACCTTTTTTTTTAACCCTTTGAGTGCTAGTTGCTTCTATGCGCTAGCAAGCATTAATTCTTTAAAAATGCATATCTCCGGTTCCCCTTATCTGATTTTATTCGTTTGGTGTCGTTTTAACGATAAAAATATAATCTATTTTTATAAATTGATTTTGGATTTTTAAACTGTTTCCTGTGTTTTATTTAATTACTGTTTTGTGATATTTGAATGCTTTATGCTTTGTCTCCTAAGTTAAGCCTTGTCGCTCGTTGCCAAGCTACCAAGGGTTGAGCTAGGTTTAATTTACTGAGACCTAACTGGACCTAAGTGGAGGTCAGTGGCCTATTGCTAAGTGTAGGTACTTACCTGCCCTTACCAATAACCCATTTTCCAACAATATGTATATTTTGCAATTTTTTAATAACAAGTCTCTTTCTCCTTATTTGACTGATTTTAATGTGCCTCTAGTAGAACTGCATTTTAAAGAAGTTAATAGAGAAATTCTATAGAGTATGGCCCTCATTCGGACCTTGGCGGGCGGCGGAGGCCGCCCGCCAAAGTCCCGCCGTCAAAATACCGTACCGCGGTCGCAAGACCGCGGCGGGTATTTTGACTTTTCCCCTGGGCTGACGGGCGGCCGCCGAAAGGCCGCCCGCCAGCCCAGGGGAAAACGACCTTCCCACCATGAAGCCGGCTCGTAATCGAGCCGGCGGAGTGGGAAGGTGCGACGGGTGCTACGGCACCCGTCGCGTATTTCACTGTCTGCTATGCAGACAGTGAAATACTAGCGGGGCCCTCTTACGGGGGCCCTTGCAGTGCCCATGCCATTGGCATGGGCACTGCAGGGGCCCCCAGGGGCCCCGCGACCCCCCCTACCGCCATCCGGTTCCCGGCGGGAGAACCGCCGGGAACTGGATGGCAGTAGGGGGGGTCGGAATCCCCTCGGCGGCGCAGCTAGCTGCGCCGCCTTGGAGGATTCCAATGGGCGGCGGTACACTGGCGGGAGACCGCCAGTGTTGCCGGTCCGACCGCGGCTTTACCGCCGCGTTCGGAATGCCCATTGGAGCACCGCCGGCTTGTCGGCGGTGCTCCCGCGGTCCACCAACCCGGCGGTCATTGACCGCCGCGGTTGGAATGAGGGCCTATATGTTTTAGGAATGGCTGCACAAAACAAGAGTGATGCTATTACAAGGCAAGTCTATGTGTGTCTTCTGAGTAGTGAGGAGAATAATTTTACCAGAGAATGCAATGAGTATAGAATAAACGGGTAGAGAAACTGGGAAGAAAAGAAGATTACATTATGACAGATGAAAGACGAAGAGGCATTTAGATTGTCATGTTTACATCCTATATTAAGAGTGGAGCATGACGTGTATGGTGAGGCATGGTTCTTGAGGTGTGCATGGTAAGGCGTAGTTCTTTAAAGGGAGGTAAAGTAGAATTTTTAGGAGACAGTGTGTGATTGAACCTATGAAGTTAGTTGGGGCTATTTGCTAGGTGCAGAACTTGTTTTGAGGGCAATTTATTGTGACTGCGAGAAAAAGTCTTCTTTCAATTTGCAGAGAAATTGAGTTTGTTCATGTTACTTAGCTTTAGTGTTTACTAGAGTTGATCATAAAAATGAAGTAGGTAATGAATATAGTTAAAAAAGAGTGAGACGTAGTTTTGGACAAGTAGTTTTAGATATATTAGATGCTATAATTCCTTCTGTAGGTGCAGCAATGAATGATGTGAAAATTAGGTGTTTGTCAATGTTAGAACTGGCATCCTAGGAATTTTGTATATAGGAGAACGAAGAGTTTGCCTCATGCTGAGTTTTGAATCCTTATTGGAGGAGCACATTAGAGACCAGTTTATATTGCACTGTCATCTTGATAAAGTTTGTCAGGAATTGTGGCTGAAGGTTGATCCTTCTTTCTCAAACACAATTGAGATTCCCCAAAAATTGAATATTTGCATTGTGTTAACTGGGTAAAACCATTCCTGTTTTAGGTCTGTAGCACATAGGCACTGACACAAATTTTGCGGACTGTCCTGCTCTTAATGTAGTGTGTAAAATCTGTAAGAAGAAAGGACATTGCTGCAGATGTTACAGTTCTATGAAGCAAAGACAAGATCACCAAAATTTGCAAGGATGACCACACAATTATTTATGATAGCATGAAAGTAAAAAGACATATCATGAAGACGTTGTACAAGTCAATGGTAAGTTAGTAGAAATCCTTATGGATTCAGGTGCATGGATGACCTTGATCTCTCAGGAGATCTTTCTTAAAGAATTTCAATGCTGATGTCCAGTTATTAAACAAGGATATGAATCTTTGTAACTACAGGAGTAAGCCTATCAATTTTTGGGGTTATTTTAATGCAGATATTAAATTCCGGGATAAATCTTGCATGTGCAAGGTATATGTCCCAGATATGGGAGGCAGCATTCTCTGTTTGCTGTATCCGGGTGTTATGGAAATAATATTCAACACTGGATTGTTTGTTCCCATCAAACTAAGTATAAAGGTCAGTGCTATTAGTGAGTGTCAGGAAACTGACCAAGTGGAATTTAGTTCCAAAATCTTTAAAGAATTCCATAAGGTTTTCTAAGATAATGTAGGTTCTGCACAGAATTCAAATTAAGGCTTGGTATGTACCTGATGTTTGTAAAGTAAGTGGGGTGCCTTTCAGTGTGAGACAAAGAGTGAAAGCAGAACTTCAAAAAACTAAAATGAGCTGGTATTATTGAAACCATATGGAATAGGCTCAGTGGATGGCTCTTGTGGTTGTGGCACAAAAGCCCCAAGGAGATTTACAATTGAGCATAGGTTTGAGAGCTCTCAATAAGTGTGTAAGTGGTTGATGAGTTGTCCTTACCCTAAATCTCACAGATGGTAGCCTCATTAGCTGGTGCAATGTTCTTTAGCACGTTTGATCTAGGGTTAGCAAATATGACCAGATTAAACTTCACATGGAACCTAAAAATGGTAACTGCTTTTTGTCACGCCCTTTGGCACACATAGTTTAGCAAGAATGCCTTTCGATGTGGTTCCAGCATCCCTCGTATTTCAATGAGTGATGTTCAGTTTATTTAGTGGTATGCAGAGTGTGCACCTTCACGAAGACTACATCATAGTTTGTGGTGAATCTGACATTGAACATGATGATAGACTAAGAAAGGCTTTAAAAGACTTGGAGACCAATGGGTTGAGCTGGAAAGGAAAAGAAAAAAACTAGGAAGCCAGGAAATGAATACTTAGGACATAAAATCACTGCAAAAGGGATGAAACCTGAAGATTAACTTGTAAAACTCATTCCTGAATTGCAGTCTCCCATCTGTAAAGGAAATATATTGTATTGGTGTTTTTGGACATGGCTGAATTCTATGCCACGTTCAATAATCCTGCATCTAAATCGAATGTCATGAAGAAACCTATGAAGATTGTGTTGACTTCATGTGCTCTGAGGAATGTGTACAGGAATGTCAAGGTGTAAAACATGACTTAGAGAGAGTTCCAGAGCTACAATGTTTTCACCTCAATGGAAAGAGTTATGCTGTAACAGATGCTGGCAACAAAGGTCTGACTGTGGTACTGATAAAACGTTTTCAGGATTCCACAGTGAAAATAATAGTAATTGCTTCTAGACGTTTAAGGGGTACAGAGAGACGTTCATCTGTAATTGAAAGCAAAGTTCTGGCTGTGCAACAGAGTATTAAGAAATGTAAGACTTTTTGGTGGGGCATGCATTTTGAGGTCAGGACAGATCACTAGCCCTTAATATCAGTCTTAAACAAGAAACATCAGACTCCATTTCTATTCTCAGAAAGTATGCAGTTCCTTTTATAGTCAACCCAAGATAAAGTGGAGGAAGAACCCCCTCCAAAAAGGGGAGGCAAGGTCGGTAAAGAGATGCTCTGGGATCCGGGGGGATCCTGTTGCTCAGGAGCAAGAGCCCTCACTCACCCAATTGGGTGTTATGCTTCATTTTCGGTAGAGGTCCCCACTGGGACGGTGCTGCAATGCCGAACTGACCCCTCTAGAAGGTGGCACATTGCCAAAGATCTTTTGAATGCTGGGAGTAAAGCTGATGGACAAGGTGCTCAGACGGTAGATTGGTGACTGAGTGATTCGAAATACCTAAGAAATGCCCTAAAAAAATCTAATGAAGGGGCTCCCTTGTCATACTTAAAAGAAAAAAAACGGCAGCTAATGGATGCAATGGTCAAAAAAGGCTCAAAGCTATGAGTAAAAAACCTTGCACTTACTGCTCTCAAGGTTCTTGGCAGTTCACCAGGACTTGTAAACACAATCTACAGAGTAGTGTGGTGAAAATCTGCATGTCACGCTAAAGACCAAACTTGTAAATACCAATACCAGTCTTCCAGCCACTCTAAAACTGACCTATTAAAGCAAATATATAAATATCGTCAACATTTTATACACCTGCAGTATGCCATGTAGTCATTACTGTCACAGTCACTGTCATTAACATTTACGGAGTGTCGGGTGACTTTTAAAACACGCCATACAAGTGTCATGTCAGTAGGGAGACTTTTGTGGTGCTAAACAGTAAGCACTCATGTAACTCAGGCAATTGAATATGCAGGTTAGGCTTACAAATCCGCAACTGAGTAATGCTCCCCCCAGTTTACTCAGTTGAGTGCCACCTGGGTCATCACAGAGTAGCACTGCCAAACTGCAAAGTAGGCAGAAGATGTGCAAAAGAAAGTTTTTCAGTGGTGTTCAGAAGCACAGCTCTCATCCGGTTACTCATACCAAAAAACACAACACCACAATGCTGGAAACAATGGGATACGGTCCCATACTCACAGGTTTGGAGTCATGCTGATTGCAGCAACCTACTCTTCTCTGCCATGCCCGAAGGCAAGGGTACCAGCAGGAGGGGCTGATTTTAACCTCTTAGCTTCTGGGCCTCCCCCCCACCCGCCTCCCCCAGTGCTGAGCCCTTATTTGGCTATTTGGGGTAGTTCGCACTTAGGCCTTCATAACTTTTTGTCCACATAAGCTATCCATGCCAAATTTGCATCCATTTTTTCCAACATCCTAGGGATTCTAATGGTACCCAGAGTTTGTGGTTTCCCCTGGAGGAGACCAAGAAATTAGCCAAAATACAGTGAAAATTTCATTTTTTTCAAAAAAATGGGGAAAACGGGCTGCTGAAGAAGGCTTGTGGTTTTTTCCCTGAAAATGGCATCAACAAAGGGTTTCTGGTGCTACAATCACCATCTTCCCACCTTTCAGGAACGGGTAGACTTGAATCATGAAACCACATTTTTCAACACAATTTTGGCGTTTTACTGGGACATACCCCATTTTTACTATTTTTGGTGCTTTAAGCCTCCTTCCAGTAAGTGACAGGAATGGGTGTGAAACCAATGCTGGATCCTGGAAAGCTAAACATTTCTGAAAAGTAGACAAAATTCTGAATTCAGCAAGGCATCATTTGTGTCGATCCTACAAGGTTTTCCTACAGAAAATAACAGCTGAATTAAAAAAATATTGAAAGTGAGCTGAAAAAAACAGCCATTTTTCTCCACGTTTTACTCTGTAACTTTTTCCTGCAATGTCAGATATTTTAAAACAATATACTGTTACGTGTACTGGACTCTTCCGGTCGCGAGGATATATAGGGCTTGTAGGTTCATCAAGATCCCTAGGTACCCAGAGCCAATAAATGAGGTGCACCTTGCAATGGGTTTTCATTCGCTACTGTGTATACAGCAATTCATTTGCTGAAATATAAAGAGTGAAAAATAGGTATCAGGAAAACCTTTGTATTTCCAAAATGGGCATAAGATAAGGTGTTGAGAAGCAGTGCTTATTTGCACATCTCTGAATTCCGGGGTGCCCATACTAGCATGTGAATTACAGGCCATTTCTCAAATATGTCTTTTTTACACACTGTCTTACATTTGTAAGGAAAACATGTAGAGAAAGACAAGGGGCAATAACACTTGTTTTGCTATTCTGTGTTCCCCCAAGTCTCCCGATAAAAATGGTACCTCACTTGCGTGGGTAGGGCTAATGCTGTGGATTTTGGCCTCTAGCTCAGCCGGCACCTAGGGAAACCTAGCAAACCTTGGCATTTTTGAAAACTAGACACCTAGGGGAATTTAAGATGGTGTGACTTGTGGGGCTCTGACCAGTTTCTGTTACCCAGAATCCTTTGCAAACCTCAAAATGTGACAAAAAAAAAACTTTTTCCTCACATTTCGGTGACAGAAAGTTCTGGAATCTGAGAGGAGCCACAAATTTTCTTACACCCAGCATTCCCCCAAGTCTCCCGATAAAAATGGTACCTCACTTGTGTGGGTAGGCCTAGTGCCCGTGACAGGTTATGCCCCAAAACACATCGTGGACACATCACATTTTCCCAAAGAAAACAGACCTGTTTTTTGCAACGTGCCTAGCTGTGGATTTTGGTCTCTAGCTCAGCCGGCACCTAGGGAAACCTAGCAAACCTTGGCATTTTTGAAAACTAGACACCTAGGGGAATCCAAGATGGGCTGACTTGTGGGGCTCTGACCAGGTTCTGTTACCCAAAATCCTTTGCAAACCTCAGAATGTGGCTAAAAAAACACTTTTTCCTCACATTTCGGTGACAGAAAGTTGTGGAATCTGAGAGGAGCCACAAATTTCCTTCCACCCAGCGTTCCCCCAAGTCTCCCGATAAAAATGGTACCTCACTTGTGTGGGTAGGCCTGTTGCCCGCGACAGGAATAGATCATACAACGGTCAATGTTGGTCCTTACATGAAGCAGCTGTTGACCCTGGGGTGATCCATTCCTGACGCAGGTACTAGGTATAGGCACTTGAGTGGGGTAGTGTTTTTATCAGGACAGGTGAGGAATCGCTGGGTGGTAGGAATTTTGTGGATCCCAGCATATTCCTGTAGTTTGTGTGACAGAAATGCAAGAAAAATAGAGTTTTTATTCAACATTTCAGCTTTGCAGGGTATTCTGGGTAAGGAAACTTTGGGGAATCCACACAAGTCACACCTCTGTGGACTCCCCCGGATGTCTAGTTTTCAGAAATGTTTGGGTTTAGTATGTTTCTCTATATGGCCGCCGAACCAACGACCAAAAACACAGGTGCCTGCCTTACAAAATCTACATTCCAAGAGAGCACTCTCTCTCTCTGCTTGTTGCCGCATTCACCTGCTCTCTGGGTTGGGCTAACCCACTATTACCCCGTTGCACAGACTGTGCTTGCGAAGGGACAGCAGGACTGTCCTCATCACCTCCCTCATAATATAATGGAAGAGGAGTTATCGAATGGGACTCCTCCGACTGAAAAATCACTCCCAGAGTCTGCGCCATTGTCCTATCCCTCAGATGCTGTCTCAGTATCTGATGTCTCAGTCTCTGATCCTATGTCAGAGCTGTCCTCTATAACCCGAGTGACGGCAGCAGTCATCCATCAAGTGCCATCTCTGCTATTGGCTAAACTGTTGCTCTAAAACACTAGCCTACGTAGACAGTCACAAAATCGATGGTGTGTGTGGGATACGTACAACAGTAGAGGCCACCTTACCTGCGCTTCTTCCCTCAATCAGCAAGTTCTTTCAAGACACTCAAAAAACACCTTGTCACATATCATTTGTCACAGTCTTTAGTACCTCCTGCGCCCTTTCCAACTATCATCATTGGTGCTCCCACTCCCTCCTCCTCGGATTCCCTCATTACCACCCAGCAAAAGTGCCCTTCATCTCTCCATAGCCGCTCCCCACCCGCACATACATTTCATTTGTATTATAGCGCAGGCAACGGCTGACTTTACTAATGTACTCAGCTATTTAGATAAAATACAGATTTGCTCTATGTAGTAGGCATATAAACCTTCTGCACTTTTTTATGGCACTAAAACTGCCACTAGACAAAAGTCTGATCCTTTTGTAGCAGAAACATAATCACAATACTTACTTGACTTTTTTTATTGCTGCCTAAAAGCTACAGTTGAAATGCGTCAGTTGAAGTATGTGCATTGCTTTGAAGACGCAAGCTGCAACTGCAAGACAACTGGTGGCAAATATATATATATATAAATATCACTTTTATATGTGGGTCTGGTTTTCCTGGGGGTCGATCGCAGCCCCCAGGGAAACCACACATGTATTGACAAAAGTGATCTATATATATATATGTTTATATATGTTTATGTATGTATGTATATATATATATATATATATATATATATATATATATATATATATATATATATCTCTATATAGATATATCTATCTACATAGATATATCTATAGATAGATTTTTATATATATATATATATATATATATATATCAAACCAAGGCCCTTTCAGGGATAGAGTGACGCATAAATTATGCAAAAAACAAAGGAGAACTCTGGGAAGTTCCCAATTTTAGGTGGAGAGCTGCTCTAGTAAGGAGCACCCTGCAACACCAGCGACACTCTAGATTTGCTCACCTCAAATGTCTGCTTATCTAGCAAAGTCTTTAAGCATAGGATTAGCACAGTGCTATCCTCGCCGAGCTACATAGTGACAAAGTCTTTTGCCATTCATACAGCAAAATCTTTAAGCATAGGATTGACATAGTGTCATCCTTGCCGAGCTGTAAAACAACAAAAGCCATTTATCACTCCAGGCACAGTATTACAGCTTTGGACTGGTCAAATACCGTTCAAGCCAACCTGGAATGAGTAAAGCAACCCCTGACACGTGTTTCGCTCTCATTAGAGCTCTTCAGAGGGGTACAGCTTTGTCCAGACACAAGGGAGCACCCAGTATAAGTCAAACCAAGGCCCTTTCAGGGATAGAGTGACGCATAAATTATGCAAAAAACAAAGGAGAACTCTGGGAAGTTCCCAATTTTAGGTGGAGAGCTGCTCTAGTAAGGAGCACCCTGCAACACCAGCGACACTCTAGATTTGCTCAGCTCAAATGTCTGCTTATCTAGCAAAGTCTTTAAGCATAGGATTAGCACAGTGCTATCCTCGCCGAGCTACATAGTGACAAAGTCTTTTGCCATTCATACAGCAAAATCTTTAAGCATAAGATTGACATAGTGTCATCCTTGCCGAGCTGTAAAACAACAAAAGCCATTTATCACTCCAGGCACAGTATTACAGCTTTGGACTGGTCAAATACCGTTCAAGACAACCTGGAATGAGTAAAGCAACCCCTGACACGTGTTTCGCTCTCATTAGAGCTCTTCAGAGGGATACAGCTTTGTCCAGACACAAGGGAGCACCCAGTATAAGTCAAACCAAGGCCCTTTCAGGGATAGAGTGATGCATAAATTATGCAAAAAACAAAGGAGAACTCTGGGAAGTTCCCAATTTTAGGTGGAGAGCTGCTCTAGTAAGGAGCACCCTGCAACACCAGCGACACTCTAGATTTGCTCACCTCAAATGTCTGCTTATCTAGCAAAGTCTTTAAGCATAGGATTAGCACAGTGCTAACCTCGCCGAGCTACATAGTGACAAAGTCTTTTGCCATTCATACAGCAAAATCTTTAAGCATAGGATTGACATAGTGTCATCCTTGCCGAGCTGTAAAACAACAAAAGCCATTTATCACTCCAGGCACAGTATTACAGCTTTGGACTGGTCAAATACCGTTCAAGCCAACCTGGAATGAGTAAAGCAACCCCTGACACGTGTTTCGCTCTCATTAGAGCTCTTCAGAGGGGTACAGCTTTGTCCAGACACAAGGGAGCACCCAGTATAAGTCAAACCAAGGCCCTTTCAGGGATAGAGTGACGCATAAATTATGCAAAAAACAAAGGAGAACTCTGGGAAGTTCCCAATTTTAGGTGGAGAGCTGCTCTAGTAAGGAGCACCCTGCAACACCAGCGACACTCTAGATTTGCTCACCTCAAATGTCTGCTTATCTAGCAAAGTCTTTAAGCATAGGATTAGCACAGTGCTATCCTCGCCGAGCTACATAGTGACAAAGTCTTTTGCCATTCATACAGCAAAATCTTTAAGCATAGGATTGACATAGTGTCATCCTTGCCGAGCTGTAAAACAACAAAAGCCATTTATCACTCCAGGCACAGTATTACAGCTTTGGACTGGTCGTTGTTTTACAGCTCGGCAAGGATGACACTATGTCAATCCTATGCTTAAAGATTTTGCTGTATGAATGGCAAAAGACTTTGTCACTATGTAGCTCGGCGAGGATAGCACTGTGCTAATCCTATGCTTAAAGACTTTGCTAGATAAGCAGACATTTGAGGTGAGCAAATCTAGAGTGTCGCTGGTGTTGCAGGGTGCTCCTTACTAGAGCAGCTCTCCACCTAAAATTGGGAACTTCCCAGAGTTCTCCTTTGTTTTTTGCATAATTTATGCATCACTCTATCCCTGAAAGGGCCTTGGTTTGACTTATACTGGGTGCTCCCTTGTGTCTGAACAAAGCTGTACCCCTCTGAAGAGCTCTAATGAGAGCGAAACACGTGTCAGGGGTTGCTTTACTCATTCCAGGTTGGCTTGAACGGTATTTGACCAGTCCAAAGCTGTAATACTGTGCCTGGAGTGATAAATGGCTTTTGTTGTTTTACAGCTCGGCAAGGATGACACTATGTCAATCCTATGCTTAAAGATTTTGCTGTATGAATGGCAAAAGACTTTGTCACTATGTAGCTCGGCGAGAATAGCACTGTGCTAATCCTATGCTTAAAGACTTTGCTAGATAAGCAGACATTTGAGGTGAGCAAATCTAGAGTGTTGCTGGTGTTGCAGGGTGCTCCTTACTAGAGCAGCTCTCCACCTAAAATTGGGAACTTCCCAGAGTTCTCCTTTGTTTTTTGCATAATTTATGCATCACTCTATCCCTGAAAGGGCCTTGGTTTGACTTATACTGGGTGCTTCCTTGTGTCTGGACAAAGCTGTACCCCTCTGAAGAGCTCTAATGAGAGCGAAACACGTGTCAGGGGTTGCTTTACTCATTCCAGGTTGGCTTGAACGGTATTTGACCAGTCCAAAGCTGTAATACTGTGCCTGGAGTGATAAATGGCTTTTGTTGTTTTACAGCTCGGCAAGGATGACACTATGTCAATCCTATGCTTAAAGATTTTGCTGTATGAATGGCAAAATACTTTGTCACTATGTAGCTCGGCGAGGATAGCACTGTGCTAATCCTATGCTTAAAGACTTTGCTAGATAAGCAGACATTTGAGGTGAGCAAATCTAGAGTGTCGCTGGTGTTGCAGGGTGCTCCTTACTAGAGCAGCTCTCCACCTAAAATTGGGAACTTCCCAGAGTTCTCCTTTGTTTTTTGCATAATTTATGCGTCACTCTATCCCTGAAAGGGCCTTGGTTTGACTTATACTGGGTGCTCCCTTGTGTCTGGACAAAGCTGTACCCCTCTGAAGAGCTCTAATGAGAGCGAAACACGTGTCAGGGGTTGCTTTACTCATTCCAGGTTGGCTTGAACGGTATTTGACCAGTCCAAAGCTGTAATACTGTGCCTGGAGTGATAAATGGCTTTTGTTGTTTTACAGCTCGGCAAGGATGACACTATGTCAATCCTATGCTTAAAGATTTTGCTGTATGAATGGCAAAAGACTTTGTCACTATGTAGCTCGGCGAGGATAGCACTGTGCTAATCCTATGCTTAAAGACTTTGCTAGATAAGCAGACATTTGAGGTGAGCAAATCTAGAGTGTCGCTGGTGTTGCAGGGTGCTCCTTACTAGAGCAGCTCTCCACCTAAAATTGGGAACTTCCCAGAGTTATCCTTTGTTTTTTGCATATATATATATATATATATATAGATTTATATATATATATATATATAGATTTATATTTATATATATATAGATCTATCTCTAGATATATCCATGTAGATAGATATATCTTCATAGATATATCTATATATAGATCTATATATATATATATAAATAGATCTATATTTTTTTAGTAGTTGTATGGTTTGGCCCCCAGGGAAACCCTACAACAACCGTAAAAAAATATTGGCCCCACAGGGGGTCGCCCTGCCCACGGGCGACCCCCTGTCCATTTCTTTTATTTATTTATTTTTATTCATTTTTTTTTAAAAATAAAATTTAGCAATTGTGCCCCCCAGGGGACTCCTACCTTATTTTTTTTAAATATGCCCCCGGGGGGGGCTTTTTCCGAGGGGGCCGACCCCCCAAGTGAAATCCCTGGTGTCTAGTGGTGTTTCCTGGCCCCCGATCGCAGCACTTTCAGGAAGGCCTCGTAAGAAAGGGGAGAGTCTCCCCTTTCTTACGAGGCCTTCACGAACGTGGGGAAGGCCATTTGGGGAAATCAACATGGTGACGTCACAAAGGGGCAGGTGGGGGGAGACACGGAAAAGCTTCTGTGTCTCCCGGGGACAAAAAAAAAAAAAGGGTGCGACGCACCATAGGATTTATTAACCGCCTCCCTGGTGTCGGCCACTGGTCGTGACCCGCACCAGGGAGGTAGTGTGGGCGTCGGCCAGTGGCCAACGCCCGCATTTAAAGGGTTAAACTCATGAAGAATCAGCAAAGGAGGCACAGCTGTGTCAACAACTTGCTAGGAGAGTCACTAAACAGTCAGCCAGTGTGCGCCTCCAGCTACGCTCAAGCGCCATCTTGGGAGGTCTTGTGACAATATAAAATAAACGGCTTAAGAGGCCTGTGTTAATATCACAGACCAGCTGAATGTGTGATCATTCTGTAATGGAGTAAGAAAGCCTGAGCCTATTGCTATAAATTGGTGCCATCTTAGAACGCCAAGAACGGGGAGCGATCTTGTACATATTAGAAACATCATTAATTAATGCGCTGGTCAGCGGTGTGAGCCTGCTTGCAATGTCGGGAAAAATAGAGCCATCTAAAAACGTTGGTAACTGGGAGAACTCCAGTCCATACTAAATATAGCATTTTTAAATGCATTATTCTGAGGTATAAAGCCTGACTGCTGTGCAAGAAAAGATGGGTGCCCTTATAAGCTAAAACAAACTCGAATCAGTATTAATCCACTACCTCTAGGGTAAAAAAAAACATTGCAGTAGCCCAGTGTCGTGATCAGATGGCTGTACCAGACACTTAAAAAGACAACAGCCTTCCAATCATCCAGGGCAATGCAATTGACTAGCCCCTTCTATCAAACCACTTTAAAAAATCTGCCATGGACAGAGACAGCTGGTGTAACATTTAACCACCCAGGAAGTGTGCATTCTTACTCACACACATGGAGATGGCAACATGGGGCTCAGGGGGAGAGGGTGGGTTGTTTGGTGTGGAGCTAATACTGTCATCAAGGATACCTTAGGCCAGTCGCCCCTCTCTCCCCCGACATCTCATCATTAGGACCAGATTTTGGATTGGCAGATGGAAAATCCACCTCTGTTCCCCCTGAAACAATTGATGTTTGGTCATAGTGGGGTGGGACTTTATATCTATCCACCATAGGTCTTGTGGCATGTATCCTAGTTTCAAAAAGTCTGGGCTCATTCTCGTAGTCTGTAACTCTGATCCTGCTGCAATGTTCCATAATCCTGACTTTCACAGGTCTTGTTGTCATGCCTATGTGTCTTTTTCCTGCAAGGCCAAACAATTATATAAATAATACAGTTTTTTTGTATAGCAATTATGGTGGTTCTTTTCCACCGATAATAATGTATCATCCAGGTGCAATTCTATTGAGGGTGCAGTCACGTCACTCACATTGCTAGAACCACATGGGTAGTGTCCTGTTACTGGTGGTAGGTCACACAATGATCGGTGTCTGTGTTTCACGTTGTTGTGTGGTCTTGTGTGTATAATTATGTCTTTGAGATTCTTAGGGGCATATTTATACTCCGTTTGCGCCGAATTAGCATCGTTTTTTTCTACGCAAATTCGGCGCAAAACTAACGCCATATTTATACTTTGGCGTTAGACGCGTCTAGCGCCAAAGTATGGGCAAATAGCGTCATTTTTTTGCGTGAACGCCTTCCTTGCGTTAATGAGATGCAAGGAAGGCGTTCCCGTCTAAAAAAAAGACGGCGACGCAAATGCGTCGTATTTATACTCCCGGGCAAAAATCACGCCCGGGAGTGGTCGGGTCAAAAAACCCCGCATTTGCGCCACTTTTTAACGCCTGGGACAGGGTAGGCGTTAAGGGGCCTGTGGGCTCAAAATGAGCCCACAGGTGCCCTCCCCTGCCCCCAGGGACCCCCCCTGCCACCCTTGCCCACCCCAGGAGGACCCCCAAGGATGGAGGGACCCACCCCAGGGACATTCAGGTAAGTTCAGGTAAGTATAATTTTGTTTTTTTTAAAAAAAAATTGGTGGCATAGGGGGGCCTTATTTGTGCCCCCCTACATGCCACTATGCCCAATGACCATGCCCAGGGGACATAAGTCCCCTGGGCATGGCCATTGGGCAAGGGGGCATGACTCCTGTCTTTACTAAGACAGGAGTCATTTAAATGGCGTCTGGGCGTCGAAAAAAATGGCGCAAATCGGGTTGAGGTGATTTTTTTGCCTCAACCTGACTTGCCCCATTTTAAGACGCCCTAACGCCATTTTCCCCCTACGCCGGCGCTGCCTGGTCTACGTGTTTTTTTTCCACGCACACCAGGCAGCGCCGGTCTGCTAGCGCCGGCTAACGCCATTCCATAAATACGGCGCCCGCATGGCGCTTCAGAATGGCGTTAGACGGCGCAAATTTTTTTTACGCTAAACTGCGTTAGCGCAGTTTAGCGTCAAAAGGTATAAATATGGGCCTTAGTCTGTTTGAAAGCAAAACATGGGGAAGGTAACTTAAGAGACATGGCCCTCAATACGACCCTGCCGGTCGGTGATAAAGTGGCGGTAATACCACCAACAGGCTGGTGGCAAGTACCACCAAATTATGACCCTGTCAGTTAGATCTCTGAAAGACAGCCAATGTACCACACCGACCGCCAGGGCGGAAACAACAGCCACCGCGGCAGTAGCCACCTACAGCCATGCAGAAGGCAAAGTTCCGCCCACCATATTATGACAACAAAATCCGCCACCTTTTTCGGGGCGGTACCAACGCCGTCAAAAGCCTGGTGGAAACACATTACAGAAGTGAAATGACTCACCATTGGAGACACAGGGAAGAACCACGCCGCCATGGAACCCGAACTGCAAGTATTTACGATGATCTTCTACGTTATGCTCCACCTGAAACGCCAGCGAAGAGGACGGTGAGTACAGCCTCCTAGCACACAAGGGAGGGGGGAGGAAAACGAGAGTGACACACCCACCTCACACACCACACACACAACCAACTGCACAAGAAAACAATTTATCCCCGTAATTCGGTTGAATAATGCAAGGACAACAGGAATTGACTAAAGTGATTGTAAGAAGATCAGCACAAAATTAATAATACGTTTTGCCAATGCAACAGATATGTATAAATGTACAAAAAAGGGACACATCCCAGTCCTCAGTTCACAGGGGCCACATGGCCACAGGGCAAAGTCCAAGGCCCCACTCGTTACCTGCACCAATACTGAGAGAAAACTGCAGGGGCATCAGTTGGCAAATAGGCAGGCACCTCAGGGGGAGCGGGTACCTCAGCCAGATGCAGAAACAAGACCACTGGTTCTGGAGGGGGCAACATGCCCTGTGCTTGGCCCTGGGGAGTGCAAGGCCACAGTCTCACAAGTGGGTGTCTCCCACACTGATTCTGGAGGGGGCAACATGCACATTGCTTTGTCCTGAGGAGTACAAGGCCACAGTCTCTCAGGTGGGTGACTTGCCCACTGGTTCTGGAGGGGGTAACAAGCCCTGTGCTTGGTCCTGGGGAGTGCAAGGCACAGTCTCTCAGGTGGGTGACTTGCCCACTTGTTCTGGAGGGGGCAACAAGCCCTGTGCTTTGTCCTGGGGAGTGCAAGGCCATAGTCTCTCAGGTGGGTGACTTGCCCACTGGTTCCGGACGGGGCAACAACCCCTGTGCTTGGTCCTGGGGAGTGCAAGGCCACAGTCTCTCAGGTGGGTGACTTGCCCACTGGTTCTGGAGGGGACAGGCCGCACAGCAGCCCATGGAGGCTGGATCACATGGCGTCTGCCGGCAGTGATGGCTGCACTGTGGTGGTGGTGGTAGTAGTGGGAGACTCCTGCTCAGCCCCTGCACCCTGCGATGGCTGTACTATGGTGGTGGTAGTGGGAGGCTCCTGCTCAGCCACTGCACCCTGTGATGGCTGCACTGTGGTGGTGGTGGTAGTGGAAGGCTCCTTCTCAGCCCCTGCACCATGCAATGGCTGCACTGTGGTGGTGGTAGTGGGAGGCTCCTGCTCAGCCCCTGCACTCGCTGATGGCTGCCCAACCACGCCTGGCGGTGGGGGCTCTGTGACAGCTGTTGGTGCAGGCTCCTTCCCCTTCTTGTTTTCTGGTGCAGGCTTCTTGCCCTTCTTGCTTGTTGGTGCAGGCTCCTTGCCCTTCTTGTTTGCTGGTGCAGGCTCCTTGCCCTTTCTGCTTGCTGTTGCAGGCTCCTTCCCCTTTCTACTGGCTGTTGCAGGCTCCTTCCCCTTCTTGCTTGCTGGTGCAGGCTCCTTTCCCTTTCTGCTGGCTGTTGCAGGCTCCTTCCCCTTCTTGCTGGGTGGTGGAGGTTCCTTCCCCTTTCTGGTGGCTGGTGCAGGCTCCTTCCCCTTCAGTATTTGTGGCCTGGAATCCTTTCCACCACGAGTAGGTGCTGATGGAACTGGGCCCATGGACTGTTTGACTGAGGTGCTTGGCTGGGTTCTTGATACCCTGGCCATATGTGCAGGTTGGGGGAGAGGGGCAGGGAAGAGGTCAAGTGGTGGAAAGGAAAAGCTTTTTAGGGACATTGGAGCGGGAAGAGGGAGAAGTAATGGGAGCGGAGGATGAGGGAGTGTTTGTTGGAGGTGTTTGTCTGCTGGATTTGGGTGCATGGGTTGTAAGCTGTTGTGAGGTGGATGGTTGTTGGGTATCTGAGTGGTTGCGTTTGTGTACCTTAGAAGGGGGGGACGGACACGGTGGGAGAGGACACAGGGGATATGTGCATGGATGTTGTGGAGGTATTTGCCAGTGAGGTGTGTGTTCTGATTGGTGTGGTGATGATGCAGGTAG
Organism: Pleurodeles waltl; assembly: GCF_031143425.1. Lineage (NCBI taxonomy): Eukaryota > Metazoa > Chordata > Amphibia > Caudata > Salamandridae > Pleurodeles > Pleurodeles waltl. The sequence goes on from NC_090448.1 coordinate 643,649,850, forward strand.
TGGATGATGATGTAGTGCATGCAGGTGTTAGTGTGGACGTAACTGGGTGGGAGGTGGAGGAGTAGGGGGAGAGAGTGGAAATAGTGGTTGTTGTTGTGTCTGCAACTGGATGCTGTTTGTGTGAGTGCCTGTGGGATGAAGTGTGGTGCTTGTGTTTGTCTGTGACACTCTTGGGTGTTGTCCTTTGTGCATGCTCCTCTGGCTGTGTGCTTGGGATGGGCTGGGGTTGAGGAGAACGGGACTGGGAAGTGGAAGTTGGAGGGGGGACAGTAGAAACAGGGACAATGGCTGCCATCCGAGAGGACGCCAGAGCCTTAATCGATCTCTGTTGGGCTGCCAATCCAGTGTGAATGCCCTCCAGGAATTCATTAGATTGTTGCATCTGGGCTGCCAGCCCCTGGATTGCTTTCACAATGGTTGATAGCCCAACAGAGATGGCCCTCAGGAGGTCAGTGGCCTCCTCACTCAGAGCAGCAGGGCTAACTAGGGCAGGGCCTGAGGTGCCTGGGGCGAAGGAGATGCCCACCCTCCTGGGTGAACGGGCACGGGCAACTCGCTGAGGGGCTGCTGGGAGGGTGGTGCTGGAGCGGGGATGACAGCTGTACATGTAGCTGGCGTGGTCACAGAGGTGTCTGCCACCACCAGGAAGCTCCCATCGGAGGCGGAATCAGACTCTGGTGGTCATTCTGACCACGGCGGGCGGCGGGCGCCGCCCGCCATGCGGTTACCGCCGAATGACCGCCCCGCGGTCAAAAGACCGCGGCGGCCATTCCAACTTTCCCGCTGGGCCGGCGGGCGACCGCCAAAAGGCCGCCCGCTGGCCCAGCGGGAAAGCCCCTGCAACGAGGAAGCCGGCTCCGAATGGAGCCGGCGGAGTTGCAGGGGTGCGACGGGTGCAGTGGCACCCGTCGCGATTTTCACTGTCTGCTAAGCAGACAGTGAAAATCCTGCTGGGGCCCTGTGAGGGGGCCCACGACACCCGTTCCCGCCATCCTGGTTCTGGCGGTGAAGACCGCCAGAAACAGGCTGGCGGGAAGGGGGTCTGAATGGAGGATTCCCTGGGCCAGGGGAAAACCGGCGGGAAACCGCCGGTTCCCCTTTTCTGACCGCGGCTTTACCGCTGCGGTCAGAATAGCCCAGGAAGCACCGCCAGCCTGTTGGCGGTGCTTCCGCTGCCCTCCGCTCTGGCGGTCATGGACCGCCAGGGTCGGAATGGCCCCCTCTGTCTTGTCCCCTCCAGTCTCCACCGTGGTGCTCCCCTCGCCCTCCATCCCACTGGTGTCCTCAGCGTCAGTGGACTCTGCCTCCAGGGTCCTGTGGGATGCAGCTCCCTCAATCGCCAGTGCCTCTGCTCCTCCACCAGATGATGCTAATGCACATAAGGACAGGATGACAAAACAAGAAAGGGGGGGAGAGAGACAAAGGATACACTGAGTCAATGACTGTACCTACACCACCGTTGGCGTACACAGCACCCTCACACATGGGGGACAGACCTATGCACTATGCATTGCACTACCAGTGATATTGCTAGCCACCACGGCATGAGGAGGAGCACACACCGTCAACTGCAGCACACCTGGGACCGATGCAGCCCTGACCAGTAGTGGATGCTAACAAGCTAGGTAGGCAGTATTTCCTCTTCAGACCCTTAGCCACCAGAGGACCTACACTGCTATGTCTGGCCTGGCCTAGGGGCACCCACTGACACACACCCACCACCTGGATACCACCCCCACCAATAAGTTGTAATGATAGCCACTGTACTCACCCCATTGTGGCTGCTGTGTTGCCCTCAAGCGCCCATCCAGCTCTGGATAGGTCACCGCCAGTGTGTGGGCTATCAGGGGAGTCAGGGTTCGACGGGCATCCCTTCCTTGTTGGGAGGCCATCCCCAAGTGGGCCTCCGCAGTCTTCCGTTCCCAGCATCTCAGGTCCTCCCACTGTTAGCGACAGTGGGTGCTCTGCCTGCCATAGACCCCAGGGTCCACTCCTCCGTGGCGATGGCAAGACATACCTTTCTTTTGATGGACACTGACCTGCAGAGGCAATACAGACAGGAGAACACCATTAGACAAACAGTCCAGCCAGTTACACAAATGGCCCACCATACCCGTTTACAGCATTATTGGCACACAATAGCCCAGTACTCAATGTGTACCCAGCCAGGAGGACATGCCTCCCCCTTACACGATGCCTTCCTACACCCCTCCATACATTCATGCATGCAACATCCATCGTGCCCACAGTGTACTCACCTGTTGGTCTGGAGGCCCATACAGCAGTCCGTACTGGGGTAGGACCCCATCCACCAGTTGCTCCAACTCCTCGGAAGAGAAGGCTGGGGCCCTTTCCCCAGTCACACAGGCCATGGTAGGTTCCAGACACAGGTCACAGCAGCACATTCAGTGTAGATCCTCTCCTATGGAAGGTCAGGAAACAAGTGAGGAATATGATAGAAATAGGCGGTCACGTCCGCAGTGGTGCATCCCGTCACCGCCGGCATAGATCACCATTGGCCACTGTACCCCATAGGGCCCATTTTAACCAATGAGGAATTGCACGGTGGTTTCCGACCGCCTACCGCCACGCCGCACAACGTCAATGGCATTACCTCACTTCCACTTGTCCCTCCACACAGGACAGGCGATTGCCATTTTAGGGGGGGAACAGGCCTCTGGAATAATGCTGTTTCGCAGGAGAAATAGGCACATAGTGTACAGATCACACTGACCCATTTCATGTATACAGATTGCAAACTCCTGTTGTGGCTCCATTGTTCAGTTTGTGACAGCCTTCTCACTCTTTTGCCCCTTAGATTCCTACCGCTGAGGGTGAATAGGAGATGGAGAAATTCCCCGTGTACAGACCCCAGGTGGACTTGGCTACAATGGAGGACAGGCACATACAACTCACCTATAGACTGGACCGGGCCACAATCGCAGAGCTGTGTGCCCAATTGGAGCCTGCCTGATATCTACTATCTGTCACCTCACTGGGATCTCCCCTCTTGTGCAAGTGCTATCAGTGCTCCATTTCCTGGCAACTGTTTCTTTCCAAGTAACAGTGGGCTTGGCAGCAGGAATGTCACAGCCAATGTTCTCAATAGTGCAGACAAGACTGTTGTCTGCCCTGATAAAACACATGCGCAGCTACATTGCATTGCCGCAGGTTGAGGATTTGGCCACTGTGAAGGCTGAGTTTTATGCAATGAGACATATCCCCAATATAATAGGTGCGACTGATGGAACACATATTGCATTTGTGCCCCCCCGCCAGATTTAACAGGTGTTCAGGAATCATAAGAGTTTCCACTCCATGAATGTGTAGATGGTGTGCTTGGCGGACCAGTATATCTCCCACGTCAATGCTAAGTATCCTGGGTCGGTGCGTGATGCCTTTGTCCTGAGGAATAGCAGCATCCCAAATGTGATGGCCCAACTACAGAGGCACAGGGTGTGGCTAATAGGTGAACCCTGGTTAACACCCAGTATATGTTAGTGTATGCATATGGTGTTGGCCGTATAGGATAGTGTGTGGCTAAATGTTGTCCCTCAGTCTTTGCAGGCGACTCTGGTTACCCAAACCTACCATGGCTGCTGACCCCTGTGAGGAATGCCAGGTCAAGGGCAGAAGAACTTTATAATGAGGCACATGGGTGAACCAGAAGGATAATTGAGAGAACCTTTGGACCCCTGAAGGTCAGGTTCCGGTACCTTCATCTAACAGGTGGATCCTTGTGCTACTCATCCAAATAGTAGTGGCATGCTGCATGTTGCACAACCTGGCCCTCGGACGTCATGTCCCTTTTCTGCATGAGGAGTAGACTGGAGATGCCCCTGTGGCAGCAGATGACCCTGTGGACAGTGAAGATGAGGAGGCAGAGGATGAGGACAACAGAACAACTGTAATCCGTCAGTACGTCCAATGACACACAGGTGAGACAGTGTAACTTTACATTTCAATTACTTTGGTTGTATTCTGTGTGGCATTGGCATGCTGGTATTTCCCAATTCTATCCCCACTTACTGTTCCCGCTGGCTATTCATTTTGCAGATGTTGGTGATATGACAAATACTCCTGATGTGATCTCAACAGCCAGCTACAAGTCATTAATTATATGGTCATTCTATGTACAGTTCATTTGCACTGGTTGTACCTGTTTCAATCAATACACATTTGAAATACATGACATTCAAAATCGATTTTTATCAAAGGGTATTTATTGAAGTGCTAACATATAAGGGGAAAGTGCAATGGGATGGGGTGATGATGGAGGAAGGTCCAGTGTATCGATCCAGTCTGTTTGTAGCACAGGTGCATTGTCCATGGGGAGATAGGAAGGGGAGCAATGGCAGTTCAAGGAGAACAGGGTGACTGTGTGGGACACAAGGGGGACAATCAGGAGAGTATTGTTTCCTGGCGGGGGTCTTGGCACGTGTCTCTGGCTTCTGTCTGGATCGCAGGGAACGTTTGTGGGGTGGTTCACCTTCTGTAGGGGGAGGGGAGCTGGTGGCCTGTGAGTCCTGTGGTGGGGCCTCCTGCCCACTAGCGGCAGCATAAGCGGAAGGCTGTTCAGGTGACTGGCTAGTGGCCCGCTGGTGTGAGACTGCCTCCCTCATAATGTTGGCCATGTCTGCCAGCACCCCTGCTATGGAGATCAGGGTGTTGTTGATGGCCTGCAAGTCCTCCCTGATCCCCTGGTACTGTCCCTCCTGCAGCCGCCTGTTCTCCTGCACCTTGTCCAGGATCTGGCCCATTGTGTCCTGCGAATCTAGTTAGGCTCCCAGGATCTCAGAGAGTGCCTTCTGGAGAGTCTGTTCCCTGGGCCTGTCCTCCTGCAGGCACACAGAAGTCCTCCCAGTGACCCTGGTTGCCTGTGCCTCAGTCCCTTGAACCGTGTGCCCACTGCCACTGACCCCAGGTCCCTGATTTTCTTGGGTGCGAAGTGTATCCTGGGCTCCCTGTACAGGTGGACACACTGTTGATTGACGTGTCATGGGGACAGATGTTTTGGGACGCTGGGTGGGTGCTGTGGTGTTGTTTCCTGCTGGGGGAGGCTCTGTGGTGGTTTGTGACTGGGCTTGGGTAACTTGCTGTCCAGTGGTCCCTGATGGGCCAGGTAGATGGTCCAGATCCTTTAGACCAGAGTTATTGTTATCACAGTGGGCCTCTTCAGTTGGGGAACTGGATAGTGCTGGCACTTCCTCTCCGGTGACATTGGCTGGAGTACCTGTGGGGATGTAAATGGTGTGTTATGGTTAATGTGTATGACATATTGTACATCCCTGGCTTCCCCTCTATGGTTGGTGTTGCCCTGCCAGCTTTTACTTGTGTATGTTGGTGTATGGTGGGATTGTTAGTTCTTTCTGCTATGCATGCTTTAGTGAAGAGTGCCATGCAGGGCTGTGAGGGGTGCCCATGCATTGGCACTGCATGCAGGGCTTGGTATTAGGATTGAAGAGATGTGATGGTGGAGTGTGTGGTATGGAGTGGAGAGATGGGAGTGAGAGTGAGGGTATGTGATGGCATGCAGGTATGGAGGGTGATAATTGTTAAATGTTGACTTACCAGAGTCCAGTCCCCCTCAGACTCTGGCCAGGCCCTCAGGATGCAGTATTGCCAAGACTTGCTCCTCCCATGCTGTGAGTTGTGGGGGAGGAGGTGGGGATCCACCGCCAGTCCTCTGGATGGCGAGCTGGTGTCTTGCTGCTATGAAACGTTGTAGGAAAGTAGCCTCTTTCTAGTATGGTTACCCCCACTTTTGGCCTGTTTGTGAGTGTGTGTCAGTGTGTTTTTACTGTGCCACTGGGATCCTGCTAGCTAGGACCCCAGTGCTCATGGATGAAAACCTATATGTCAGTGTGTATTGCCTGTCTCACAGATCCTGCTAGCCAGGACCCCAGTGCTCATAGTTTGTGGCCTAATATGTATGCCTGTGTAGTGCCTAACTATGTCACTGAGGCTTTGATAATCAGAACCTCAGTGCTTATGCTCTCTCTACTTTTAAATTTATCACTGTAGGCCAGTGACTTCATTTACCAATTTCAATTGGCACACTGGACCCGCCCCCCTTATAAGTTCCTAGTGTATCGTACCAATGTACCCTGGGCATTGGGGTTCCAGGAGATCCAAATGGGCTGCAGCATTTCTTTTGCCACCCATAGGGAGCTCAGACAATCCCTTACACAGTACTGCCACTGCAGCCTGCGTGAAATAGTGCACACACTATTTCAGAGCCATTTTCACTGCACTTAACTAACTTATAAGTCACCTATATGTCTAACCTTCACTTGCTGAAGGTTAGGGGCAAAGTTACTAAGTGTGAGGGCACCCTTGCACTAGCAAAGGTGCCCCCACATAGTTCAGGGCCATTTCCCCAGACTGAGTGCGGGGACGCTGCTACACGCGTGCACTACATATAGGTCAATACCTTTATGTAGCTTCACAGTGGTAACTCCGAATATGGCCATGTGAGGTGTCTAAGATCATGGAATATGCCCCCCATTCCAAATCTGGTATTGGGGAGCCAATTCCATGCATCCTGGGGGCTCCACTATGGACCCCCAGTACTTCCAAACCAGCTCTCTGAGGCTTGCACTGCAGCTACAGCTGCTGCCACCTCACAGACAGGGTTCTTCCCTCCTGGGGTCTGGGCAGCCCAGTCCCAGGAAGGCAGAACAAAGCATTTCCTCTGAGAGTAGTGTGTTACATCCTCTCCCTTTGGAAATAGGTGTTACAGGCTGGGGAGGGGTAGCCTCCCCCAGCATCTGGAAATGCTTTGAAGGGCACATATGGTGCCCTCCTTGCATAAACCAGTCTACACCGATTCAGGGACACCTTCTCCCCTGCTCTGGCGGGAAACTGGACAAAGGGAAGGGGAGTGACCACTCCCTTGTCCATCACCACCCCAGGGGTGATGCCCAGAGCTCCTCCAGTGTGTCCCAGACTTCAGCCATCTTGCTTTGCAAGGTGTGGGGGCACTCTGGAGGGCTCTGAGTGGCCAGTGCCAGCAGGTGACGTCAGAGACCCCTTCTGATAGGCCCATACCTGATAAGGTAGCCAATTCCCCCTCTCAGGGTTTTTTAGGGTTTCTCCTGTGGGTTCTCTTCAGATTCTGCTTGCAAGTTTCCTTCAGGAATCCTCTGCAACAAGTTCAGCATCCTCTGACCTCGGATCAACCGCAGTCTGCTCCAAGAAACGCTGTAACTGCAACAAAGTGTCTACAAGAGACACTTTTCTTCAGCAACCTCAGCTCCAAGTCAGCAACTGCAACAGTTTCCACGGTGTGCATGCTGTGGGGACTCCCTGTCTTCATCCTGCACCAGAAGGACCAAAGAAACCGCCAGTGGAGTAATGGAGTCACCCCCCTGCTCCAAGCAGGCACCTTCCAAGGTGACGACCGGTACCCTGGGACTCCTCTCACGGTGACGAGCATGCTCCTAAGGACACAGAGAGTGGACATCATCGACAGACTGTCCTGAAGTCGTGCTGACGCAATTTGGAGGAGGTAAGACCTTGCCTTCCCCGAGAATGACGGTACCCCCGTGTTTTGTGTCTTCTTCGCCTCCTGAGGCCTCTGTGCACTCTTTGCAAAATTCCTTTGTGCACAGCCTGGCCTAGGTCTCCAGCACTCCACCCGGCGATGCTCAACTCACTGAGTTGTTCTCCGGGGGCGTGGGACCTTCATTTGTTGTGCTGCATCAACTGCATTTTGCACCTCCTTTGACCCCGGATCCTGCGGCTTCTTGGGATGCTGGCTGGCATCCTGAGGGCTCTCTAAAGTACTGAGAGCCCCCTCTTCCTCCTCACACAGAGTTGAGGCCCCCAGGTCCCTCCTGGGTCCATCCAGTGCCATTTTGATGAAAAATGCACTTTTGCCGTAGCCAAGACTTGTTGGCGCCTTCCAACACATAATCTCATCAGCAACACTCTTCACGCGGCGGGGCATCTTTTGCATCATGCAGGAACCCGCTGGCATCTTCCTGGGGTGCATTTCTGCAGTCTTCAACTAACTGGGGACTCTTCTTTTGCACCCTCTTCTGGGTTGGCAGGGGCTCCTGTCCTTCCTGGAACTTCTTTCGACTTCTGAACTAGGTCCCCTTCCTCTGTAGGTCGTCAGGTCCAATAATCCAGCAGTTGTTCTTTGCAGGCTTGGTTGGCTGCTGCAAAATCCCAAAACCGCGGTGTAGTGTGTCCTAAGGAAACTTGCAGTACTTTACTCCTGCTTTTCTGTGCTCTGGGGTGTACTGTATTCTTACTTTCCCAGTGATTCTGCACACATTAGACTTGTCTAGGGGGTAATTTTGTGATTCACATTCCACTTTTTTTAGTAAATGGTTTGTGTTGGCTGTAGACCTATTTTCTTCCATTGCATTCTATAGGATTTCCTACTGTTTGCATTGTTCTACGACTATTTATTTGTCTAATTTTGGTGTCTAGTGTATATATTGTGTATAATACTTATCTCCAGAAGGAGTATCGTCTCTAAGATATTTTTGGTACTGTGTCACCCAAATAAATACCTTTATTTTTGGTAACACTGAGTATTGTCTTTACTTGTGTTTAAGTACTGTGTAACTATAAGTGGTATTGCATGAGCTTTGCATGTCTCCCAGTTCAGCCTAAGCTGCTCTGCTATAGCTATGTCTACCAGCCTAAGCTGCTAGAACACTACTACATTCACTAACAAGGGATAACTGGACCTGGTTTAAGGTGTAAGTACCCAAGGTACCCACTACAAACGTACCTTCCCCCGTAGGTCGTTCCACCTCTTCCTGATGTCGTCCATTGTTCTTGGATGCTGTCCCATGGCGTTGACCCTGTCCACGATTCCCCCCATAGCTCCATCTTCCTGTAAAGGATATTTGCTGCACCTGTGCATCAAATAGCTGTGGCTCTACCCTGACAATTTCCTCCACCTCCTCCTCTGTGAAACAGGAGTGTCTTTGTGGTGCCATGGGTGTTATGTGAGGTGTGTTGGTGAGGGTGTGTTGGGTAATGTTTTGGGGTGTGTGATGTGTAGTGGGTGAGTGGTGTATGTGTTGTGTGGCTCTAGTCGGCTAGGGGATCTTGGGGTCAGTCTCGTGAAAATGAATTGCAATTGTAAAGGGTTGTGGGTGTGTGTTTTATAGTGGTGTGGGTGTGTGGGTGTGGTGTGTGTATGGGTGTCTGGCGTGTGTTGTTTGAATTGTCCGATGAGGTATTGTTTTGTCTGTGGGTGTAGTTGAATGTCCACCATGATGATTCGTGGATCATAATGTGGTGGGCGTTGTTCTGTTGGCGTAACGGTGTGGGTTTTGCTACCGCCACTTTATCAGTGACCTTTGTGCTGGTGGATTTGTGTATGTGGCTGAATTCTATCGGATTGGTGTGGGGGTGTGTCATAATATGGTGAACAGATATCCGCTGCAGTAAATTGGTGGCCGTCAGCGTGGTGGTAAGCGTGATTTACCGCCAATGTCATAATGAGGGCCCCTGTTCTCAAAATGGACTAGTGTTTACGTATTATCTTCTGAACGTGGTTGGAAACAGCCACACATATAATAGTATTGTCCTGTGACCATACCCGTGGTTCTAAAAGGCATAATCTGTTGTTATTTCTAGCGTCTTTATGTGCCACTCTCACAGTGTGGGCCAGGTAGTGCTGGGATTGTAAATTGAGGAAGGGCCTGTCAGCTTGTAATTCATAGTCTTTTGTCGTACTGCAATCACGATCTTGGTGCAGAAACTGAACATAGGGAAGATTCTCTTCCAGGGACTTCAGGTGATGACTGTCAGAGGAGCAAACTGTTACAGTCTGTGGGTTTTCTGTACACAGCTGTAGTCAGGTGCCCAGTGTTAAGGGAGATGAAAAGGTCGAGAAATTTAAGACCCTCCCTAGAAATGTTCTTAATGAATATTATAAAGGGGTTTAAGTAGTTGATCCAATCACAGAAAAGGTAACAAGAGTATGATGTTCCATATATCATCTGTATACCCACACTACAAAAGAATATTGGCCCTATAAGGGTTCTTGTCGTGAAAGATGTTCTCTTCTTTGCAAACGGCCATATAGAGGAAGGCCATAAAAGTCACCTGCATGTGGTTGTACAGTTGGTCTCTGAACTAGAAATTTTTCTCTTTTAGAGTGAAAGTTGCACACTTCATGATAAAACAGACCGAGGTAGGGGATGTCCTCACTTCAGAGAGCAGAGTGCTCTCGACAACCTCCAAGGTGGCATCTTGTGGTATGTTTGTAGTCAGGGACTCTACATCACAGGTTACCAATAGATCTATCTTCATGATCTCATGTGTTTCCTCAATTAGAGTAAGTACATTTTTGGTGTCTTTTAAGAAGGATGGTGTCTTGGTTGCCAGGGGATACAGGAAATTATCATAGAATTTAGACAGGGCTCCAATCAAGAGCCTATGCCGGAAACAATTGGGCGGCCCGGAGGGGGGAGGCAGCTGTTTGACTGCTTGTGAATCTTCAGAAGGATGTAGAGAGGGGGTCCTAGGATGTGTTTACCAGAAAAGACACATCGTTCTTACTGATCCACCCATGGCTTTCTGCATTCAAAACTATCAAGTTTATACGTGTTTTCAATCACCAGGTGGGATCCTCATCAATTGGGTTTTAATTAATATCTCTAGTCATCCAATTGGCGTAAACATTAGTTGTCATAATCAGTAGTCATCATCATGACTATAGCTCCTCTTTGTCAGCCTGCTTGATTGTGATAGTGTTATCATTTGCCAGTGACTTTACTGTCTTCAGTTCCTGAATGGACATGTTTAAGAATGTTGAATTGTTGCCGTGTTTCTCCACATACTGTAAGACTGCCTCTTCAAAGGTAAGAAACTTATGGGGAACTGTCCCTGTGGGTTGTGCAAATGTGGAAAGGTTACGTAATCTGAAGTGGGGGCTTTCTTTCAAAGAATACCAGAAGTCTAGTTTTCCTGAAAAAACTGTGTAATTCACAATTAAGCAGAAATCTATCCTCCCGTTGGGTAGGAACAAAACCCAGCCACCTTTGGATTTTTTCATTGTGTTAAATATTATTTGTGTTCATTCATTTCCTTATTGATTTTTGCAAGTCTTTATTTGAATGCTGTTATCTGTACGGTTGCTTTCTGGGAATTCTCTGCTATACTGATCTTGATCAAAAAGGCCTCTGGAAGGCATTGAGCCATGTTAATAATCAAGATAAGCCTGTCCAGGGTGCATTTCCATGCCACCTGGGACAACTGTCATCTGAAGATGACATCCTTCAGGAACATCCTAGGGGCAACAGTGACAATCAGTCTATTGGGGGCAATGTTAGCTTTGAGCTATTCCATCATGATAGCGCTGTGAAATGCTACCTTAACTTGTTTTTTCTTGAGTGCTGCAAGAGAGTACCAATTCTCATGGTGACTCCCTGAGGGTATTGACCCATCAGCACCAATAGAGATAGGGCCTGCCCAGACCTCTATCATCACACTGAACAATCCCTTATGAAACCGAGGGAGATACTGATACAGAAGTCTGTTAATATAGGGAAACCCTGATAGTTCATGAGAAAAACTAAGTATAAGGAGAAGTATAGGGAGGTGTGCAAATGTCACAGCTCCACAAAGTGGGGGTATAGAACATTACCTCACCACAAAAAATAGTCCTACAGACTGTTTATCATGGAGTGTGCCACTTTAGCACTAAACTAGAACTTTTCCCAGTTGAGAGACCAAGGGGCATATTTATACTCTGTTTGCGCCGGAATTGCGTAATTTTTTTTTACGCAATTCCGACGCAAAACTAACTCCATATTTATACTTTGGCGTTAGACGCGTCTAGCGCCAAAGACCATGGAGTTTGCGTAATTTTTTAGCGTGGACACCTACTTTGCGTTAATGATATGCAAGGTAGGCGTTCCCGTCTAAAAAATTGACTCTGAGGCATGTGCGCCGTATTTACACTCCCGGGCAAAATTCAAGCCTGGGAGTGGGCGGGTCCAAAAAAATGACGTACGGCCGCTTTTGCGCTGTTTTTTAGCACCTGGACAAGGCAGGCGTTAAGGGACCTGTGGGCTCGGAAGGAGCCCAGAGGTGCCCTCCCATGCCCCCAGGGACACCCCCTGTCACCCTTGCCCACCCCAGGAGGACACCCAAGGCTGGAGGGACCCATCCCAGGGACATTAAGGTAAGTTCCGGTAAGTATTTATTTTTTATTTATTTGTGGCATAGGGGGGCCTGATTTGTGCCCCCCTACATGCCACTATGCCCAATGACCATGCCCAGGGGACAGAAGTCCCCTGGGCACGGCCATTAGGCAAGGGGGCATGACTCCTGTCTTTGCTAAGACAGGAGTCATTTCTATGGGGGTTGGGAGTCGAAAAAAATGGCGCAAATCGGGTTGAGGCGAAAAATTTGCCTCAGCCTGACTTGCCCCATTTTTTGGCGCCCAAGCTCCATATCCCCCTACGCCGGCGCTGCCTGGTGTACGTTGTTTTTTTCCACGCACACCAGGCAGCGCCGGCGGCTAACGCCGGCTAACGTCATTGATTAAATACGGCGCCCGCATGGCGCTTCAGAATGGCGTTAGCCGGCGCTAATTTTTTTTACGCAAAACTGCATTAGCGCAGTTTTGCGTCAAAAAGTATAAATATGGCCCCAAGTGTACCACCACACATAAGGGACTTCTATGGGTAGTACCTTCACCCCGAACGTAGCCTGCTTCTATATGGCCCATTAAAAAAAAAAATAGAACATCTTTCACAACAACAACCCTCGATAGGGCCAATATTCATTTGTGGCATCAGTATATAGATGATACACTGATTTTTAGGCATGGGACATCTGACATGTGACCATTTCTGTGATTGGATCAGCACTTGAATCTTTTTAAAATTCATTAAGAACATTTCTAGGGAGGATCTCCTATTTCTCAACCTTTTCATCTCCCTTAACACTGGGCGCCTGATTGCAACTGTGCACAGAAAACCCACAGACCATAACAGTTTGCTACTCTATGACAGTCATCACCTTAAGGCCCTGAGAGAGAATCTTCTTTATGGCCAGTTCCTGAGTGTTGGACCTGGACCTTTCTACAGGGCCATTCCCAAGCCTTTTGCCTTCTCCTCCTAATGTTTCTGACCCTCTTTGGTTGACGTTATGACTCTGGTCACTTTATCACTGCTAATCAGTGCTAAAGTGCATGTGCTCTCCCATGTATATTTGGTATGATTGGCTTATACCTGATTGGCATATTTAATTTACCTCTAAGTCCCTTGTACAGTGGTATTCCTATACCCAGGTCCTGTAAATTAAATCCTACTAGTGGGCCTGCAGCGTAGCTTGCACCAACCACAGAAGTAGCCTTTCAAAACAGTCTCAGGCCTGCTAGCGCAAGGACTGCTTGCATAGTTTACGGCCACAGGAACCTGGCATCTAACTCTACTTTCCAGGCACAGGACTCCCCTTTTACTACAAGTAAGTCACCCCTATGATAGGCCCTTGCTAGCCCTATGGGCCGGGTGACAGGTATGTAGAAGGCAGGACATATGCCTGGCAGCGTGTCCTGTCCTGATGGTGGCAAACAGCCTGCTTGGTGTCTCACTGCTGTGAGTGCTGCCTTCCCACAGGATTATATTAGAAATGCCCTGCCTTATGTCTAGGGGGTATTGTCTGATTTATGAGGGGTAGTGTAAACATGTTTGGTATGGTTGTAATGGTAGTGAGAAATGCTGCTCAGTGGTGTAGGTGGATTTTTTTATTACCATCATAGAAATGCAGCTTCTAGAAAGTGAGCATGACTCTTGTGTTTTGCAGCTTGACTCCAGTCCACGTATGGGCAGAGTTACAGTTGGGCTTAGTGCATACTTTTCAGACAGCCTGTACACATGGAGGGTGGAGGTATCACAAAGGTGCATCTACATATTGAATGGTCTTCTAAGGCTGAGAGAAGGGAAGGTGGGGCAAACTTGCATCTGTAAAGGCTGTGCCCTGGCCTCACACAAAGGGCTTGTTTACCCCCAACTGATGTCTGGAGTCTATGCTGGAAGAGAGAGAGAGAGGACACTCCTGGAACCAGTTGTAAGTGGTGGAAACCTCCTCTCCCCCTCACTGAAAATGCTTTGCAAAACTAAGTAAAAGTACGGGGGATTTTTCCTCATAAAGACACACAAGAAACCTCTTAAAGACTGGACACAGAATGCTGCTGGAGGGACTCACCAGGACCTGCCTTGGACTGCTGCTGCTGTGCTGACCTGTGGGTCACTAGGAGGAACTTCCACTGTCTGCACACTCCTTGCGCTGGCCTGCTTTTGGCCCTACCGCCTGTGCTACCCTGGTGTCCACCTGGGGCTGGGTGCTTTGGCCCGTGCCCCGCCGTACATCGACATGCTTGGCTGCACCAAAGAGCACTTTGCCGTGCCTGGTGGGCAGTTCCCCTCTTCTGGTCATGGTGCCTTGAGACCGCCTTTGCTTCTTTGGGATAAGCACCTTGAGAGCGCTGCTTCCAGGAAAAATCACAGCCACGACCCAAGCAGCTGGTGTTGTCGAGCGCGTGGATTCGAGCAGTGCTCGGTGCCCCTGGGGCACGAAGAGACAAAGCGTGGAGCAAATGCGCTCCTAGCGGTGCCATGCAAGGTGCACATAGGAGAGCCCCCCCGGGGCATCGGCCGACATCTACTTTCTTCAAAGTCACCTGTGCAGCCCAGATAAAACTGTGAGCAAGTCTCTCATTGGAAGACCTGCTGTTGGAGGGCTCCATCTGGCCAGGTGAGTGGCCGTGCCCCCCTTTGGAGCCTCAGAGGGCTCTTACCCCACTCCAAGAGGACTGCACCATTCACACTAGTGGCCACTCCCTTTAGAGGTGCAAGGCAGTGGCGAAGCAGTGCCCTGCACAGAGGAGACCCAGGGAGGTCTCCCCATTGACCTGAGACTTATTTCTTGCTGTAGGTGCACAGCAGAATCAGCGCTCTACGACCTGTAATCCCCTCCCGTGGGACATCGTTCTTCAGGGGGGAGTCCTCAGACATCACCTGCTGGCACTGGCCACTCAGATGCCCCCAGAGTTCCCTGACCATACTGAAAACAAGATGGCAGAACCCAGGGACACTCTGGAGGAGCTCAGGACACCACCCCTGAGGTGGTGATAGACAGGGGAGTGGTCACTCCCCTTTCCTTTGTCCAGTTTCACGCTAGAGCAGGGATTGGGGGGTCACTGAACCGGTATAGACTGGATTATGCAAGGGGGCACCATCTGTGCCCTTCAAAGCACTTCCAGAGGCTCTGGGAGGAATCCCCTCCCATGCCTGGAACACCTTTTTCCAAAGAGAGAGGGTGTAACACCCTGCTCTCAGAGGAAAGGCTTTGTTCTGCCTTCCTGGGACTGGGCTGCCCAGACCCCAGGAGGGCAGAACCCTGTCTGTGAGGTGGCAGCCACTCGAGTTGCAGTGAAACCCTCAGAAGGCTGGTGTGGCAGTACTGGGGATTCATGCAAGGAATTGGCCCCCCAATACCAGAATCAGATTGGGGGTACAATTTTTCAATCCTAGACACCTCACTTGGCCATATTCGGAGTCACGATTGTGAGGCTACAGATATGTTTTGACCTATATGTAGTGCACACTTAAAATGGCGACCCCACACTCACGAAGTCTGGGACATTGGTCCTGGACAATGTGGGGGCACCTCTGTTAGTGCAGGGGTGCCCCCACATACAGAAACTTTGCACCTAGCCTTCAGGAACTGAAGGTTAGAAATATAGGTGACTTATAAGTTACCTAGTGCAGTGAAAATGGCTGTGAAATAGTGCTTGCACTATTTCACTCAGGCTGTAGTGGCAGTCCCGAAGAAGTGTTTGTATGATCTCCTTATGAGTGGCAAAAGAAATGCTGCAGCCCATAAGGATCTCCTGGAACCCCAATGCCCTGGGTACCTAGGTGCCATATACTGGGGACTTATAAGGGGGGTCCAGTAAGCCAATTTGGAGTGGCGTACTGGGTTACCAGTATGTAAGTACAAATTTGAAATCAGAGAGAGCATAAGCACTGGAGTTCTGGTTAGCAGGACTCCAGTGACAAATTCAAGCACTACAAGAATGAGCACACACTTTTTGGAATCACAAGACCTAAGGTGGACAGGTATAGAGTCCCACCCCACTATGACAAAACAACAATTGTTTCAGGGGGAACAGAGGTGGATTTTCCATCTGTCAACCCAAACATCTGGTCTTAATGATGAGATCTTGTGGGGCGAGATAGAAGACTGACTTAAGGTATCCTTGATGACAGTATTAGCTCCACACCAAGCATCCCACCCTCTTCCTCTGAGCCCCTTGGTGCCATCCTTATATGTGAGAGTAAGGATACACACTTCCTGGGGGTTAATTATTACACCGTCTGTCTCTGTCCATGGCAGATTCTTTTTTTTTTTTTTTTACTTTTAGTGGTTTGATGGAAGGGGCTAGTAAATTTCATTTCTCTGGGTGATAGGTAAGCTCTTGTCTTTTTAAGTGCCTGGAAGAGCCACCTGACCACGCCACTGGGCTAAAAAAGTGATTGTATAACCTAGAGGTAGTGGATTAATACTGATTTGAGTTTGTTTTTATAGAAGACCCCCCTTCCACTTCCCTTTTTTCAATTATTTTTTCTTGCACAGCAAGCAGACTTTATACCTCTGAACAGTGCATTTAAAAATGCTGATTCTAATATGAACTAGAGTGCTCCTGTTACCAATATTACACAATGGCACTGTTTTGTCCCGATATAGCGGGCAGGTTTCACACCACCAATCAGTGTGTTAATTAATGATGTACCTAATATGTATGAGATTGCTTCTCGTTTTTAGTGTTCTAAGATGGCTTCAATTTGTAGCAACAACCTTGGGCTTTCTTACTCCATTATAGGATAATCATGCCGCCAGCCATTTTTTGATATCACAAGGCCTCCCAAGTCGTTTTTTTATATTGTCGCAGGGCCTACCAAGATGGCACCTGAGTACACAGGCGTGTACTGGCTGACTGTCAGGTTGTTGACACAGCTGGCCCACTTCACTGATTCTATGGCAGGACAGGAGGCTTCAGATTATGCTTTCTCTTTCATTTACTGACAACACGGCAGCCAAAAATAACTGTAAAAACTTTAAACTTCATGTCCCATGAACATTAAGCCATCAAATCATGGCTCTTCTTTGGTGAAATAAATAGCTTTTGCATTAAAGTCTGTCCTCTTTCTTTGCTGCTGCAGCAGCCAGATAAGTGTTTCTAAAGTTGTGCATAATCTGCTTGTTTCGATTTATTTAATTGTATAATTCGATGGTGTCAAGCGCGCGGTTTCTTTGCAAGCTTCGCGCTGCCACGCTATTGCCATTTAACAGGGATCTACGATCCCTTTCATCTGCCGGTGTGGAGCGGGAGCAAGGCCGATGGAGTGTTCTACGTGTTTCCATCTGAGGACTTATATTGCGCTTGCAGCGGAACGCGTTTAGCCGGCTCGAGGTTTTTCCGTTTCTGATCGGCTCAACCCGTGTCTCTCATGCACAGTGCCTCAGGCAGTGTAATCCGGCCTTTTCTATCACCCAAAAGGGCTGCAATAACTCGTTTAGGGCCTGGTCCAGGGGGAATTATTTAATTTAAATCTTTAAGCAGTAGAGCAGGTGGCTCCCTCCATGGATATATTTTACTAGCTAAGTTGCTATATTGCTGCTTTTTCTCTATAACCATCTACACCTGCTCCAGGGTTCTTCCTTCCCCGTGAACTTCTCCATACCTCCCAGCATTAATATCATGGCGTACTACGCCAATGAGGAGGAGCAGTATCAGGAGCTGCAAGAAGTGTCAGTTGAGTACCAGATGGAGGAAAAATTGATGGAGGCACTTGGACACCATGTGCAGGACTCTGTGAATTGAGCCCTGATAAAGGTCTTAAGGCCATTCACTCAACCCTTGACCAATTTTGGCAGGAGAGAGCTCTTGGACGAAGGCAGTCACTCACAAACTTGTGAGTCTATGGAGGTTTCTGGCCTCCCTTGACAGCGCTCTGGGGGATCTTTCTCGGCTGAAATACTGGCTAACATTGGTTCAAATTTACTGCTCATCCCTTCGGGCTGTCCTCAGCTCCTAGGTGTTTCACCAAGTTTCTTCAACCGGTGGTACAATTTCTGAGGGAACGAGGAGTGAGACTTATCACATACCTCAACGACATCCTAATTGTGGCTCAGGACAAGGACAAAATCCTTTGTCGTCTCAATTGGACAGTCCAATTGTTACAAGATCTCGGGTTCGTCATCAATTCCGAGAAATCGAGCGTGGTGCCAGCACAGACCATCGAGTACTAAGGTTTAAAGATAGACTCAGTCAATGCACTGTTACTTCTCCTCTCTAAGCAAACAGACTTCAATGAAGAAAGAGTTGAGGAGAGCTTTTGCTTCTCTGACTATATCATTCAGGGCATTGGCACGCCTAGTCGGCCTTCTTGCGTCTTCAATTCAAGCAATTTTTCTGGGGCTGCAGCATTACAGGGCGCTTCAGAGACTAAAGATTTTACATCTTCAGAAAGTATTCACAGTTGGTTCCGCTCATGGAGGAAGCCAAGACTGAGATATCTTGGTGGCTCTCCCACATAGAGGCCTGGATTGGTAGAGAGATTTTTACCTCCAGCACAGATGTGGTAATAGAGTTGAATGCCAGCCAGTGGGACTGGGGAGCTTGTTGGGGCTCAGTGCAGACGGTGGCGGTTGGTCCCCGGGGAGTTAAATTACCACATAAATTGTCTGGAACTCTTAGCGGTGGCGTTTGCAATCAGATCGCTTTCCCCTCGCAGAGTCCATTGTTGAATCCTCCTTCGGATAGACAATGTGTCCACGGTCAGGTATAGCAATCGCCTAGGAGCGACCAGATCTCACCTTTTAACAGAGATCGCAAAGGACTTTTGGCATTATTGTCTGCATCACCAGATTTCGGTGATAGCGGAAAACATAATGGGTCGTCCCAATACGACAGCAGATTTGAACTCGGGCTTCCTGCGGGATGGCAGCGATTGTAAACTCAAACCACAGATTTTCCAAGCTCTTCAACTACGATGGGGAACTTGTCGAATAGATTTGTTTGCTTCCTGGTTGAACAACCAAGTGCCGTGTTACTTCAGCTGGAGGCCAGATCCTCAGTCGATGAGGGCGGATGCATTCCTTCAACCTTGGCTAGGGGATCTGCTATATGCATTACCCCCTTCGCCATTATTCCGGTGGCCTGGCCCAGGTACTCCGACATCAAGTGGAAATTATCTTGGTGACTCCGTATTGGAAAGCATAGCCTGCGATGGCCCTCTCGTGTGACTTTCCAGTGATGCTGCCAGTGTGCGAGAATCTTCTCAAGGATCAGTTGGGCAGCTCGCATCCTCTGATTCTACAGGGACTATTGTCCCTGATGGCTTGGAAACTTTCAGGAGACAATGGCAAGTGTCTGGAGTTTCAGAATCTGTGTTGTTTTTCACCGGTGGGGGAACATCCTTTAATTTGTTAGATTCTTAAGGGCATTCGTATGGTGAAACCCCCTCAACTGAATATTAATCTTTATGGTATGTTAATATTTTTCTTCGTTTTCTTAGAAGTTGGCCTCCTAATGAGGACCTGTCCCGTAAACAATTGTCAGCTAAACTTACGATGTTACTGTGCTTACTCTCCTGTAGAAGAGTTTCGGATATCAAAGCTGTGGATTTATCAGGTAGAGTATTTACTCCTGAAGGAATATCTTTTTTCATTACCAGATGTAATAAGACACCATCAAGGTTTATTTCATACCCGTCTTTTCCACACAATAAAAACCTATGTGTTGTTCAATGTATAAAGGATTATAAGGATTGAACTCGTGAATTCAGACAGGATGTTTCTGGTCAATTATTACTTTCTTTGCAGAAGCCTTTTCGACAAGTCACTGCAGCAACTTTGGCTCATTGGGTCAAATGGTTATTGGCAGAAGCAGGTATAGATGTAAACATCCTTGGAGTTTATTCTGTCAGAGGAGCTTTGGCTTCTAAAGTGTTTTCAACAAGAGCTAGATTAGAGGATATTATGGCAGCAGCAGACTGGTCAAATGATTCTACCTTCAAAGTATTTTATCACAAACCTATTGTTGATGTAGTATCTGAAGTAGTGAATAGCCTTTAAACTAGCATAATCCGAAGCCTCTGGTCCTGCCATAGAATTAAAACATTTCTAGTTATTGCATCAAGAATTTTACATTCTATTAAGGACACGGATGCGAGGACTATCCCACCCTTCATAAGTTTATGCTATGCATGCTTTGTATGATATAACTGTTGAGTATCAAATATAAATGTTAATAGTTGATCAAAGTAGCCAACCCGATTTAGATGTGTGGCTATTAGTTTTCACTTGTCTTCTTCTGCAGGGGCGAACAATACTTCTTCTTGAATTTCTTCGGTTATGATGTTGGATCAAATGGAAGTTGTCTGATCTTCCGATGAAGTCACCAGAAGTAGCTTTCGGAGGGATGACGCATTCCAGGAGTGCGGTGGTCGGGCCGGTGTTATGCAAGTTCTGTGTTGACTCTTAATATTGTTGTTTATGGCAAAGAAAGAGGACAGACTCTAATGTTAAAGCTATTTATATCGACAGAGAAGAGCCACGATTGGATGGCTTAGTGTTCATGGGATATGTAGTTTAAAGTTTTTACTCTTTTCATTGGCTGCTGTGTTGTCAGTAAATGAAAGAGAAAGGATAATCCTCACCTCCATGTCCTTAATAGAATCTAAAATTCTTGATGTAATAGCTAGAAATATTTAAATTCTTCATGAGGTTAAAAGCTGCCACTCTCGCCGCCATCCTTGTCTTTGGGCATGGTGAAGATGGGTAGGTTGCAGCAATCAGCACAACTCCAGACCTGCGCCTATAGGACTGTGCCCAATTGTTCCCGGCATTGTGATGTTAGATTTTTGGTGTGAGTAACCGGATGAAAGTTGTGCCTCTGAACATCACTAAAAATAAATATTTTACACCTCTTCAGCTTACTTGGTAGCGCTACTCCGTGATGACTAAAGTGGCACTCAACTAACTGAACTGGGGTCAAGCATTACTCAGTGTGCAGATTTGTAAGCCTAACCTGCATATTTAATTGCCTGATTCACATGAGTGCTCATCGTTTGGCACCACAGGCGTCTGCTCTATGTTTGTGTATGTCTTGAGGATCTTAAGTATTATTGACATGACACAATGTGAGCCCGTGCTTGCATGGTGTGCTTTAAAAGTCATCAGACACATTGTAAATGTTAATGACAGTTACTGTATTAGTATTGACTGAATGGTCTACTCTTGGTGTATAAAATGTTGACTATTTTCTAATATTTTCTTTAATATTTAATAGGTTGGTTTTAGAGTAACTGGAATACTACTATTGGTATTCACAGTTTTGATATTTAGTGTGACATACAGATTTTCACCACACTGCTCTGTGGATTAGGTTTACTGGTCCTGATGAAGCGATGGGATCATTGTGGACAGTAAGGGCAGGAAACATGTTGACCATTATTTACTCATAACTGTGAGCAGTTTTTGACCACTGTATTAATTAGCAGCCTTATTTTTCTGTTTTTAATTAATGACAAGGGAGCCCGCTCATTAAAAACTCTTTTAGGGCATCTCTTAGTTATTTTTCATGACTCAGCCACCAATCTACCTTCTGAGCACCTCGTCCATCAGAACTATCCCCGCCATTAAAAAGATCTCTAGCAAAGTGCCCCCTTCTGGAGGGGCCCGTTAGGCAATGCAGTGCTGGCCTCACGAGGAGCTAGCCTGAGGATGAAGCATGACACCTAATTGGGTGTTTGAGAGCTATTGCTACAGATAGGGGAATTTTCTTATAAAGTAAAGCGCATTCTTGGGATTTATAATAAGGTCAATGGTTTTCTTTTTCAATTAACAAAAGAAGTACATGAGGCACCACACTTGAAATATGGTCGTAACAGTGAGAATGTTATCATCTCATGAGCTTTAAATTGGCATTGGTGTTGTGTGAGGAATGGTTGCAAGCTTTTAACAGGGAACCTGACATGAGTAAAGTAAAAAGTAAACTGATTTATGGTTGGGAACAAAAAAAAACTGTGTAGCCCTAAGTTATCTGTGTTCTTAATGGTCAGGGGTAAATTAGCCGTGATAGAAGATCTGCTCACGAGAGGTAACTGAGTTCCCCTAAACCATTACAGAAGTAATTAGTGAACTTGGACTATAATGGCCAACAAGGCATAATCACAACTGAATTTACTCATCAGTCTGTCTGTTTGCGGCCGTTTGTGAATATCCAGGTAGAAAGAGTGAAGGGGGTTGCAGTGAATGTCACATAACTGACAAAATAAAGATGGCAAGGACACCACAGGTGACTTCTCAGAATTCCCAGGATACTGTGTGAAGAGATATATTTTGACATTATTCATCTTGTTTATGCAGGACAGACTCCTGTTAATGTCTTTGTTGATTTTTTTTTTGTTTGCCAGAAGTGAAATGCATGTACAATGTGAAATGTAGGTTCCTAAACAAATTGTTCGCAATGAACATTTACCCTGTATTTGGTTCATGGACCACAAATTTCAGTTAGTTTCACAGGAAATGGAAAAGATCTTATAAGATAGAGGTATTGTTCATTTTAAAAAATGCATTATCCCTCCCAGATGCTAATGGGGTCATTGAAAGGCCCATTAAAGCTACTAAAAGGTTATTCAGCTGGCCAAAATGTGTAGTAAACCTTGGAGAGAAGAAGCATTCAGGAGGTTAGTGGTGTATAAGTTATCACTTCACGTTACCATAGGTAAAATCTATTTCAAACTGTTGAGAGGAAGAATGACTAATACACTTGTGTCCCCTGCACAGATAAAAGGAAGAAAGGAGAACTGATTGTGTTGGGGAACCAGGAGAACTTAGAAATCGAGAGAAGTAATGCATGATGTACTTGGACAATACATGCACGGCAGTGACTTTTCATTGGGTGAGTGTGGGTGTGGGTGACGTGGTTCAAGTCAAACTTTGTAAAGTGAAAGACAATTCAACATTTTTGTCTACGATGAAGGTGATTGCATTGTTCAAGTATGCAGTCAAAGCTTGTATTGTGCAAAAAATGTTGTTGTGCATTAAATTTATTTTTTTGTGGTAGAAATCTCCATTTTTTTATTTATTTTGGTTTCATTGCATTGCAGCAGATTTACATTAGAGGTGGGTGAAATTCACAGAGTTTCACACCGCAGAATTCCATGGAGTTACATAAAAACTGAGAGATTCTGTGGCGTTCCTTGAGCGTGTGGAATTCGGGAATGTTTTGTGTGGAACTTTAGCACAGGAAGCTTGTTCCGCACTGTAAAATCAGTGTGAATGGCTCCACGTGGCACGTCAGAGGGCACTGCTTTTTTCTACAGCTCTAGTAGATTTTCTACCAGAGTCACAGTTTTCTCAACGTGCCCGGTCGTGACCTGCTGCAACCGTTCGCACTGAGAAATCTTTCCAGAAAGCATACTAGGAGAGACAATTTCTTGCTCGCCAACTGAAGGTTGGCGAGCAGCGCATGAGTAAAATAAAGTCCGCTTGGCTGAGTTTTACCAGAACTCCCCACTCCAAGTGGAATGCAGAGAGGACAAAGCTCCACTAACTCTGCCAGAGGAGTGGCATTTTTCACCCGCTCCTAATTTACATATGCTACATGGAGCAAGTTGCTCATGCAAGATGTTTGGATTTGTGTTTTCCAGATCTTACCACCAGTTCTTTGTAGGTGAAAAGCTAAGCTGAGATGTGCTAATTTCTTTTTTATTTCTCTGCATCTTGTAATTGTTGGGAAACCATTTTACCACATACAATTTAACACACACGGCATTTCACCCATATTTACCACATAACAATTCCAAATTGGTGAAATATCGCATACACTAAAATGCCATGGTCTAAATTGTGAAGAGTAGATTTACTGCATAAAGTAATGCAATACATTTATTTATCTGCTGCGCCTCAATCATATTGTACCTCTGCTGCTATACCATTAATCACCACAGGAGGACACTAAATACCATATAACCACATTACTTTGACTGCCAAGCAATTCTAACTCAAACCTAGCTAGATATCAAGAGTCGTGAAGCATAAGCTCTATAAACAGGGTGAAAACGAAAAATTCTGTGTTTGCCAACACAGGGCAGAGATCTGTTATGCTTGCGCTCTCTCCATACTAGTAGTTACCCGCAAGTATCCATCTTGTTTATAAATTTACCGCAGCCTCGCCACAACTTTTATATTAAGTTAAGTAAATGAAAGAGAAAACCCTCTTCATTACTAGGGGCATTAAAAAAACAACTTTCCACCCAGTGCTGGAAAGTATAGAGAACCCGCCGGATCCCAATCCCACAGCTACTTCTGGGCCCAGGAAAATATGCTGAATTTTTCCTGTAGTCAATTTCCGACAACGAGGTACAGTCCTGCCATAGGTGCTGGAAGGAGGTGTTCTAGGGGTGCTGCAGCACTCTCAGAGATAATCGTGCTGGAGTTCAGAAGGCGAATGAGCAATAAAAATGCCGTTACATTTTATGCTTATTTTGTCACATTTGCTGGGGGAACAAAGACAAAGGTCAAATTTCAGGCTGTCTTCTGACAAATTGCTGCTTACTTGGGAACTGGTGTTTACTCGTTTCTCTGACTGCAAACTGAGAGGATTTTGTAAAAGTGATCTATGTGACAATCAAGCTGTGGTATAGCAAATTAAAGGAAAGTGTGTAGGATGCCAGATTTTATCCTAACACACACTGACGTATAAATACCAAATGAACTATATGCATATTTCAAATTATATTCGAAATTAGGAAAGCACAGGTGAAGCAATTGTTTTGTCATTTTGAAGTGTGATGGAAGCAAGAATTTTAATAGGATCAATACAAATCAAGTCACTTTACTTGATAACAAATATTCGCTGAAACACAATTTCCACGCATTATCTCTTTTACACTATATAGTTTTGCCAGTAAAACTGCATGTCTATGCATATTTAGAAACAATTTCAAATGAAAATGTGCTTTCTGTAAATGACAGCCCCCTACCTCACCACCGCTCCAATATGCATCTCCAGTTACACACCACACCTTTACCACTCTCCTGCTGAATTGTCGTGGTACATTTGCTACATTTCTCTTTTTGTATGATGCTTAGATTTTTCAAAATCTGTATGATTTTCAGTGATAAAACATTAATGGCAGTGCCTCACTCCGAACTGATCTGCGACAAGGTTTCTTTCCTGACCCTGGACTACACTCCAAAATGGGTGGAAGTAGGCAATCCTGTGAATAAATATGCTAATTATGCAAGCTTGCCGAGGAAACCATACGCACATATTTTGCATTTGCCCGTGCTTGTTGACTTATCGGAAGTCACTTGGGCGTAAGGAACTACTGGCCCTGGGAGTTGATTCATTGATTCATGAAACCCATGAAATCTTACGATGAACATCCCAATGGTTAATTTTTTTGACATCTTCATCAAGGAGATTGCAGCTGCCACCATACAGGTCCGGCAGGGTGGGGCTGTATGGTGATTCCTAAAGCTATTTATGTCACAACTTACTCTTTGCTTGAGCCTGGAGTCCGCTGAACGAGTGGTGAGGTTCTTGTACTTGTAGGTTCTGCCTTGGCCCAGATAGGGCCTTCCAATGAATCAGATACTGAAGACGGTTTCAAAAGACACGAGAGTCACAAATTTCCTGTACCTCAAATTCTGGTTCATCATCCACCAACAAGGGAGGACAAGGGAATTGCCGGGAGAAAGGATCAGGCGTATAGGGTTTCAACTGAGAAACCTGAAAGACCGGATGGATCTTCCAGGTTCGTGGTAAGTAGAGACGGACAGTGACAGGATTAATTAACTGAAGAATACGGAAAGGACCGTAGTAACGTGGTGTAAACTTATTCTGAGAGAGCCGCAGGGGCAGAAATTTCAAAGAAAGCCAGATTTCATCCTGGATGTGAAACATTGGAGTCTCACGGCGTTTATTATCTGCCACTCTTTTCATGTATCTCTTTGTGTCCAGTAGATTAGATCAAATCAGTCTTTGGATTTTCTGAAGTTGTTTGGAAAATGAGGTGATAGCAGGAAGAGAAGAGGTAGATTTAGGAGTAGTAGGAAAAGAGGTAGGATGATAGCCGTAGGTACAGAAAAAGGGGGTGACCTTGGAGGCACTATGGATGGTGGGGTTGTAAGAGAACTCTGCGAAAGGAAGGTAAGTGTTCCAGTTACTCTGAGTAGAATTACAGAAGCAACAAAGATACTGCTCTAGTCCTTGGTTGAGACGTTCGGTCTGCCCATTGGTTTGGGGATGAAATCCAGATGACAATGCTACATTGATGTTCAAGGTTCTACAGAAATGTTTCCAAAACCGAGAGATGTATTGAGGTCCCCTGTCTGACACAATGTGTGGGAGTCCATGGAGATGAAAAATATGGTGGATGAATATCTGACAGTTCTTGTGAGGTAGGTAATTTCTTCAGGGCAGTGAAGTGAGCCATTTTTGTAAAGGAATTTACTGTTACCATGATAACTCGATTTCCTGTTGATGGAGGTAGTAAACACATGAAATCGGTCGAAATTGCGTGCCAGGGAGCTGGTGGAACAGGTAACGGTTGCAGTAATCCTGCTGGCCTGGTACGGGGTATCTTTACTTGGGCACATATGGGACAGGCCCAAGACCTGTACATAACTTTCGACATACAGTTTCAAAGTAAGCCACCAAAAGGAGCGCAAGAGTAATTCCTGCGTGGCTTTGATACATCTATGACCAGCAATCGGAGAATCATGGCACATCTGAAGCTCCCTTTCTTGCACTCTTTTTGTGGGGAGGAACAAAAGGTCCCTATAATAATAATATCCCTTCTGTTTGTGTATCTGGGGGTATAAGTCCTCATGTTCTTGTTCAGAAAGGTTTGCTGACGCAGCTGTACCTCATCCAGGAATGATTGAGCCACACCAATGATCTTGCTAGGCACAAGTAGATACTGTGATGTGGTAGGAGTACAATCAGGATAACGGCGAGACAGGGCATCGGCCAGAATATTTTGGGATCTGGGAATATAGGTGACATAGTAGTCGTACTGACTAAAGAAAAAGGCCCAACGAGCCTGACGACTGTTCTGGCATTGAAAGTTATGTGAACATTGCAGATTCCGATGGTCCATTCTCACTTCAAAAGGTTCTTTGGAACCCATAAGGAATGGTCTCCACTCCTGGCAGGCAGTTTTAAGGGCTAATAATTCCCTTTCCAGTACCGAATAATGTTGTTCAGACTCAGAGTACATGGGACAGATAAAAAAACTGGATGTTCTAAACCATCGTCATCTTGTTGTTGGAGTAATACTGTTCAGATGGCTCTTTCAGATATGTCAGTAACAACAACAAATTGTTTGTTGGTGTCCGGATGTCTCAGTATCTGTGCTTGAGTGAAGGCCTTTTTTAGACTTTGAAAAGCTGCTTCAGTCGCCTTTGTCCAGATAAATCCATTTAGTAGATTCTCCTTTTTTAGTATTTGAGTAATTTGACTGGTCTGTTCTGCAAAGTCCAAGATAAATTGACGATAGAAGTTGGCCAGTCCTAGAAAACATTGGGTTTCCTTGATAGATGAAGGGGAAGGCCAGTCTATGATGGCTTGTACCTTTTCCAGATCCATTGATATTCCAGTGGGACTGATGGGATAGCCCAGATATTTGACTTCTGTTTTATCAAAATCACATTTCTCTGGCTTATAGAAGAGTTGATGTTGCCTGGGTCTTTGTAGAACTTGTTTAACGTGTGTAGAATGAAGTACAAGACGTCTAGAATATATAAGAATATCGTCTAAGTATATCACAACTGTATGGTTCAACAAATCGGAGAACACAGAGTCCATAAATCTTTGGAATAATGAGGGGGCATTAGTTAGGCCAAAAGGCATAACCCTGTATTCATAATGACCAAATGGGGTTCGAAAAGCAGTCTTCCACACGTCTCCCTTCTTGATGCGCAAAAGGTGGTAGGCTCCAGGAAGATCTAATTTGGTAAACCGTTGTGCCCCTTTGACCGCTTCCAGACTATCTTTGATAAGAGGTAATGGATAACGATCCTTTATAGTGATTTTATTTAAAGCACGAAAGTCCAAACAGGGGCGAAGATCTTTAGTTTTCTTGGGTACAAAAAAAAAAAGGGGAGCCCCTGCCGGAGATGAAGATGGTACAGTAAGACCACTGTGAAGATTTTCTTGGAGGTACTCTTTGGGAACTTCCCTTTCAGGTTCAGTGAGAGAATACATTCTCCCAAAGGGAACGATCGCCCCGGGTTCCAGGGGAATTGCACAATCATAATCTCGATGTGGGGGCAAAACAGGCCTGGATGGTTTTTGGAATACATCTTGAAAGTCAAAATAGTGGTTGGGAACCCCTTGGACTGTATTTATGGAACAACCTGTAGTAGGTTCAGAGGATATAATTTTTTGGGGTGACCAGTAAGTGTCTGAGGCATAACAATGTTTGTGATAAAACTGAGAGGACAAAGAAATAGTCCTGGTTTCCCAATTTACATAAGGATTATGTCTTATGAACCAAGGAATCCATAGAATTATAGAATGATTGGGAGAAGATATTAAGTTAAAGGAGACGTGTTCTTGGTGGTTCCCAAATTGTAGACTTAGAATCGGGGTAGTAGTATCAACTGGACCAGAGGATATTAAGGACCCATCTACAGTGTATATCTGTTCTGGAACATCCTTAGGCCGTGTTGGTATTCTTTGTGTGGTGGCCCAGGGAATATCCATATAAATTCCACTAGCTCCACAATCGAGTAGGGCCATTGTCCTTTCCTCACGACTATCAGGTAACTGACGGGTCACAGGTAACAAGAACAAATTGGTGGCATTGTCCTTGAAAGAACTGATGGAAGGTATTGCAGATGATCCCATCCCCTCCCTTCTTACAGAGGACAGAAAGTAGCGTTTCCCAATGACTTTAGAGGATGAACGTGGCATGTACGGAGCATATGACCAGCAGCACCACAATACAGGCACAATCCTTTTTTCCATCTTTCTTCACGTTCACAGAATGAAAGTAGGCCACGAGTAGTATCCACGTGCATAGGTTCACCTTCGGTTTCTCTTAAGGGAGGGCGAGGTTCCTCCAGACGGTGCATAAAGACACATGAGGTGCTTGACTGGGAAGGTCCTCTACTTCTTCTTTTCTCCAAACGTCATCCTTGGAGATGATATTTGATGGAAAGAGCTAAATCCATCAGACCGCAAAGATCTTCTACTCGGGTAGAGTGCACTAATTTGTCTTTAATCTCCTCTCTTAGCCCTCTACAAAAAAGGGTAACCACAGTACGCTCCACCCATGTTGTTTCAGCAGCCAGTTGTCTAAGGCGTGTTATGTATTGGAGGACATCTTGAGAGCTTTGTTGGATGTCACAGAGTGCTTCTTCAGCGGAGGCCTCTAATCCTGGGCAGCCAAACATTTGTTTGAAACGATTCACAAAAGCTGGAGAATCAGACAACACCAGGTCATTGGAGGCTACAATCAGAGTCGCCCAGGCCAAGGCAGGACCGGATAGGGCACTGATGAGATAACCCACTTTTGTCTTGTCGTGAGAAAATTGTGTGGGTCTGCGGGCAAAGTAAACAGTCAACGCATCCAAAAACTCTCGCAGCATAGTTGGTTCACCGGAAAACCGAGGAGTTGAGGTGGAAACGGTAGGAACATCCGTACTGCGGAAGGCCAAAGCTTGTCGTAAGGCAGCATTCTCGTTTCATAATTGTTGCAGTTCCTGGGCCTGTTGCTGAATGGTTGCCAGAAGCGACTGGTCAGGGTCTGCAGCCACTGCTACTGTATCATCCATTCTGCTTGACGAAGTCGGGTTTATTGGGCGCTGCAATCTGTCACGACTTACTCGTTGCTTGAGCCTGGAGTTCGCTGAACGAGTGGCGAGGTTCTTGTACTTGTAGGTTCTGACTTGGCCCAGATAGGGGCGACTCTTTCTGGTAGCCACGGTGCTGCAGGCGATGGGAATGGCAAGGGCAGTCTGTGTCCTTCAGAAGGAGTGCCAGAGGGAAAAAAAAACCTAAAAAGGGAAAAAAACTCAAAAAGGAATATACTGGAATAAGAGCAAAAGATCAATACTTTCAGAACACAAGACCTAAAATGAACAGGAAAACACTGGAACAAAAAGCGGAACCAATATCTGATGCAAGGGAGAAGGAGCGAAGACACCAACCAAAAGGAAGTGTTGCAGCGCAAGAAGGAAAAGAATCACATCCCTTAAATACCCATAGAACAGGAAACGAATGGCAGGTAGTAAAAGGACACCATATTGGCAATAGACAAGGCACCATAGTGAGTAGGGAACCAAGGTATGCTGGGTAGAGAGAGGAGTGATGGGAAAAAGGGAACAACATAAAAAGGGGAGAAAAAAACAAGGGCGACAGCAAGAGAAGGACACAATAGCTGGTAAGTGGGGGAAACGCTATCTTTTAATGGAGGCACGCCGCGTTAGAAAAGAAACGAGGCCCCATGCACAATTTGGGGACTCGAGAAATGCAGGAGAGGCTGTCGGCGCGGGGTGTCCCAGCGCTGCGTGCCGCGGCCCGAGCCGAGTGTTCGGCTCGTGCCGTGCACCACAGCGTGACAATTTATAATGAATTTTGCATTCACCCCTAAATGGCTTATTACTGTTACCCTGCTGATCTGTGCTCTATTCCTATGTTTTGCATCTCATCACTAGTCTTTAACATAGTTTCTAATATATGACAACCTTTATTTTGTTTACAGTCCTCTTCTCATTGGTGCTGAATGGCTACTTGTCAATGTTTGTTTGTTTGCTCCATCACTGCTTCTAATTTGGTTTCTTTCTGCACCTTGCTCCCTTCTTTATGTTTAACTAGGTATTGCCCCATGTTTTATTACCTCTAAGGGGCCAGGTTGCTAGAGGATTGCCTTTGTAGCTGGATTATTGCGGCCCTCTTTCCTGACCCCTTTAGCTTGACGTTCTGTTACTTAAAATGTGGTATGATTGTTCACTACTTTGAAAGAGACAGGATGCTAGAGAATTGCCTCTTTAGCTGGGTAATTGCTGCCCTCCACTTCGACTCTCTTAGTATCATGTGGCTTTGGTGTGTTTTTTTGTTGCTTTTACAATGTTTTTACTCTGGGTTTTATAACACCGGGAGAGATCAAATGTGGGATTGCTTTTTTCATCTCATGAAATGTTCTATTACTTACCGGTAATCTTCATTACTCCTGGTCCTGTTGTCCTCGTCCCATTCATCACTAATTGGAGATAACTATGTCCGCGACAGAAAAAAAGAACAAGAGGAATGCTGGGATATCCCCTCCCAGCCCCTCCCTCTGGTAATACATAAGGTGTACTCCCTCAGCATTCCTTCTGTACTACCAAGCCCCCAAAAGAAGTCCGGCCGCATGGGTGGGTGGGAGAGGTATGATGAATGGATGAGGACAACAGGACCAGGAGTAACGTAGATTACCGGTAAGTAATAGAACATTACCCCCAGGTCCCTCCATTCCTCGTCCCATTTATCACTATTTGGAGAACACCCAAGCAGGCAAAACCGGCCTTCTGAAATCCAGACAGGGCCAACACAATACCACAAGAAGGTGAAACAAACAAAACACCAGATAGGGAGGCACCCCAACAAACAGAGAGCCCCAGGCCAAAACTGAGGCAGAGGGCAAACCAAAAAGGAAGTGAATAGGCCAACCCAAAAAGCAAAGGAACCGCCACCAGCAGCATGGCTGCACACAAGGGGAACAGACAAAGACGGAGCCCGTAAGACCAAAACCAATCGTAAAGACCAGTACGAGAACCGCCCAGAGGACGAAGACCGGAAAACCCCAACAGCCAAAGCAACAGAGAGCACGGGAGAGGGACCCAAAAAAGACACTCACTAATGAAACTTTCCCTGGCAGGACCCAGCAACAACCACAAAGGGCAAGGCAAAGTGAGAAAGGAAGAGGGCGACTGGAGACATCCAAACCATGAGAACCAAAGGCAGGAAAAAGATGCCATGCAAGCAACAGAACCAAAAAAGGAACCACAAGATCAAGGAAGAGCCAAAACACAAAAAGCACCCCATCGGTAGAATAGACAAGACAGGGACCCCAGGCTCAAGAGTGCACAGGCCTGTAGCCCCCCCAACTGACAACAGGGCCCATGAAGAGGCCACTGAAAACAAGCAAAGCAGAACAGCAGACACCTCCAGAGACACACGGGAGACCCAACAAAGGCACAGAGCCCAAAATACCACACAGTGACAGCTCGAAAACAGGGAAGCCCAACCAAAGCAGCCCAGGCCAGACAACAACCAGACAGACAGCTGCCGCAGGAACAAAGTGGAAGGAAAGGGAAGCCACGAAGGCCAAAAACATAAGCAACCCAATGGGAAAGCAAAACCCCGACATCCACAGGAGAGCACGAACCAACAGACACCGCCCGGAGGATATCCCGGATGCAAGGTAGAACAGGGCAACAATGCCCCTGGGGGAAAGAAGAAACAGATATCAGTGCCAGGGCACCAACAGGGTCCCCCAGCCCCCGAAACCCTGTGAACAATGGGAACAAAAGAGGAAGCAGACCCAGGAGCAAGCAGAGTGACAAAGGGAAGACCACCTCAAGCACAAAGCAGCAGAGGTGTGGCAGACACGAAACAGCAGATGCAAGAAGAAAACCCCAGACATCCGGCAACTTTCAGGCAACAGCATCACCAAGAAAAAAAGAGGAGACAGAGACCAGGAACGACAGCTCTGAAAGACCCAAAAAACACTGCCATGCTGTACGCAGAATGCAGGACCAGAGGCCAAGCAACTAAGCAGAAAACCAACTGCTCCAAGCACGGCCAGCGGCAGTAAGGGCATCCAAGAGAAGGCCCCCCCGAAGAGGAACCAGAAACCCAAAGGCTTCCACCCAAAACAAAGAACAGGGAGGAGCCAGCACAGGGCCTGAAGCAAGGAAAACCCTTGCAAAAAAAAAACAGCCTGAAAACAGGTTGAACAACAGCCGTAAAGCTGCAGGACACATACAGAACAAGAAGGAAAAAAAATCCTGAAGCAGAACCAACAGAGAACCCAGAGGCGACGAGAAAGAAGCAAGCCAACAGCCGAAAGAAAAAAAGAGCGGCGAGGGCAGAACAACTGCCACGAAACCCCAGAGCCAGGGTCTGAAAACAGAGGCACCAACCCTTGATGGGGACCGCTGCAAAAGCCGGCCCCAAACCAAACACACAGCCAGAATAAGGGAGCAACAGGAACCAGGCCGAGGAGCCCCACACAA
This sequence comes from Pleurodeles waltl, assembly GCF_031143425.1. Taxonomy (NCBI): domain Eukaryota; kingdom Metazoa; phylum Chordata; class Amphibia; order Caudata; family Salamandridae; genus Pleurodeles; species Pleurodeles waltl. Next base: position 643,683,141 of record NC_090448.1, read on the forward strand.
CCCAAAGGGGCAGTCAAAGGACCACTCTGGACAGGGCAGGAAAGAGCTGCACAAGGGGAACCACCATCCCAAAGAACACCAACTGCGGAGACCGGAGAACAAGACAGGGAAACCCAAGAACAGGTACCCCGTCGAACAGCACCCCAAAGAAGAGCTCCACAGCACCTGAGGAAGAAACACGTGGAAGAGTCCCAGGTTGAAAAAGGACACTGCCCACAAACAGGGCCAGAAAAGCTGCGAGGCCAGAAGAACCCAACCGAACACCCCTCACCATACCAAAGCGGACAACAACCAAGCCGTAGGAGGCCACTGAAGGGAGGAATGTAATAGAGTTTTTATCAGAAATAAAGAAGTGGCACAATTTTGATAATAATGGAGCATATTTATAAGTAATTAAAATACGGCCTGGAATACAGCACAGTTCTGTAACTGAAACCACACTCCTCTCCGCTCTTACAAACAGCGATTTTTATACACTTGGGAGGCATATAAGTTCCACCTCCTTCATACCTTTACAATTAACAAAAGACCATAATTTTTTTAACGCTATGTGATTGCTTGTTACAAAAATACAGTTTTAACTGGTATAATACAGATATCTTTCTACATACACATTGACCTTCGATCCTACCCTTTGAACTCTATCAATATGTCCTCCCTACCTGTCTACCAGTCTGAGGTTTTACGGTCTGCCCCCCACTTACTGCCAACCTTGAAACACAAACATCTAGTGCGGTGTCTCCCTTTCAGCCTGTCATGATTTACCCCTTCTCCTAACTCTTGTATCAGAAAGTGGCTCAGACTCTCCTTTGTGTATTCGTCCTCCTAAATTATTTATGGCATTCAAAGTCGGTCTGTGACTGCTTTTACCCTGCACCTGGCCTCTCTTCTCATTGTCCTTTCTGTCCCTGCATCCCTGGGTGACAAAAATATTCGAAATGAGGCCTGTACTTTTCTCGTATCATGTATACTTCTGCACATTTGTTTTCTGCGTCGTGTGTTGACCAGAGTAGGCCTTCTGTCGTTTTATTATGGCCTATTACATTCCCCCCCTCTAGTTGAATTTTCAACTACTTACTCACCTTTCCTACCCAGTGTACCTAGCTCGGTGTAAGCGCTTTGCTTTTTCTTCCCCACTTTATTACCCTATTAGTAAATATCCCTCCCAGCTTCTGACTACCGGTTTTACAACACCCTCCAATAACCTGAACAAGACAATATAGCCAGCACATATGTACAGCACGGCGTACCGATCTTAGCACAAACCCCACTTTCCATTGCCGTCATCAACTCTAACACATATCAATGTTGCATCAGCATCACTCGTACTGCCCGTAGCTCTTCTTTGATTGCATTGAAACCATCTTCTGTTGCATTGATGGCTTTAATCAGTTCTTAACTTGTTATTTGCAACCAATGAGCAGTGGCTTTAGCCTGAATGAATGGGAGGATGCTTCTAAAAAACATCTGGGCATCACTGAACAATCGATATTCTTGTGGAACATCTGCCCATGTTGCAGTGCCAAAGTATCCAGCAGCTCTTCTCCTTTGATGATGGTGTAACAAAGTTGTTGGACGGCTCATAGGAGACTCATGTAAATTTGAAACATCCACTCCTGGAATCACTAAGGAGGGGCTACTTGTCAATGTTTGTTTGTTTGCTCCATCACTGCTTTTAATTTGGTTTCTTTCTGCACCTTGCTCCCTTCTTTATGTTTAACTAGGTATTGCCCAATGTTTTATTACCTCTAAGGGGCCAGGTTGCTAGAGGATTGCCTTTGTAGCTGGATTAATGCGGCCCTCTTTCCTGACCCCTTTAGCTTGACGTTCTGTTACTTAAAATGTGGTATGATTGTTCACTACTTTGAAAGAGACAGGATGGTAGAGAATTGCCTCTTTAGCTGGGTAACTGCTGCCCTCCACTTCGACTCTCTTAGTATCATGTGGCTTTGGTGTGTTTTTTTGTTGCTTTTACAATGTTTTTACTCTGGGTTTTATAACACCGGGAGAGATCAAATGTGGGATTGCTTTTTTCATCTCATGAAATGTTCTATTACTTACCAGTAATCTTCATTACTCCTGGTCCTGTTGTCCTCATCCCATTCATCACTAATTGGAGATAACTATGTCCGCGACAGAAAAAAAGAACAAGAGGAATGCTGGGATATCCCATCCCAGCCCCTCCCTCTGGTAATACATAAGGTGTACTCCCTCAGCATTCCTTCTGTACTACCAAGCCCCCAAAAGAAGTCCGGCTGCACGGGAGGGTGGGAGAGGAATGATGAATGGATGAGGACAACAGGACCAGGAGTAACGAAGATTACAGGTAAGTAATAGAACATTACCCCCAGGTCCCTCCATTCCTCGTCCCATTTATCACTATTTGGAGAATACCCAAGCAGGCAAAACTGGCCTTCTGAAATCCAGACAGGGCCAACACAATACCCCAAGAAGGTGAAACAAACAAAACACCAGACAGGGAGGCACCCCAACAAACAGAGAGCCCCAGGCCAAAACCGAGGCCGAGGGCAAACCAAAAAGGAAGTGAATAGGCTGTCGCGTGGGCTCTCATTATCCTAAATGAGACTACTGGATTTCTAGGCAGCAGGATCGTTCACAGTGTGGGGAACTGAGTCGGACCCACTTGGAAGGACCTCTGTCACCCTAAACCCGGTTTTGCTCCGGCTAACTAGCAGTGCCTCATTTCTCCAAAAAGGAAGAGATGATTAGGCAGCCGAGCGCATGACATCTTTGGAACTTCTCAGGGAAGTTTGGTCACTCAGATCCAAACCAACTCTCTCATTTACAATATGATCTCATATACAAATGACAAAGGCAGTGTAAGTTTTATATATGCTTTAATAAAACGACTGCATTTTAGATAATAAGGCGTGAGCCGCAATAACCAGAACCATACAACACAGTAGGATTGAAATAGTCACGAGGAGAGTGAAACATAAGAATAACGCTATCATGGTGTTTAACAATTTCTACTCTCTCTCAGCTAGTTCTATTTCGAGCACAGCATGTTAAGCTTCTAACTTGCCTTTCGGAATCCCTGGGAAGACATCAACCCTCATACCTGAGCAAAGGCCTGTGATCTTGTGCAGCATCTGCAACGAGGCAGTCAGCGTCTAGTTGTGGTTCCCTGGTCGGAATCTCCCTCTTGCATGTATTGGGACAAGGAAGTGTTTTTATAACTAACATGTCAGCGTGATCATAAAATGTCCCTACGCAGGAATGCCAAAGACTAAACTCCTACCACGTCTATCGGCAATGTACCAGACTGTATCCTTGACTGAAGCACAGAGTGAACAGGAATGTGTTATTGAGAACTCCAGTGCTGAAGTAGGCTAAACAGTGTGATATAAAAAATAAAACAAGACCGTAGAACTGGTTATTTGAAAAATAACAGTACGAAGCTGAATAAAAAGCATTTAGAGCAAAGTGCACAGAGGCTCTAAGCTGCGAGCAAAGGAATAAAATTCATCCAGGGCAAAATGCACAAAGGCCTAAAGCCTGAAGCTAATGCGCAAAGGATACGTAAAACTGACCACACTACACCCTCCCCTTGTCGGTAGCAAGTGGTTCCAATAATATAAAAGTGTGCCCCAGATATAAAAAATACATCAAAATATATTTTGACAAGGTCAGAGGACAACAAAACAGAAGACAAATTCATAAATTTGGAAAGCATGTGACGATAAAGCCAAATCCAATATAATGTCAATTTTAAATAAAAAAATAAATCCAATTTTCAGACAGAAGCCATGGAAAGCAGGAGATCCTCCACTTCGACATACGTCAATACCGGAAAATCCATGCCAAAAAGTATCATGGAGCAGGTGTGTTCCACCCCCCAGAACTATCCAGTGCGGCACCCCGTGGAGGGCCTATAAATGAGACAATACCATCTTCCTCCAGGAAGGGAATCTCATATACTGCCTCACGGAGCAAACGCAACCGCAGTGCACAATTCTGGGAATGAGCCCTAATCAGTAACATCAACAGCTCAGTATCGACCACTGGGGGGCGCTGCAGTGAGAGACAGAGAGCCAGTGCATGTTCAGACGAGCACCAAAGGCACCGAAACACAGGTTGCACACAATCCAAAACCGGCCGGAACGACAGAGACCAGTCACACTCCAATTGTCCCAGGAGTGTTGCTCCAAAATGCTGCATCATGCGTTCACAACACAGCTGTGCTGACGGGAGCGCTAATGTGGGATCTCGTCGCAGAGGGACAGCCATTGCGGAAGAACAGCAGCAACAGCAAAACCCCAGCCAATATAGCAAAAGTAATCGGGAATCCCCCAAAAATGCTTCCGAAAATAGAGTGAATAGCCGAAGGTATTAAACCGAATATGGAAGAGAAGGTGTGAGCAAAACCAACACCAATGGCTTTGAAAAAAATGTGCAATTCCAGCAGCGCTGGACGCAATTAAATATACGTCCCACGAGCTCACCAAAGTGACTCGGAAAGTTAGTATTCAAAAGGGACTATTTCCACCGATGACCTTGCCACCTGAAGTGCGTAGGTCTCGCTAGCACATGTAAGGGCCACATGCTTTTGAAACAATAAAGCCTTTAGTCGACTCAGCTTGTCGAAATTCACCTTGGAAGTAGCAATATGAGGCCAGATGTCCGCTACCTCCTTAATTTGAGTGGGAGGAAACAACACATTCCCGCAGCACGTAACGGCCTTGGTGACAACGACTACGTAAACTATTCCGGCACGCATGCCACAACAGGGTTCACTGTTAAGAAGGACGTAACTGCCTTTTGAAAGCACCTGGAAAGTGTTTTTAATTACTGGGACTGGAACTCCCTTTAGATAACAAGCTAAGTTAGCAATCGAGGCATTACACGCCCTGTGCAAGGACAGCTGTTTACAAACCATGGAATGGCTGACAGAAGTTTCGCATTCGCTACCACTAAGAAAAACCTCCCTCAAACCATTAATACATCTGTATAGAAAGGGAAGCTCCCACACCTCGTGTATTTAACTGTCTCCCAACCGTTCATATCTACCCACCGGAATGTGCTTTAAACAAGAAGTAAATTGCAGAGTGGAGATAGGCAAATTAATAACCCCATGAATCAACCACTCAGCTGACGGAATCTCAGCAACAGTAAAAGGCAGTTTCTCCAACTTTTCAATATTTAACATAACATATGTCGCTTCCTTCTTAGCCATCAGCTGTTGTTGACGAGTCAAATAAAGGAAATAAATATCTCCCTGGCACGAATTTGCTGCCACGGAACGCGACCTGCCTTCAAGGTCTGTAGAGTCCAACCCAACTGCATGACGGACCGCGTTTGACTCCGCCCAATTTATAAAAAAAGACATATCCGATTTAATAATGTCTATAGCAGAGGAAACGATGTTGTCTAGTGTGTAAACATGATCCGAAAGGGTATGTATCCCATTATCCACAACAGACAAAGCCTGTATCAAATTTTCCTGATCAATCTGCCTCAACCGGGCCGCTGCCTCTTGTTGTGAAAGTTTCCAAATTTCATTATATACTTCATATAGAAAACGTTTCTTCCGCGGCATTCTTGGTCCTGACAAAAAATCTTGCAAGTCAGTATCGTTAGACAATAACGTGAGTTGTGTCTTAACTGCATCCAGCGTGGATGACTTCAACCATTGCTGACAAAGCTTCCCCACGCTGTATGTAGTAATGATATCAGCATGTTCTGGTGATGTGTAGCGAGGGTCTGCCCTACTAGTCCTGAACCCCTCCAAAGAGGTGACAAAATGCTGATGACACCCATTAGTGTCTATGGGCCATAACAACCACCTGCCCGGATGTATCAATGAAGTGTTAAGCGTACCATTCTGGACCCGATCTGTAAGCTCACTAAACGTGGCATTAATATATCGCTGCCAATTGTTCAATTTGGAAGGGACAGGTATACTAGGCAAATTCAAATTTCCAATCGTTGCTAAGCCCAAACAACTAGTCTGTTGTACAGTGTCATTGAGGAAAATCATTTGGACAGGAATAATACACGCCCTAAATAAAGTGTCCCTGCCCCGCATCTGCCAATTTTTCGTTCCCCAGACACTTTTCAAATCAACAGTTTCGGACCAGTAGTCATACCCCTCAACTGAAAGTTTAGATACAAACAAATTTGAATACAATAATTTAGTATCTGTCAATAACATTTGCTTATTAACATGCAGAGTAACTTTAAAATAGTAAGACTTACCATTCAGTTGATTATGCCCAGAGAAATATGCAAATTTATCATAATACGTTTTAGAGCTCCCCTGTGGAGGAGTCGGGCAATGTTCCCATTGCATATATTCAAATATCGACTTAGGGCTACTAGCTTTATGAATAAAGTGATGTCCATAATAATTGTAGCAAAACACGTCACCATGATTATCTCTAAATAGGTAAGCATCTTCATCGTCATAGACAGTATAATATTGCAATTCTGTCAACATAGAATCCACTGTCTTCACATCCCAATCATCAGATACAATGCCTGGTATAACGATATCATTCATTGATAACTTGAGAACATACGGTATTTGAATCAACTCAGTGGGACCATATATATCAAACATCACTCTATCCCACACAATCTCATCCGGAATCGGTACTGCAGAAATTTTCACAAAGGACAAGTCTCTTCGAACCATATGAGACGAAAAATGTGGTTTCAACACCGTCTCCAAGTGCTCAATGTCAGATCGTTCAGGAAGAAAATGACCATGTATTACCAAAAAAAAAAGTCACCACAAATCCCAACCACAAGAAAAGAGTAATTACAGTCATAAAAAGCCACAGATAGTTCCAAGGAAAAACAAAGTACGTGTGTTTAAGCCAAAACAGCAGCGTACGTGGACCCCGGGCTGAAGATAAAGAGGACGAGGAGTCCGACACGACATCGTCAGTGTTTTTGAAGCAGCCAGAGGCAGTTCTCGCAAAAGGTGCAATTGCAAACAAAGAAGTAGATGGTGGCTCTCGCCTTGGCACGCTATAAACCACATATTCAGTAATGTCTGTAGAACGTACAGCAAGCGTATCAAAAGATTCCAAATTATTCGCCGTCTGTGGAACAATCGCAAGATCAGCTCCACCCTCCCCAAGCTCGGAGAGGAAATAGCGTCGGTGCAAATCACCTGCAGCGGGACTTCCTCTCCAGTAGTGAGAGGGATTCCGGAACTACTGGGTATCCCTCTTGGTCTGCTGTGCAGAATCGGCCACATGTTGTAACTTGACTTTATCAATGGAAACAAAGCGATTTCCTTTGGCCCCGTGCAGCGGTGGTAAAATAACAGTCCTCGTGCCGCTAATCCCTAACACAGGGACAGGCACCCGATAAGAAAGACCAAATTCTTTCTTCACTGCGACCTTTTCACGCACAAGATCCCCAACCCTGGGAATCCAACCAGTAGGCGTTACTGGCTCATCCTTAATTCCTGTGGAGGCAGCACTTGCAGAAGAGTTATCTTCACTGAATTGTTGTAAATCCTGCAAAACAGTGACACGCTCATTTATGTCAAAGGGCGTATCTGCCGTCTCCACACCAGGACCATCTAGATCAGGAACATACATTTGTGTTCCAAACAGGCACTCATATGAAGTACGACCCCCCAGGGACCTTCTAGGCAAGTTATTAAGTGCTTTCTGTACTCCATACAGGTGGGCTAGCCAACTATGACCCGTACCTATAACTCTGGCCGTTAAGGATTGCTTTAAATCACGATTTAAATGCTCCACGACAGAATTTCCCTCGGGATGAAATGGAGACGAGAACTGGAGCTGGACCCCCAACGAAGCCATGGTATCCCTGAATGCCTTAGAGGCAAAAGCAGGGCCCTGGTCCGAATGAAAGGCCGAAACTGCAAATGTATCGACAAAGATGCGCAAATCTTTAATAACAGTTCGAGCGTCAGCCGAGCGCTTTGGCCAGACCCACACAAATCTGGAGCACGAATCTACAGCAACCAATATATATGTGTATGCACTATCAGGCGTTAGCGGACCACAATGATCCAAGTACACACACTGTAAAGGTTTATTTGAAATCAGAAGGGGCGTCTGCTGCGGGCGTCTAGTCGTAGAAACTTTAATTTGTTGACAGACATCACAACAAAGGACATACTGCTTCGTCTCTTTATAGAGAGCAGGCCACCAGTAACGAGCATGTAAACGAGTCACTGCGGCCACAGTGGCGACCGCCACTGCCGATTTTGCGGCTTCATCAGCCAAAGTATTTCCAGCAACGTGTATTCCAACGCGCTGGTGTCCAAGTGTATGTACAACATGGACTTTAGGAAGCGTTTCTTTCAGATTCGCAACCTTCCCCCACAGCAATTTGTGTTTAACGGTGTTGCCTTTGGAATCTCTGAACCCATTCAACCTCCAGTAGTGCAAATATTCATTGAAAGACTGAACACAGTAGTAGGAGTCACAGACCAGCAAGGTAAGTATCGCCGGATCCGCGTGTTCTAAGGCTAACAATAGAGCTTTCAGCACAGCCAACTGTGCCGTACAATCTCCCAAGGTCTGTGTATAAGTATGTCAGGGGCAGAACACTTCCCCCTCCATATAGCCGCTCACCACCGCACATGCAGCAGAATACTGTTGTTTAGTCCCAACGCTGGCTGCGCAGAGCCATCGGTATACATGACCACCTGATATTGGTCAAGAGGCAACGTGCCAGCGGGAACTGGGTACTCCATTTCATATTGAAGAAATTCTTGAGTCTGCAGTTTAGGGTCAAATATGTAATCTACATCAGTGGCTGTCTAAGAGGTAGCCCATTGTATCCATCGCGGGTGTAAAGCTTTCGAATTAGGAACACTCGCTTTTGTAACAGCCTCTAAAGCTGGAATCGGGGAAACGGCAATGATGCGTTGGCCCTGGGCAAGAGGTCTTTCTTTAATCACAGCCATCTGTACTGCAGTGAGTATTTTCTCAGTTTGTGCAAATCGTTGTTCTGCAGCAGAATACAAGTGGGACTTGTATGCTATTGGGACTGTCTCACCCTCATTAAAGGTGACATACGTAAACCCAACGGCACCAGGTATTACCCTGATGACCAGATGCGTTTTATTGTCCCGAGTGTGTCAATGTTTTACTGCTAAGAGATCAGATTGCAGATCTAGAAGAATATGTGTATGCTCAATCGTCCAAAATCTACTCGAAAAATGTGGGCGAATCACCTCGTATCAGGGTTTGATACGTGTAGCATAATCAGGAATGTAAGTTCTGCCAAAATTCAGAAACCCCAATATCAACTGGAGCTTCCGAACCGTATTAGGAGGTTGCAATTGAGCACATTTCTCCCAAAAATTTTGCGCTAAGCTCTTGCCCTCATTCGACAATTTTAAAATTAAATTTGTAGCCAATTTCAGCAAACCCCACAACAATGCGTGCTACACGCCTTAGATGTTGCAGTATCTCATTGTCCGTCAGATATATATCATCAACATATGATAACTCTTCAGGGTCCAACTCGTGTAGAATTTCAGTTACACGAGCCGAAAATAGTCCTGGGCTGTTCTTATACCCCTGAGGCAGACGACAAAACTTTTTTGGAGAGCCAAACGCACTAAAGCTGGTATAGTCCCTACTTTCGGGCGCTATATGGTGGCAGAAGAATCATTCGAGATATCCAATGTCGTTTTGTATTTCTTACGCACAATATTATTCATAAGCGCTGCGCTGTGTGAATTCTGTATTGCATATGTGTGTGTATGTCCATTTAAATGTCTGTAATCCACCACTATCCTATATGAATGGTCCGGTTTAGCCACTGGAAATAAGGGATTATTAATCGGTGAGACACAGGGTTCAATTACTCCCTGGTACTCCAACTGTGTAAAATTTTCCTTACCGATGCCCTTGCCTCAAATTTTATAGGATTCTGCGGCTGCGGCTGAGGTTCGCCTTTTATCAGAATGACATGATAAGGTGATTCTCTATCCCACCCCACATGATTTCTATATAGGGCTGGGGCCTGTGCCAGAGCCCATGATTTACTATAGGACTCCGCTAGTTCTCCAGGAACAAGTTGTGAGAATGAAGGTGTAATAACCACCTCCCCAACGGGACAGTGACGAACAAAGTCAGGTGGCCAATCTTGTTCGGCCAGCAGAACGTCATACAATTTTACCATATGGTCGCAAAAGATAGCGTTTACAGTGCGGTCAATGTCCCCTTCCAATTGCAAAGTTACTGTATATACTCTATCGGGATCAGAGACACGCATATCTGCTGTTTCGACCTGGACGAAGTCATCAGTTGCTTTCACCTCCAGATGCTCTAGAAGACTCCGGCGAACTATTGTGACCTCTGCCGCGCTGTCTAAAAGTGCTCACGCCCATGTCTTGTTCCTCAAGAGAACTCTCTTCTTGAGCGGCATGTCTAACTGAGACTGCCGCCACCTTCTTTTTCTTAAATTGCTGCTTTTGTTGGAGCGGTTTCTCTTCCTGTTTAATAGAAACCTCCGTTAAGCGTTGTGATTCCTGTCTCGCTTTCACGTACTCAGCTCTCCGCTCTGACCGCCCACCTCTCTCACTTCTCTTGTCCGAGGAGTCCTGAAAGGAACGAGATTGGCGTGTATCAGTATATTGATATCTATCAGGCGTTTTCTAATTATCCCTATTCCTGAGATTATACCTATTCTGCGGGGTCTCCGGTTGCGGAGATTGCCCCCCATCTTTCTTAGGTGTCTGTTGTTTTTTCTCCCAGCGCTTCTTAGTGCCCTCAGGCTGCTGTTGTTTAGCATTATCCTTACTATTTTTACCCTGTAATTGGGGTTTTTGCGGTCTAGCCCCAAGGCTATCACAACCGATACTGGAATATGTTTCTGCTATTATTCTCGGCAGTTCCCGCTCCTGATTAAGTTGCGTAACGTCTCGAAGACGCATACGCTCGGCCAGTGCCACTGCCTCCCCCTTGAGATTACTCAAAATAATAGAAGAAACTGCGGCAAAATTGCCGATCAGCTGCATCCCTAAATCTAAGGCTGGGGCAGCCCCATATTCATCTTGAATTTGTTTAAGCACTTACGGTAGATTAGCCAATGTTGGTGTACCGTGTGCTGTAGTGTAGAGCGCGGCAAACACTGTGCCCCAGGTATTACAATGGTCCACAGTAGGAACCATTCCATACGGCAAACACATCGTCAATATCCTATGTTTATCCTGAGGTCCTGTATGGGGAAATACTGCTTCCAGCGTATTAATCTTTTGCGCCAGACAAAATGGAGTTTCCTCACGTTTAGCCGGTGCTTTACCCATAACAGAGTGTACAGTGGCCGGATTGATACCCGTAACCACCGCCTGTGGGTGCGCTGGAGCAGCATGCGCTGCATTAGTATTTAAAGACTGCATTACAAACTGAACCAGTCTTCTGTATGTAGTAGCTAAGTCTATATATAAACGACGAACGTCAGCCACTGCCAAGTTAGCAACCGCAGGATATGGTGTGTATGTAGCCAATAAAGGCCAGGTCGGGCCATCATTACTTAGTGGACCTAACCTAACTTGTGGGAGGGCGCCATCAAGGCAATTATGGTGTTCTTGATAAGATAAAGGTATCTCCAAGTATGCCTAAGCCCTGTACTGTCCAGGGATGTTCGCAACTGTATAGTCATGAAAAGTGTTTGTACCCCTATCAACTGCTGGAAATACGACCCAAGAATAAAAAAGTTCAGTTCTATAAGCTGCATGGGCGTCCACCACAAAAGTGACCGGACCCCCTGGATCGTCAGACCATGTGCTATCAGATGTCCTGTGAGCGGTTGGCGCATATTAAGCGCTATATTCACTACCTGAGGATTCGCCATAGTAAAAAATAGCACCAGGGCAGAGAAGGTACACCAATAATGGGGTTTTCCTTTCTAAGTTCAAGCTTGAACAACCGACCACTAAGTAATAGGATGCACCTATCCCGTGGCGGCGGAAATCCTCAGCCCCACGGACATCTCCGCTTACGGAACCGAGGAGTCAATATATATATGAGACCGAGAGAGTCAGCCGGACCCAAAAATTAGAGCCAGACCAATCGTTGGCGGCACCATGTCGCGTGAGCTCTCATTATCCTAAATGAGACTACTGGATTTCTAGGCAGCAGGATCGTTCACAGTGTGGGGGACTGAGTCGGACCCACTTGGAAGGACCTCTGTCACCCTAAACCCGGTTTTGCTCCGGCTAACTAGCAGTGCCTCATTTCTCCAAAAAGGAAGAGATGATTAGGCAGCCGAGCGCATGACATCTTTGGAACTTCTCAGGGAAGTCGTGATCACTCAGATCCAAACCAACTCTCTCATTTACAATATGATCTCATATACAAATGACAAAGGCAGTGTAAGTTTTATATATGTTTTAATAAAACGACTGCATTTTAGATATTAAGGCGTGAGCCGCAATAACCAGAACCATACAACACAGTAGGATTGAAATAGTCACGAGGAGAGTGAAACATAAGAATAACGCTATCATGGTGTTTAACAATTTCTACTCTCTCTCAGCTAGTTCTATTTCGAGCACAGCATGTTAAGCTTCTAACTTGCCTTTCGGAATCCCTGGGAAGACATCAACCCTCATACCTGAGCAAAGGCCTGTGATCTTGTGCAGCATCTGCAACGAGGCAGTCAGCGTCTAGTTGTGGTTCCCTGGTCGGAATCTCCCTCTTGCATGTATTGGGACAAGGAAGTGTTTTTATAACTAACATGTCAGCGTGATCACAAAATGTCCCCACGCAGGCATGCCAAAGACTAAACACCTACCACGTCTATCGGCAATGTACCAGACTGTATCCTTGACTGAAGCACAGAGTGAACAGGAATGTGTTGAGAACTCCAGTGCTGAAGTAGGCTAAACAGTGTGATATAAAAAATAAAACAAGACCGTAGAACTGGTTATTTGAAAAATAACAGTACGAAGCTGAATAAAAAGCATTTAGAGCAAAGTGCACAGAGGCTCTAAGCTGCGAGCAAAGGAATAAAATTCATCCAGGGCAAAATGCACAAAGGCCTAAAGCCTGAAGCTAATTCGCAAAGGATATGTAAAACTGACCACACTACAAGGCCAACCCAGTAAGCAAAGGAACCGCCACCAGCAGCATGGCAGCACACAAGGGGAACAGACAAAGACGGAGCCCGTAAGACCAAAACCAATCGCAAAGACCAGTACGAGAACTGCCCAGAGGACGAAGACCAGAAAACCCCAACAGCCAAAGCAACAGAGAGCACGGGAGAGGGACCCAAAAAAGACACTCACTAATGAAACTTTCCCTGGCAGGACCCAGTAACAACCACAAAGGGCAAGGCAAAGTCAGAAAGGAAGAGGGCGACTGGAGACATCCAAACCATGAGAACCCAAGGCAGGAAAAAGATGCCATGCAAGCAACAGAACCAAAAAAGGAACCACAAGATCAAGGAAGAGCCAAAACACAAAAAGCACCCCATTGGCAGAATAGACAAGACGGGGACCCCAGGCTCATGAGTGCACAGGCCTGTAGCACCCCAACTGACAACAGGGCCCATGAAGAGGCCACTGAAAACAAGCAAAGCAGAACAGCAGACACCTCCAGAGACACACGGGAGCCCAAACAAAGGCACAGAGCCCAAAATACCACACAGTGACAGCTCGAAAACAGGGAAGCCCAAGCAAAGCAGCCCAGGCCAGACAACAACCAGACAGACAGCTGCCGCAGGAACAAAGTGGAAGGAAAGGGAAGCCACGAAGGCCAAAAACATAAGCAACCCAATGGGAAAGCAAAACCCCAACATCCACAGGAGAGCACGAACCAACAGACACCACCCGGAGGATATCCCGGATGCAAGGTAGAAACAGGGCAACAATGCCCCTGGGGGAAAGAAGAAACAGATGTCAGTGCCAGGGCACCAACAGGGTCCCTCAACCCCCGAAACCGTGTGAACAATGGGAACAAAAGAGGAAGCAGACCCAGGAGCAAGCAGAGCGACAAAGGGAAGACTACCTCAAGCACAAAGCAGCAGAGGTGTGGCAGACACGAAACAGCAGATGCAAGAAGAAAACCCCAGACATCGGGCAACTTCCAGGCAACAGCATCACCAAGAAAAAAAGAGGAGACCGAGACCAGGAACGACAGCCCTGAAAGACCCAAAAACCACAGGCATGCTGTACACAGAATGCAGGACCAGAGGCCAAGCAACTAAGCAGAAAACCAACTGCTCCAAACACGGCCAGCGGCAGTAAGGGCATCCAAGAGAAGGCCCCCCCGAAGAGGAACCAGAAACCCAAAGGCGACCAACCAAAACAAAGAACAGGGAGGAGCCAGCACAGGGCCTGAAGCAAGGAAAACCCTTGCAACAAAAAACAGCCTGAAAACAGGCTGAACAACAGCCGTAAAGCTGCAGGACACATCCAGAACAAGAAGGAAAAAAACCCTGAAGCAGAAGCAACAGAGAACCCAGAGGGGACAAGAAAGAAACAAGCCAACAGCCGAAAGAAAAAAGAGCAGCGAGGGCAGAACAACTGCCACGAAACCCCAGAGCCAGGGTCTGAAAACAGAGGCACCAACGCTGGATGAGGACCGCTGCAATAGCTGGCTCCAAACCAAACACACAGCCAGAATAAGGGAGCAACAGGAACCAGGCCGAGGAGCCCCACACAACCCAAAGGGGCAGTCAAAGGACCACTCTGGACAGGGCAGGAAAGGTCTGCACAAGGGGAACCACCATCCCAAAGAACACCAACTGCGGAGACCGAAGAACAAGACAGGGAAACCCAAGAACAGGTACCCCGTCGAACAGCACCCCAAAGAAGAGCTCCACAGCACCTGAGGAAGAAACACGTGGAAGAGACCCAGGTCGAAAAGGGGCACTGCCCACAAACAGGGCCAGAAAAGCTGCGAGGCCAGAAGAACCCAACCGAACACCCCTCACCATACCAAAGCGGACAACAACCAAGCCGTAGGAGGCCACTGAAGGGAGGAATGTAATCGAGTTTTTATCAGAAATAAAGAAGTGGCACAATTTTAATAATAATTGAGCATATTTATAAGTAATTAAAATACGGCCTGGAGTACAGCACAGTTCTGTAACTGAAACCACACTCAACTCCGCTCTTACAAACAGCGATTTTTATACACTTGATAGGCATATAAGTTCCACCTCCTTCATACCTTTACAATTAACAAAATACCATAATTCTTTAAACGCTATGTGATTGCTTGTTACAAAAATACAGTTTTAACTGGTATAATACAGATATCTTTCTACATACACATTGACCTTCGATCCTACCCTTTGAACTCTATCAATATGTCCTCCCTACCTGTCTACCAGTCTGAGGTTTTACGGTCTGCCCCCCACTTACTGCCAACCTTGAAACACAAACATATAGTGCGGTGTCTCCCTTTCAGCCTGTCATGATTTACCCCTTCTCCTAACCCTTGTATCAGAAAGTGGCTCAGACTCTCCTTTGTGTATTCATCCTTCTAAATTATTTATGGCATTCAAAGTTGGTCTGTGACTGCTTTTACCCTGCACCTGGCCTCTCTTCTCATTGTCCTTTCTGTCCCTGCATCCCTGGGTGACAAAAATATTCAAAATGAGGCCTGTACTTTTCTCGTATCATGTATACTTCTGCACATTTGTTTTCTACGTCGTGTGTTGACCAGAGTAGGCCTTCTGTCGTTTTATTAAGGCCTATTACATTCCCCCCTCTAGTTGAATTTTCAACTACTTACTCACCTTTCCTACCCAGTGTACCTAGCTCGGTGTAAGCGCTTTGCTTTTTCTTCCACACTTTATTACCCTATTAGTAAATATCCATCCCAGCTTCTGACTACCAGTTTTACAACACCCTCCAATAACCTGAACAAGACAATATACCAATAGGATCATCAAAAGAATTGGAAGAAGTCATTTAAGCAATTCAGGTAACCAGGACGGCATCCACGAAAACAACCCTGGAAACCATTCATTGGAGGCACCCCCCTCTTCTACCATTTTCTTCTGCAGATTGTGCAAACCTGTATAGCCTCTGTTATTATCCTATTGTCTGCATCGTTAGCCAGCACATTGGTACAGCACTCCGTACCGATCTTGGCACAAACCCCACTTTCTATTGCTGTCATCAACTCTAACACATATCTATGTTGCATCAGCATCACTCGTACTGCCCGTAGCTCTTCTTTGATTGCATTGAAACCATCTTCTGTTGCATTGATGGCTTTCATCAGTTCTTAACGTGTTATTTGCAACCAATGAGCAGTGGCTTTAGCCTGAATGAATGGGAGGATGCTTCTAAAAAACATCTGGGCATCACTGAACAATCGATATTCTTCTGGAACATCTGCCCATGTTCCAGTGCCAAAGTATCCAGCAGCTCTTCTCCTTTGATGATGGTGTAACAAAGTTGTTGGACAGCTCATAGGATACTCATGTAACTTTGAAACATCCACTCCTGGAATCACTAAGGAGGGGGTGTGCACAGTAACTAAGGAACAGAGACCATTCCATCCTGAAGGAAGTCGCATATACAGCCATTCTCCACATTGCCAATAATAGTCCATTAAACTGGAGGTTCCCCATTGCATGTCATCTTTATATCTTGTGGTTATGCAATGGACCTTTGTCCCTACTGAGGCTGTTCCATTTCCCTTAAAACATAAGGAGAAAGCACTAGGGGGGGTCATTACAACATTGGCGGTAAAAGCCGCTTACCGTCGTGCAGAAGACCGCCAACACACCGCCGCGGCAGCGAAATTCCGCCACGGTCATTATGACCCACAGCTAGGAATCTGCCAAAATTGAGACACCCACACAAGTCCGCCACACCAAAGGTCAGTGATAAACTGGCAAAAACAAAACCTCCACCACCACGCCAACAGAAATACGCCCACACTATCATGACCCACGAACCCACGCGGCGGTCTTTCAACTGCGGTATTCCATTGGCGGTACACACCGCCGCGCTCAAAAAGACACACACTCTTACAAAACACTGCCACATTAGACAATTCAGAATACACACACCTGATACAAATACACACACCACTCCCACACACCCAATGCAATATAAAACACACACCCACATCACCCACAAACCCCTCTGACCACAACTGCGACAGAAGGCCAGAGAGAGACACTACAATCTACAACCAGGCATCCACAGACACACAACACCTTCACCCACATAACATCCATGCACCTCAGACAACACACCACTAAATATCACCCCACATATCACAACACACACCACCCCACACATCACCCATACCACCCCATGGCACGGCAAAGACACCCCAGGTTCTCTGAGGAGGAGCTCAGGGTCATGGTGGAGGAAATCATCGGGGTAGAGCCAGAGCTATTCGGATCACAGGTGCAGCACTCCTCCATGGCTAGGAAGATGGAGCTATGGCAAAGAATAGTGGACAGGGTAACGCAGTGGGACAGCACCCAAGAAATAGGGATGACATCAGGAAGAGGTGGAACGACCTATGGGGGAAGGTGTGTTCCGTGGTCTCAAGACACCAACTTGCGGTTCAGAGGACTGGCGGCGGACCCCCACCTCCATGGGAGGAGCAAGTCTTGGCTATTCTGCATCCTGAGGGCCTCGAAGGAGTAGCTGGAGGAATGGACTCTGGTAAGTAAAACCTTAACTACTATATCCCCCACCCTACCCTACCTGCATGCCATCAAATACCCCACCCTCGCCCTCACCCGCATCACTCCTACTCCTCACAAATGTCCCAATATCACAAACCACACATCCCAACACCAAGCCCTGCATGCAACAAGAAAGCATGGACACCCATCACCAATGGATGGCCACTGCACATACCCATACACCCCCCCTAAACCATCATCACACAAGGTCCCACACAGGAATGCAAGCACTGGGGTACATGGTCACCCACCCATTGCACACCATGGTACACCAAGATGCAATAATCCTGCTTTTACACCCCTACAGGACCCCTACCCAACGTCACTGCACAGGAGGGTCCACACCACCAACAGAAGAGGCCCACAGTGATGACAGCAGCTCTGTCCAACTGGATCTAGACGACCAGCCCGGCTCATCTGGGACCTCGGGACAGTCCGTTCCCCTCACACTGGCACAGGCCACTACAGAGCTTGCCCCCTCTGGAAACACCAGCACAGCACCCACCCAGCGGGCCCACACCTCTGTCCCAAGGACACGTCAATCAGCAGTGTGTCCACCACTACAGGGAACCCAGGCTAACCCACCACCCCAACAACAACAGGGACCTGGGGGCAGTGGGCACACCGTTCAGGGGACAGAGGCCCAGGAACACAGGGGAACTGGGAGGGCCTGCTGTGTGACAGGGGGAGGACAGGCCCAGGGAACCCACTCTCCACGAGGCCCTCTCCAACATCATGGGAGCGTACCATCATTCCCAGGAGACGATGGCAACGGTACTGGCCAAGTTTCAGGAGACCCAGCGGCTGCAGGAGGAACAGTATTTGGGATCAGGGAGGAACTCAGATCCATCAATTCCACCCTGGGCACCATCGTAGGGGTGCTGAAGGAAGTCCTCAACACCAGGAGGAACACTGTGGCACTACAAGGGGGCCCTGACACTAGCCTGGACGATGAACTGCCCACCACCTCCGCCGGCTAGTGATTTCAAAATAGTGTAATAGCAATTACAGTGACCAAATGCTCTTTCAATTGTAATGTCAACATACCTATATCACACAGCTCTAGTCCATGAGGAAACAAAGCAGATGTCACACAGTGGGACCCACATCTGTGAAATCGTAAGGGAAAGTGACAACTCAGTGACCATACACTGGGTGAAAAGAACAGACAGTAGAGAGGTAGTAGTGTTAAAGTACATGTAGTAGGCAGGTTTGTATTCTTACCTGTGTCTCACTGGAAGTATTGCAGGATCACAGAGTTACTGTTGTGGATGTCCTCTTCTTCTGCTTCCTCGTCTTCGCTGTCCACAGGCTCCACAGCTTCCACAAAACCTCCAGCTGGACCATCCTCCTGCAGAAAAGGCACCTGTCGTCGCAAAGCTAAGTTGTGAAGCATACAGCAGGCCACGACGATCTGGCACTCCTTCTTTGGTGAGTAGAATAGGGAACCACCTGTCCTATGGAGGCACCGGAACCTGGCCTTCAGGAGGCCGAAGGTCCACTCTATAATCCTCCTAGTTCGCCCATGGGCCTCATTGCAGCATTCCTCTGCCCTTGTCCTGGGATTCCTCACTGGGGTCAGTAGCCATGACAGGTTAGGGTAGCCAGAGTCACCTGCAAATGGCGAGGGACAACTGTTAGACACACACTAACCTGTAGGGATATCCCCAGACCCAGACAACTATTCCCAATGATTTGGTTCCAGGTGCTCACCTAATAGCCACACACGGTGCCTCTGGAGTTGCCCCATCACATAAAGGATGCTGCTATTCCGCAGGATGTAAGCGTCATGAACTGAGCGAGGGAATTTGGCATTAAAATGGGAGATGTACTGGTCGGCCAAACACACCATCTGCACATTCATCGAATGGTAACTCTTCCGGTTTCTGTACACCTGTTCACTCCTGCAGGGGGGACCAAGGCCACATGTGTCCCATCAATGGCACCTATGACGTTGGGGATATGTCCCAGGGCATAGAAGTCACCTTTCAATGTAGGCAAATCCTCCACCTGGGGGAACACGATGTAGCTCCGAATGTGTTTCAGCAGGGCAGACAACACTCTGGACAACACGTTGGAAAACATAGGCTGGGACATCCCTGATGCTATGGCCACTGTTTAAAAAGACCCACTTGCTAGGAAATGGAGTACTGACAGCACCTGCACTTGAGGGGGGATTCCTGTGGGATGGCGGATAGCCGACATCAGGTCTGGCTCCAACTGGGCACACAGTTCCAGGATAGTGGCACGATCAAGCCTGTAGGCCAGCGGTCTGTACACCAGAGGATGCCGCCATCGCCTCATATGTCCCAGCAGACGGTGCATATGAAGGACAACAGCGAGCACAGAGTCAACCATCTCAGAGGTACGTAAACACAGCTTACTCAGAAAACCATTCAGAACCCAAATTTGGCCTGTATGAGTGTTGAGGCAAGGCCTAGGTAGGTGTGACGCAGTTAAAAATAAAGCCATGTGGGCCCCTGAAATGGTGGCTGCCTGACCTGTAAAGTGGGACAATGGGATGTGAGGTCACTGAGCTGGCGTTGTACACCGTCGCGGTAGGAGGTCGCAATTCTGCATTGGTTAACATTGGACCCTCTGGGTCCCTGGAACCAATGACGATGTACGTCGGCGGTGATGGTACGCATCACCGCGGACGTGACCGCCATTTGCTATCTGTTCAATCACTCAAAACCTGATCTTTGACAGGAGAGGACCTACACTGCAAGTGCTGCTGTGACCTCAGTCTGGAAGAGACAATGGCTCGTGCGTCTGGGGAAAGGGCCCCTGCCTTCACATCGGAGGAGTTGGATAAACTCGTGGATGGGGTCCTCCCCCTAGTGCACGCTACTCTACGGTCCTCCAGACAAACCGATAAGTACACTGGGAGCATGCTGTATGGGCAATGCCTGTGTGGAGTGGTGTGGATGAAAGATGGGGGGGGTGAATGATGCGTGCATGAAACAACGGTGAGTGCACGTGCCACATGGCAAGGATAGGGGTGTGGGCCAATGACTGTGACGGTGCAGTTGGTAATAACTTCTCTTTTTCCCCAGTACAATTCATGTAGGTCAGCGCCCACCAGAAGAAGAATATTTGGCGTGCCATCGCTAAGGACGTCCGGACCCTGGGGGTCCATCACAGACGGAGCACCCACTGCCGGAAAAGATGGGAGGTCATTCGCCGCTGGAGCAAGAAGATGGCAGAGGCCCAGCTGAGGATGGCTTCCCAACGTGGGAGGGGTGCCCGTCGCACCATGACCCCTCTGATGTTCAGGATCCTGGCGGTGGCGTACCCGGAGTTGGATGGGCGCTTGAGGGCATCACAGCAGCATCAAGGGGGTGAGTACACTCTCATTCAGCTGATTCAGTGTGCACTGGAGGTGTCTGGGTGGGGGAGGTGGGCTGTGGGTTTCCCTAGGCCAGGGCGAGTGTGCTAGTTAAGTTCCCTTTTCAGGCAGACCCTGTGGCACCCCACCCCACCTGGGCACAGTGCCAACTACACCTAGTCAGGCTCCTGTGACATCTGTGCAGATATCAGCCATAGCCTTGTGGGCCATGTCCCAGGGATTGAATAGTGGACCCCAAGTGCGCAGCATAGTGCAGGGGGCTTCTGTGTCTGTCGTGTCCGCCAACGTTAGCGGTAATGCATGCACTCAACATGTCTTTCTTCTGTCTCCCCCCCCCCCTTTTTGTGGTCTCCCTGTACATGTGTGCATTAGCATCATCAGGCGGAGGAGCAGTGGCACCGGAGCAGGAGGGAGCTGCATCCCACATGGCCCTGGAAGGCGACACTACGGAGTCTGATTTCACCAGTGGGACGGAGGGCGAGGGGAGCTCCATGGCGGGGACAGGAGCTGACACCAGTGATACGGACTCGTCGTCTGATGGGAGCTCCCTTGTGGTGGCGGCCCCATCTATGCCCTCCCGGCAGCCCCTCAGCCTTTGCCCCGTGCCCGCTCACCCAGGAGGGTGGGCATCTCCTTCGCCCCAGGCACCTCAGCCGCTGCCCCAGTCACCCCTGCTGCCCTCAGTGAGGAGGCCATTGACATCCTCAGGTCCCTCACTATTGGGCAATCTACCATTTTGACTGCCATCCAGGGTGTAGAGAGACAGTTGCAACAAACCAATGCAATCCTGGAGGGCATTCATTCTGGTCAGGCAGCCCTTCAGTGAGCTTTTCAGACTCTGGCCTGAGCACTGATGGCAGCCATTGTCCCCGTCTCTAGCCTCCCCCCTCCAACTTCCTCCACCCAGACCCAATCCCCTGTACCTCAGCCTACCCCAAGCACACCATCAGACCAGCATGCACACACCTCAACACAAAAAGGAAGCTCATGCAAACATAAGCACCACACATCCCAACGGCACTCACGCAAGCATCACACACATGTAGACATAGCAACATCCACTGCCTCAACTGTGTCCCCCTCCTCGCCTCCCTCTTCCCTCCCAGTCTTGCCTCCACTCACACCTGCATGCACTACATCCATCACTACTTCCATCACCAGCACACCCACCGCCACACCCCGCTCACATGCAGTCACCACCCAACTACCATTCACACATCCCCTGTGTCCTCTCCCAGTGTGTCTGTGTCCTTGGCAGGATGAAGCACTCTGGGCACCAAGCCCCCTCCAGAACCAGTGGAGACTGTTATCCACTTGAGAGACTGTGGCTTTGCACTCCCCAGGATTGAACAGTGGGCAAACCACCCAATGTAGAGACTTGTGAGACTGTGGCTTTGCACTCCCCAGGATTGAACAGTGGGCAAACCACCCACTGCAGAGACTTGTGAGACGTGGCTTTGCACTCCCCAGGATTGAACAGTGGGCATGGGGCCCCCTCGTGGATTTGGCATCGTGCACTCAACCGGCTGAGGTGCACCCCCCGTTCCCTTCCCCCTGAGGTGCCTGTTTTATTTCTATCTGATGCACCTGCAGTGTTCTCTCCGTCATGTTCGGGTATCTTGTGTGGGTCTCGCCCATGCAGTGTGTGCCCAGTGGTCCATGGACTTTAAGGGTGGAATACCCTGGACTAATATTCTTGGTGTTTATATTTGTAAATAGTGTATGTATATTATTTGACTACTGAATTTTAATATATGACAATCGTTCAGCTCATTTCCTTTTGTCTTTGCATTCTTCTGGAGGGTTTGAGGGGTGTAACTGTAATGTATCATGCTGTATTAGTGTGTGTGTTGTCGTGGATGAGGGTGGGGGTGGGGGTGTTGCATGTTGCGTGTGTGTGTCACCGTTTTTTCCCTCCCCCCTCCTCTGTGTCGTAGGTGCAGTACTCACTGTGGTCTTCGCCGCCGGCGTTCGTGCTCCTGGTAGAGGAGCAAGAAGATAAAGGCTGGTAAAAGGTGGAGCTCGGGTTCCATGGCGTCCTGGTTCCTCGTGGGGTGTGTAGAGGTGATCGTTTTCCCTTCGAAGTCCTGTTTCTGCTGTGTTTTTGTTCCCGGTGAATCTGCACCGGAAAAGGTGGCGGATTGGTAGGTTGTGATACTGTGGGTGGTACATTGTCTCCCGCCTGTCTGTTGCCGGTGACCGCTGCGCTGTTTGTTTGTACCGCTGTGGCGTCGGAGTGTGGAAGTGGCTGTCTTTGTTGGCGGTTTCCGCCACGGTCGTAATTGCATTTTTTTTTACTGCCGGACTGTTGGCTGTCTTACTGTCGCATTAACAGCGACCGCCAGGGTTGTAATGACCACCTAGGTGTTCGACCCACCCGAAGAGTTGAAGGCATTTCTACCCACATTAAACTTTGTATATTCTCATCCCATATAGCCTGATATTCGTGGTGTGTATTGATGTTATTTCTACTCCCTCTCCATAAGGAGAGAGCTCTACATCCAAATACTGCTCCTTGGTGCCATTGATCATGGACGTATACTGAACCATTTACCCTAAGATAAGGTCTCTCCTGACAGTCATAGGGCTTAGGTGTGGCTGCGTAATCCTTACATAGAAGTGTAGATCTTGTTACCCCTAGGAATCCTTGTCCTAATATTCTAGCCTTCCACCTATCCCCCTTGTATCTCAAAGCTCCTGTCCTCATCATTGCTTCCATTTTTATTTCTATTTCCTTACGGTCAGTCAGAACGTTCGTTATATCAGCTATCCCTTTCTCATATTGTGTGATGTTTACTAAAAATGTTCCCTGCTGCACTTGTAAAGGTTGCATCTGTGCCCTCATTCTACATAGGAAAAGATGGAGAAGACACTGTGTAGTACTAAAAGGCACTTCTTTAGATTAATGTAATCTATCTGAATCACTAGCATGTGGAATTAAAGAACAAACTAAACAAGACTCATTAGTACTTTGCATCCCTAATTCTACTATATGCTGATACCATGTATTAGCAAACAACCTATGATGTATAACATGAGATACATTTTCATACTCCTATGTCTCTCTTTTCAAATACACAATATAAAAATTTGATACTATACATGAACTAGAATACCATTTCAAACCTGCAGTACATATACAAAAAAAAAACAAATAATACAACGGTCCAAAAAAGTCTATTAGCTGAGCTAATATGGTGCTCCGCTCACTCTTTGAAAAAGAACAATGTTATTTCTCTTTTTGTTCGCTCTCCTCCAAACGTTCCTGTCCCAGTGATGATGTTTGACACAAAGCAGAGGAAAGTCGAATGTCCAACAAATGTATCCATGGTTTCCTGCCCTCCACTTTCACTGCAGTGGGGGTGCTCTGGGTGACTGGATAAGGCCCCTCGAACTTGCTGTCTTTCCATCGTCTTACAAGATTTTGTATATAAACGTGTTGACCCACAGGAATTTGACTGATCTGCTGGGCTGCGGTGGTGCACTTCTGCTGCTACGTCACCTGTTTAGAGAGGAACTTAGCAGATTTCAACAATTGAGACAAATACCCATTCATTTCCTCCCCGAAAACTTCAGCAGTTTTATGTGCATCTGTATTTTGCCTTGCTATTGTTAAAGGAGTCGGCATAGGGCATCCTGCCACTATCTGATGCGGTGTCAGGTGGTGATCATCTCCTGGCTGATTTCTAAGAGCATACAAAGCTAATGGAAGGCAGTAGAACCAGTTCTTATGCAATGTAGCACACAGTTTACTTATTTAGTTTTTAAATAAGCCGTTAAGGCGTTCCACTATACCATTACTTTGGGGATGATAGACAGATGACAATTTATACTTTATCCCCAGAGAGGTACAAATGTGCTGAAAAAGGGCATTAACAAAATGGCTGCCATTAGCTGAGTGGATCGTTTCTGCAATTCCCCATCTAGGTATTACTTCTCGTATCAAAAAATTAACTGTTGCTTTAGCATCATTATGTACACATGGTCCTGCCTCGATCCACCTTGAAAAAGGACAGACCGCGACTATGAAGTACCTGTAATTGTTACATCCATCGATCATGTCAACAAAATCTAAATGTAGATTTTTAAATGGACCTGTTGGGCTCGGAATTGCTGATGTAATAACTTTTAATGTAGGTCTTGGGCTGTATTGTTGGCACACTGCACATTCAGCAATGTACATTGTGATCATTTCCGATAAATGTGGGATAAACCAACCTGCCTGCAACGTAGCTAGAAGATATTCTTCAGCTGTATGCACAGGGAGATGCAGTTGCTCCAGTGCTGTATACAACAAAACTTGTGGCATTATCGATTTCCGAATACTTTCATTCTATAAATGAAATCTGTTGGTGATTGCATACATCCTCGCTGTTCCCACAGTTCCCTTTCATGTTGTGGGGCCTGTTCCTGCAACTCTCATAAATGTAATTGTGCTGTCTCAATATACGAGGGTGGTAATTCAGTATAATTCTATTGTCTGATTATTTCCAATGTATTCTCTTCTGATTCACTATAATTTGGAGATGTTTTAGCTGCCTCCTTGGCTGCCCAGTCTGCCAGAGCATTACCCCTGGAGACAAGGTCTTGCTTGTTTGTATGTGCCACACATTTTATTACTGCCACCTTAGGTGGTAAGGTTAAAGCCTGTATCAGTTTTGCCAATAAATCTTTGTGCATCACTGGGGACCCATCAGATTTAAAAAATCCTCTTCTCTCTCACCTATGGATGCTCGAATGCACAGTAGTAGTAACATATGCATAATCTGAATAAATCATCACTTCTAACCCCTCAGCATGTTGCAACACTTCAATAATAGCCACTAATTCCGCAGCTTGTGCTGAAAAATGAGAGTGTAATGGTACTTGACTCACTATCTGCACTGTGTCGGACGACCCCTGCTGTTCGTCTCTTACAACTGCTGCTCCTAAATGGCTAATCCCTGTTTCTTGGTCTATGAAAGAGGATCCATCCACAAAGAGCAGCACACTCCCCGGAATGGGATCTTCTCCCACCTTACTCTCTTCTTCTGGCACATAACTGGCACAGTCATGTACTTGTTCGTTGTCAGTAACTGGGTGTGTAAAGAATGTCGCTGGATTAACTGTATGACATCTAACCACCTGCAAAGATAGTAATGAAAGTATTACTTTGTACCCAGATACTCCCTGAGTCGTGAGAGTGCTTTTGCCTCTTTGCAAAATAGCAAATACCACATGCTTTACACACGGTGTTAAAGGTGAACCCATCATGATCGTAGTACTCTTCTGAACTGCAAATGCTGCTGTAGCCAGGGCTTGCTCACATGCATAGTGGCCCTTCATGATAGAATCTAGCAGCCCACTCTAGTAGGCAATTGGCTTCTGTCCCATAGATGTTTTCTGAGTCAGTACTGCGGTCATCGTCATTCCATTACAATGACAAAAGAGGTAGAATTGTTTCTTGTAATCGGGTGTACCTAACACTGGAGCATTCATAATCCCTTTCTTTAGCTCCAGAAATGCTGTCCTTCTGTCCCATGTATTTTATTTGCAGTCACATGGGACTCCTTTAATGCAGTGAGAAGCGGTGCTGTCAACGTAGCATAATCAAACACCCACTGCCTCACTTAATTAGAGAGTCCTAAAAACTGCTGCATCTGTTTGGCAGTGGTTCGCTTGGGCATATTCTTTGTGCTTTCTATTCTATCAGGTGTTGTCATCTTCCTCCCATTTTTTGATATCAATCGCCCCAAATAATTAACCTCTTTCTGCACGTACTGCAACTTATTTTTATCCACCTTGTATCCTTTCTCTGCAAGCGTGCAGAGGAGGCTAATGGTATAATCTCTACATATATATCTTCCGTGGCACTACAAACAAAAAAACATACTTTTACATTGAATGTTCGCTAAGTCCTTTTTAACCGTCCGATTAATACTTGGGGACTCATAAAAACCTTGAGGAAGCCTACTATGGCAATATTGGGTATTTTTAAATGTAAACCCAGTCAAATATTGGCTATCAATATGCAATGGGATGCTGAAAAATACATTTTTCAAATCAATTACAGAGAAAAAAGTGGCATCTTTGGGAATATTCGTCAATATAACCGAAGGATCTGGTACCACAGGGAACTCCAGAATGACAATATCGTTCAGAGAGCGTAAATCCTGAATCATTCTCCAAGTTCCCCCTTTAGCTTTTCTTGTTGTGAAAATTGGCGTATTACATGGTGTCGATCTTTCATATATCAGTCCTTGCTCAAGAAATGCCTGGATTGTGGGTAGAATACCTTCCTTTGCTTCTTTGGACAGAGGGTACTGACGTATCCTGGGCAATATGGCTCCAGGTTTCAATGTAATTTTAACAGGCTCAGCTTCTTTAATCAATCCCACATCATGAGGTCCCTTTGTCCATCACACTTCCGATACCTTAGCCAAACCTCTTTCTTTTATCGTTGCCTCGGGCACATGTTTTGACACTGTCCTGTATTGCACCTGCATTCTGAGAGAAATGTCCATTTCAAACACAACTGTTGTAACTAAAGGTTGTTCTCTGAACAATTCCTCATCTGAAATTTCTCTTAATTTGACCCTGGGATCTGTGAACACTATTGATGCCCACATTCCCTGTCTTTTATCAAATGCAATGACCACTGCATATGTTGGCCTTAGTTCTAGAACTGATATGTCCAGTACAATCTCTCGTTCTGTTATTGGGTCTATAAGTTTGCATGGTCTAAATGCTAATTTGTTTGATAACTGCACTGTTTTCCCCTGGAGCGCTGGTGTATGTGCTATCAGAGCATATATGCTCCTCAAAAAACCCTCTGTATTCAATGGCACTGCTCTGACCTGCTGTCTAGATTCTTCACATGCTATGAGAGATAATATCCTACCTGGCGCAACACCAGGAGTATAACACACCATTGATCCAACTTTCAAAAACAAGATGGTCATATTCAATCTGC
Organism: Pleurodeles waltl; assembly: GCF_031143425.1. Classification (NCBI taxonomy): domain Eukaryota; kingdom Metazoa; phylum Chordata; class Amphibia; order Caudata; family Salamandridae; genus Pleurodeles; species Pleurodeles waltl. Next base: position 643,711,076 of record NC_090448.1, read on the forward strand.
TCATTAGGTCTCTTCCCAGAAGGTTAATGGGTGACTCGGGGGAATATAGCAATGGCCTATCAATTTGTGCATCACCCACAGTCATATTTACAGAATTAGTAAAAGGAACCCGTCTGACAGCCCCAGAAAACCCTTGTATGTCCATTGAGTTGCACAAGAGTGGTAATGTTCCTTCATTTATGCAATATTTGGTGGCCCCAGTGTCAATTAAAGGCTGATAGGGGCGACCTTCTATGGCTACCGTCACAGTGGGTTTCTCCTCTGATCTGTGGGTTACCGATAGTATTGGACACATAGTTGTTACCTGTGGGCTTTGTCATTGGAGATAATTAGGTGTCAGTGCTCCACTAGATACTTGGGGGCGGAGCGCAAAAGGGGTTACCTCCTTGCACCACTACTCCCCCTACCTGTCCTTGAGCTTGTCCACCCATGGTATTACTGCTACCCTGGGCCCCATGTTGCTGCAATGGCCCCTGAGGTGCCATCCACTGAGCTTGACGGGCCTGGGGGTACTCTTATCTCATATATTGTTGTGGTCTCCATTGCATCTGCGGTGGCCTAGCAACTTGTCTTTGCGAGGTGGGTCACCCCTGCATATATTCATCCATCCTTTTAATTCTACATTCTGTTACAAAATGACCTGACCTGCTGCAATAATAACATGGCTGACCCCCTCAATACCCTCCTTGCCTTCTCCCCTGTATTGCTCCTTGTTCTCCTGTCAGGCCTTCTTGTCTTCTCCCTATTTCACTCACTACCTGTCCTCCTGGTACTTGCCCTTGCACTGGCGTTGTGACAGTCGCTAATGGTGCTGTCACATGTGCTCCTTCTGTACTTGGTTTCTTAAGTTTCTATTGCACTAATTTAGCAGTAGCTCCCTCTACCTGCTCCGTTCTCTCTTTATCTTTATCTTATTTACGTTTAAAATAATGTATTATGTGAGTCTGTATTTCTGGCCATGGTTTAGCCTCAATTCCCACTACTCCATCTAGATTTACCTGTATCTCCCTGGGAAGGCCTCTCTTCAGCACATTATTATAAAATAAAAGTGCATTTCCTCCCATATTCTTGCAGTTACATCCTACCTCAAGTATCCATCATTCTTTCATTCTTATAATAAACTCTGCAATGTCCTCAGGTGGCTTAATACTTTCTGCCATGGGAGCTTCAATATCTGGCCTATCTGGGAATGTCCGCGGCAGTGCATTCCAAACATGCTGGCGGACATTATTAAAGGAAGATCCATCAAACTTTGTATTTGTCAACGTAACTTGAGTAATCCCTGTTCTCATAAATATAGTATTTACCTCATCTCCTGCCAGAGAACTCAACAAACTCTTGACATCACCCAGGGCAAGATTCACTCCAGCATATGTTTTTCAAAACTTCCTATCCATTTTCCTAAATCTTCAGACAGTGGGGGGCAGTGCTTTCTTTAAAAAAAATTGTCCATTTGTGGTCATGGCACATATGTTGGTGCCTGTCCTCCCTTAAACATGAGAGGCAGTTGGGTTATATGCGGGGAGCCTGTTAACCTACGACTTAACCTCGGGTCTGGCCTGTTCCTGCATATCACTTCGGTCGGTTTGTCTTCAGCATACATCTCCCAAACTGCAAGACACTCTTGCATGTATGGATAATCCCAACCCGGGGCACCCTGTCCCAGTCATATACAGTCTTCTGCTATAGCCAAATCATAGGGTTGAAAAGACCCCTGTCGGGACCATGATTTTTTCCCCTCTTTTTCAGTCCATTCTGCTAATTCATCTGAAAAGGGTTGGCAAAAATACCTGCCCTTCTCCCGTTCTATCGTCTCAATAGGTGACACCCTTAACTTGGTGGTTTTTAAAATTGACTTTCTTTTTATTTCTCCTGAGTCTCGCACTACCAATTGTAACCTTCGTATATGAAGGGGTCGAAAGTTATACAGGCCTCTGTCTCTCCCTGATGCACCCTCATTCATATCAGACTCATCATCCCAAACCTCAACTGCTGCCTCAGCTCCTTTTTCCCTTCTTGTTTCCTCTAAATATCTGTCATATTGCGACCTTTCAACATCTTCCTTCTCTCTTTCCTCCAACATCCACTCTCCTGCTGCTTCTCTCAATGTATTCGCAGATGTGTCTCCTAATTTGAGAATAATCTGCCCTGCAGTCCATTGCCCTCAAAGAGGATCAACATTTTCAAATCTGTCTACCCGTTCTTCAGTGCATTGCACCCTAGGTATCGCTCCTCCCTTTCTTCTCTGTTCATGCTCTGTCCGAGGAGCTGTCGGGACTAGGTTAGGTGTTCTCTCCGGCTCCTGCACCTCTCTCTCACCTTCCTCAGATTCCACCCAAAATGGATCTTGATATCCGGCCATTGGCCGAATAGGATAGAGACCATACGGTGGGCGTCCCTTTGGAGCCCCTTCTGTGAATGTTTCTTGTGCTCGTGTTCCCGTCCTTTCTAACATTGTCGATGGTATGTTTATCTTTGTATCGCAGAAAACCCACCAGAATGACAAAATAGCTTCCCTTTTCTTTCTCTTTTTCATCTGATATTTAGATTTTATGAAAGTCAATGTATGTTCAACTATATCCTCATCAAATGTCCCTTCCTTCGGCCATGGCTGATCATGGTCTTTGGTATCTCTATACCATTGCTTACAATATTTCTGTATTTTTTTTCTGTCAGACGAAATTGTTTTTATCATATGTTCCAGGGGAGCATCTATGATTTTCCCCAGGACATACACTTCCTATATGTGTATATACTCTTTATTACCACCCTCTCCTTATGTCCTTTCTCTCCTCTGTATGTGTTCTTTTCTCAATTTTGCTAATCTATAGCACTTCTTATATCTCAATGTCAAGTGTGGGTGCATTTATAGGGGATGAAATAGATTGTTACTTAACACAATACAGGTTCCACCCTATTGTGGATGAGAATTATCAACAGTGGCACTTGGGGACATAACGTCCCTTTCTTCATTTAAAATCTCAGACTCATATACATCTGTGAAAAATGCATCTAGGAGGGCTTCTAACACAATAATTTCCCCCGTTATTATATGAAACCGAGGAGTGTCACATGGACATGGGGGATGGCCGTGGGCCCATTGAAATGTTAAAACTAGATTGACAGTACCTACTTCCTGCCACAGAGAATTATCAAACTCACTCATGAGGCTTTTTTATTTATCTCCGCTAATCTTGATATCATCTAATTTTAATTCTCCAGTTTTATTCGGACTAACGTTTCCCCCCTCCCAGGACACTTCAGGTTGTTCTATCGGGATATCAAAAATATGACAAAGATCTTTCACTCTCTCTTCCTCACTTATTTCAGATTTTATTACCTCGGGCGAGAATCCTTACCTTTTCTCTACAATTTGCCCACCATGATTATGAAAAATCACATTCTTTTTATCATCCTTATTACACACTGTTAACATCACATATTTTAGTCATTATCATTACACTTTTCACGTTTTCAACAAAAGGTCTGACTAAGCTCCAGGTAAGGTCAGTGGACACCGACCACTTGGTCGTCCCTTTGCCTCCTGTCAGACTTTACACATTACCTGATTCATTCCACTCTGTACTCTCACCTTTCGAACCTAATCAAGATACCTACTGGACACTAACTGTCCCTTCCAGGAACTATTTCCTAGGTTATCCACTAATAAACACCTATGTCATCCAGGAGCTATTCTCCTAGGTTATCCACTATCATACCTAAAGTGTCTTTCAGGAGCTGTTCTCCGAGGTTATCCACTTATACACCTAATGTGTCTTCCAGGAGCTATTCTCCTAGGTTATCCACAAATACACTTAATGTGTCTTCCAGCCTGGTTGGGATATCACATTTAATTTCTCCATCAATATTATATTTTTAAAAACCCACACAAATCCTGCATGCACTTACTTCCCCATACTACAATTACTACAGAATTATGCACTTTTAACTATCAGAGTTTGAAGCCCAACCCCTCCTCACCCCTCTGCGCGCAATGTTCTATTCAAGCATCACCAGCGGTGGTTCCATCAGCCGCGTCCAGGGACTTGAGGAAGTAGTGGGCTCCTGGCTGGCTCGGCAAAATGTAGTCGAGTTTTTATCAGAAATAAAGAAGTGACACAATTCTAATAATAATTGAGCAAATTTATAAGTAAATAAAATAAGGCTGGGAGTACAGCACAGTTTTGTAACTGAAACCACACAACTCAGCTCTTAGAAACAACGATTTTTATACACTTGATGGACATCTAAGTTCCACCTCCTTCATACCTTTACAATTAACAAAAGACCATCATTCTTTAAACGCTGACTGCTTGTTACAAAAATACAGTTATAACAGAATACATACATCTTTCCACATGCACAGTGACCTTCGATCTACCCTTTGAACTCTATCAGTATGTCCTCCATGCACGTTCACCAGCCTTTTACGGTCTGCCCCCTACTTACTGCCAACCTTGAAACACAAACATCTAGTAAGGTGTCTCCCTTTCAGCCTGTCATGATTTACCCCTTCTCCTAACCCTGGTATCAGAAAGTGGCTAAGACTCTCCTGTGTGTATTCGTCATTCTAAATTATCTATGGCATGCAAAGTCGGCCTGTGACTGCTTTTACCCTGCATATGAAAGAAGAAGAAGAGGGACCGGGAGATTACTTGGTCCAGTGTACATTCTCCCAATAATAGTACGAAAAACCAAAAGTACACTGTTCCATACAAAGAGAAGAAAAGAAAACTAGGGAGACCTGAATCATCAGGAGCGAGTGCCCTCAAGCATCACAATGGATGACTAGCATCATCATCGGGTAATGCTCCTCGCCAAGCCGGCAGTGCAACGCCTGACGGGCTCCCCACATAGGGGGGGCACTAAGCCGTGTTGTACCGATGGTAGCTAAAGAAGTTGCACCATCTAAATGGACATGCTTACAGCTCGTAAGTGAAGCTTGATTTTTTCCTTATGCAGATTTACAGCTGTTTAATTGGACATGCCTACACTCAAGCACCCGTATAAAAGGAGAGAACAAAGAAAATGAAGGATAAAATTGGTTAAACATCACTGCATATATCATCATTTTAATCAATAGTCAGGGATGAAACCAAGGTTAAAAACACAGGATAGTAATAAAATGAGTGTCAATGCTCAATTACTTTCAAAGAGCAGTAAGAAAGGAGGTCTGACCATTTACAAAACTTCCTCAGACAGGGTCAACATGTTTCGCGTCGTGTGGTCCTAACGGATCCAATGACGCTTCATCAGGACCAAAATAATCGATATGTGGGCTCCTCTCCAAATAAACAACAATGAATGATATGGAAATCACACCAATAATTAATATAGGCCGGTAACTTACATTGAAGTCCACTAGGCTAGGTCACAGTCAGGTCGCCCACCCCCAAGTCGGGAACAGGCTCCTTGGTAAGCACGTCCCAAGGGCTCGGCTAACAGTTATGTCGCACTGGTCCAAAGTATTAGACCTACCCTCCGGGGCGTGCAACCGCAAACAAAAGCGGTTGCACGCCCCGGAGGGTAGGTCGCCAAAGAAAAGGGTCCGCCATCTCCATGAAGACCCAGAAGCAGACCCACCACCCTGGCCACGAAAGAACCAGCCAGAAAACAAACACTAAGCGGGAGCACAAGTGTCCCACAGAGCACAACCTGCCATGAGAAAGGACTGGCCCAAGAAGGAGACTGAAGCAGAGAGAGACAAAACAACAGCCATCACCAGAGGTGAACCCCAGGGCACGGCCAAAGAGTCAGGAACTAGGACAACAAGGCAGCACACCAAAAAGAACAAACAGCCCAGCAAGGAACCGTAACCAAAAACAGTCACAGGCCAACCAGCCCCAACCACATACCAGGAGGGAGCACAACTGGAACAGACCAGGACAGAAGACACACAGCAGAACCAAGGCCACAATACCATGGGACAAAAAAAGAGGCAGCGCCACCTATGCGGAAAAAAAGGGCGTGCCCTGCGAAGGCCCGACAAGAGGGGAAAGGAGACAAACACCCCCCAAACAGAAGCCACAGTCCTTGGTGCAAATACCCGAAAAAGGAACCACTCCCGGGGAAAGACAGAAAGGCAAGGAAACAAAATCCTGTCACTCCAATAGCAGGGAACAGGGACCCAGAAGGAGAGACAGTCCTTAAAAGGAACAGGAGGGGACACTGATGGAAAAGCCAGGACCCATGCCACACAGAGTGCCAACTCCAGGCCAGGAGTCACACTAACCCAGAGGGACGTGAGGAAAGCCGAAAAAGAAAGAAAAATGGAGGGGCACCACAACAGGCACACCAGCCACCACAAAAAACCATCGCGAACCAAAGCAGCGCTTGCAAAACCAGCACCAAAGCAGTTAAGACAGCAGGGCACAGGACCAAAAATGCTGTGGCAGGCCAAGAGCCCAAGGCATGCACAAATATAGGGATAAACCCGAATCCAGTCCACCTGACCCTCAAAAACTGTGAAGAGCTCAGTGCAGCAGACACCAACCGGAAGAGCCAGCCAAAACCACCACAAAGAACTGCCAGCCCGAAAAAAGAGGGGGGTTGCGGTAACAGATCCCACACACCCAAGTGGGATGGCTCAAGGCCAGCGCAACACGCAGTGCAACCCTGCCAAAACAAATAACAGGGTGGCACCACAACAGACCCAACAGGCATGGCCGATGGAACTACCATTGGCGCGCGGAAGCAATGCATCTGGAGAACGGTAATGAGATGTGGTAGAGGTGGAGTCCACAACTATGTAAATGAAGCACCTGGAGGACGAGTCTGACCCGAACCACCCTCCGAGCCCCGTGGGGGAGGTGGGTGCTGCTGCGGGGAAGCCACTTCTGCCGTCCAGCCCAAAGCACAATCGGCAGTCTAACAGAACGTAAAAGGAAATGGAAAAGAACGGGAAAAAATGCAACTCCACCAGAGCCGTACCACCATGGAGAAGGCAGGCACAAAAGAGCAAGCGACAACATTGGCCTCCTAGGCACCAGAGAAGAGGTGTCGTTACAGTGCAGCAGCATAGCTGGGGCGCAGAAGACACCAACAGGAGCACGGGCTATAGAAAAAGGAAGAAACCGCCAAGCGGCACTCACCCCAGGAAGACGCCAGCAGCTAAGCCGAAAACATGCTTTCCGCGCATGTTCGGCAACATAGCATCCCAAGCAGGAAGTCAGGCAAGCGTCCGGCTGCCTGCGGCCACCGCAAGACTCCCAGCTGTCAAGCTGGCCGGGAGACCTTGCAAGCAGACTGCACTGAAAACCACAACACCTCGGGGAAGTGCAGGCCCCAAGCGGCAACCTGCCATCCCACCATGGAGTCCCGGAAGCCAACACCCAGGGCAACAAGGGTCCGCCCAGCGGCCACAGTCATAGAAACCACAGCCAGAGGGAAAAAAGTGGCAGTGCCCCCACCATAAGCCCAGCAGACCACAGGGAAACATGCAAGACAGCAGTCATCCATGCCCGGTAGGGATGACATCCCCAAGTCCTCGTCCTGTCAGAAGACAAAGAAAGAACAGGCGGAATGGTGGGGGAGTACAGAGTATGTACTACCAGGCGGAGGGGCAGGGAGGGGATATCACAGCATTCCTTTTGTTCTTTTTTTCTGTCATGGAGATAGTTGTCTCCAATTAGTGATGAATGGGACGAAGACTGAAGGGACCTGGGGGTAATCACGCTTTTAAATGTTTTATGGATTAACAGAGTATGCAAGCACTTAGTAATGAGAATTGCTTGATTAGTTATGCTGCATTTATTTTTTCTACTTTTTTGTGATTGTTGTTCATGGTTTTAATTAGCTAATAAACTATATATTGACACTCCGAAAATTGTTACAGCACCACTGACTCCTGCACGATGTCTGCACTCCTTTCAGAGCAGCAATCTGCAGGCAGCAAGGGGTCTTTTTTCCTACTTTCAGGTGGGCCTAAAACAAAGGCTGAATTAAAAGGTCATCAGTCTTTCTTTTCCTACAATATGACCCTGCTGGGAGCCTTCCCGAACCTAACACATAGTTGCCAATGCAATGGAAGAAAACAAAGGCACTCAGCTTATTACTTTACAAGTACTTTAGAGAAACTATGACTTGAAGACATGTTTTTTACTCTGTTAAATGCCCCATGTAATATTTGTTTAATTTAATTTAATTTAATTATTTTCTAGAACTAATCATCCCCGTGTAGGATGTGAGGCTGCTTTATATCACACATAGAGACACAATAAATCATGTAAGAGTGAAAATTAATGTACAGCAAATGCTACGTAACACAACGAGGGTTATAAGTTGTAGGAATCACATATCTTTGATACTTGTAGACATTATAATTCACTAAAAATTGTTGGGCACACAATATCTCTGCAGAAGGATTCCGAACCCAGCAAGATATTTTAAAATGCAGTCTCACCGTGACCTATTAAGAAAAAGTATAACAGATTTGCTGTCAAATTTCTCTTGGCTCCCAATTTCTTTTAGCAGATTAAAAAAAAAAAAATGTATAAGGTGACTGTCAGACTCTGCTTGTCTAGCTCTTCTCCTCTTAACTCCACCCTCTTTCCTCTGCCACACCTTGACCTCCACTTATAGCACCGTCTCAACCTGATTATGTGCACAGGACTCTGTTAAGGGGGTGCAGGAAATGTTGTAGATCTAACGCTAAAAAATTTCAGAATACAGATGTAATGACAAACCATGCAGAGCTAAATTTTGTCATGTTTTCATACATTAATGTCCACCCAGGTGATAACAAGCGGTTTGCCATTCATGAAATCAATATGCAGAACAAAGGTATGTAAAAAATGCCAGAAATTAAACAGCTGTAAATCTGCATAAGGAAAAAATCAAGCTTCACTTACGAGCTGTATGATAGCCATATGACCTACAACAAGCAAAACTCCCACCCCATTCACTTACCTAAGACCTCTACACTAAAACCACACAATTAAGACCCTGAGTCAATCGCACCTCCAACCACTCACCCTTGTGTCCTGAAACTATAATTCTATACCCAATGACAACTACAAAACACACTCCCTACCCATTCTCTGAGACCTATCCTGGGCAGCTGCATTGCACCCCAAACCACAATCCAACAAAACCTCCTAAACAACATTAAAGACATGTGAAACCATAAGAAACTAAAAAAACATGAACAATGAAGGAAGGCTACCAGCAACTTCAAGGGGCAGCTTTTTTAGCCGGTTATGAATTATGAGTCTGCAGTGAATGGGCAGACCTCCTCCGAGGCATTATGGTAGACAGTGATTGGAAAAAATGAGATGGGAAAAGGCAGAAGGGGGTGGAGAATGGCTGCTGCTGGTTGTGGCTGGTGGATGCATCTGAGAGCTGATCAATTGATGTAATTGCTTTTGTTGCAGGGCTTGCACATGCAACTCCAAGTACTCTTAAAGTTACAACATGTCCTTCCTCTACCATGAAGTGACCTGCCTGAAAGCATGGGTCATGGCTCACCAGTTTGCTCTCTGTTCTACCAAGCCCGCTATGCATTATCTTTTGGTAGAATGCATGTCATCGATGTCAGACCCAGTTTGGTGTCTGGTGCATGGACACACAAACGCTATTTCTAGAGAGAAATTATGTTTAATCATATTTAGATTGACTATAGCCAATGAAGACCTAATTAATAAAATGGCTAACATTGTTTGCCACCTTGCTTTGTGACGTGTACATTTTATTTCTAGTGAACTGGAGTTATAATTCATAAACGTGATGTTCTTTTTCCTTCTTTCCCATGTAAAAAAATGTTTTCTTTTCTTTGTAATGATTGTGAATGTGCTATTCATTAAAACATTCCACAACAACACCTGCAGAGTGTAGCCTGGTCCATGTATCTTATCCTGTTACAGATGAAGGATGGAAAGAAAAAGCTTGCACTGTGAGAAACTGAGTATTGTGAGAACTACAGGAAAGTAGTCTCTTTCTAGCATGGTTACCCCCACTTTTGGCATGTTTGTCTGTGTGTTTGACTGTATCTACTGGGATCCTGATAACCAGGACCCTAGTAGTTATGAGCTCCCACCTAAATTTACTTGTTGGTAACTGTATCACTGTATTTTATCCCACAATTATAACTGGTGCCCCATTATAAGTCCCTAGCATATGGTACCTAGCTACCCAGGGCATTGGGGTTCCAGGGGATCCATATGGGCTGCAGCTTATAGTTTGCCTCCCACAGGGAGCCCAAGCAAAAGGTTCTGCAGGACTGCCATTGCAGCCTGCTTGAAAAGGTGCAAGCACCCTTTCACTGCCACTTTTCACTGCACTTCACTTATAAGTCACCCCTATGGCAGGCCTTCTAGCCCAGAGGGCAGGGTGCAAAAGTAACTAACTGTGTGTGAGGGCACCCATGCACTAGTAGGGGTGTCCCCAAGAACTCCAGGCCCATTTTCCCGGACTTCGTGAGTGCGGTGATGCCATTTTATGCATGTACTGGGCAGAGGTCAATACCTATGTCCAGCAACATAACGGTAACTCCGAACATAGGCATGCCTAGTATAAAACATGTTAGAATCATACCCCAATGCTTTTGCAAGCATTGGTTGTATGATTCCATGCACTCTGGGGGGCTCTTTAGTGGACCCCCAGTTTTGTAATTACAGCCTTCTGAGGGCTTCCAGGCAGCCCAAGCTGCTGCCACCTCCCTGACAGGTTTCTGCCCTCCTGCTGCTTGAGAAGCCCAAGCCCAAGAAGGCAGAACAGAGGATTTCCTTTGGGAGAGTGGTGTTACACCCTCTCCCTTTGGAAACAGTTGTAACAGGCTTGGGACGGGTAGCCTCCCCAAGCCACTGGCAATGCTTTGAAGGGCACATTTGGTGTCGTCCTTGCATAAACCAGTCTACACCAGTTCAGAACTCCCCCAGTCCCTTCGCGGGTGCGAAAATGGACTAATGAAAGGGGAGTGTCCGCTCTCTTGTCCATCGCCACCCCAGGGGTGGTGCTCAGAGTTCCTCCAGAGGGTCCCAGGGTTTTGCCATCTTGGATTCAAGGTTGGCAGGGAACTCTGGGAGCATCTGAGTGGCCAGTGCCAGCAGGTGAAGTCAGAGCCCCCTCCTGATAGGTGGCCACCCAGCGAGGTGACCTATTCCCCTTTCAGGGCTATTTAGGGTCTCTCTCCTGGGTGGTTCCTCAGATTCAGATTGCAAGACTCCAGCAGGAATCCTCTGCACCCTCCACTTTGACTTCTGACTGAAGAAACTGCATCTGGACTCTTCAGGACCCTACAAGCTGAAACAAATAAGCAATACACCTCCTGCAACATTGTATCTCTGGCTCCTTCCAGCAACTGCAAAATTCCCCCCGTCGTGCATCCTCGGAGGACAGCCCGTCTTCAGCCTGCATTAGAAGAAAGAAGGAATCTCCCTTGGGGTGAAAGAGTCACTCCCCTGCTTTTGAAGACACCAACTGCAACGACGACCGGCTGCGTAGATCCTCTCTCCTGCTGAGCAGCATGGATCCTGCATCAAAAGTGGTGGATTGAAGTGGTGCCAATGGTCCTCTCTTTTTCAGCTGTCCAACTTGGGTGGAGGTAAGCCCTTGCCTGCCCATGGAGGACAGAGCCCCGTGCACTACTTCCTTTGCAGTTGCCAAGGCTTGTTAGCATCTTTTCCACGAGATCTTCAGGCATCCTGAAGCTCCATCTCCCAGCTTTCTATCCTGTGATGCACAGCTTCCAGAGTGGTTCTCCGGCGGCGTGGGAATCTTTTTTGCCGTGCTGCAGGGGCCTCTTCATCGACTTTTGTGTCCCCATCCTGTGAGACTCCTGTGGGTGCTGCCTTATCTTCGGTGGGCTCTCTGTGTTGCTGAAGGCCCCCCTCTGACTCTCCCTTTGGGTAGAGTCCGACTGGTATTTCCTGCTCCCCGGCAGCTCCACTTTCTGCAAGTTTTACGGGTGGCAAGGCTTGTTGGCACAATCCAAAGACCCAAAATTGACTGCAATCCTCCTTCCGGCTAGTGACATCACCTGCATCCTTCAGGAACTCGACTTCATCTTCTTAGGTACAGTGCTGACTCTCCTCCTTCACCGTCGACTCACCTCTTGCACCTTCAGTCTACTGGGTAGGGGCTCCTGCCTTCCTGGAATCAGCTGTGTTCTTTGACTTGGTCCCCTTCTTCCACAGGTCCTCTTGTCCAGGAATCCACTGTTGGTGCCTTGGAGTCTCTTCTGGGTTTTGCATTATTCTTCTGTCCTTCTCTGTGTATGATCTGGGGAACTTACAGTGATTTACTCCTGCTTTCGTGGTCACTGGGGAGGGCTATGGTACTTACCTTTGGGCTTTCCTAGTACTCCCAGCTCCCCTCTACACACTACACTTACGCATTCCATTTTTTTGGTATATGGTTTGTGCTCCCCTAGGACTATTTCCCTCTATTGTGATTTTCATTAATTGCACTGTTTTCAAACTGTTTTTATGCCTATTTATGCAAACTAGTGTATATAATTTGTGTATTACTTACCACCTAAGGTAGCATAGTCTCTATGGTATTTTCGGTATTTGTGTCACCAAAATAAAGTACCTTTATTTTTGTTCCACTGAGTGTTTTCTTTCATGTGTGTAAGTACTGTGTTACTATAGTGGTATTGCATACGCTTTGCATGTCTCCTAGATAAGCCTTGGCTACTAACCACAGCTACTTCTAGAGAGCTTGGCTTCTAGACACTGACTATACTATAATAATATGGGATACCTGGGCCTGATAGAAGGTGTAAGTACCATAGGTACCCACCACACACCAGGCCAGCCTCCTACAAGAACCTAATGAGCACCTAATTGTATCATCTCGCTTTAACCCGACTGTCCAGTCTTACGAGAACTACATGTATGCGTGTAACTGTTAAAGCTTGTGTGTTTTAGTTCATTTTCAGGTGATGAGGATAATAGAGCAGGAGCTTTAGAGTACTCTCTCAGAGGCAGAGGATTGAATTTATTTTGTTTTTCCAATTGAGGTGATCCCATGTTGGTTTGTCCTCTGAGTTATAAGATATTGACCTAATTTAAACTGCATATTAATAAAATTAGTCATTTTAATTATTCATTGATGTTAATCTAATTTAGCCTTATAACCCACTAATCTTGAATAAACCATCATGATTTGAAACAAAATACTCTGTCTTTCTTGTGGAGCCTAATGTGTTTCACATGTATTGAATATTTTGAATTGGTGACCAGACTGAGTAGTGGAGCTCCATCATCCTTATAGGATTAATATGCGCCCTGTCCATCAAGACAAGTGCTTTATTGTTCTTGAAATAATCACTTAGTAAAGCGCAAACAAGTCTGGTAGCAGAGCATACTCGCCAACTTGAACTGGATGATTTGAAATTCACTCCTGAACCTAAACAATTGCCCTGATTAGATGTTCATACCTGATCTCCCATGATCTCTTCAAGATTACTGATGGTGTTCCAGCATTCCTGAAAGAGGTTGAAGAATCCTAGCATTGGGAGTATAAGTAGGATAGTGTGTTCTACGTCATGCAGTTTTATTTGCAAGTTCCTATGAGTCAGAACTTTTGCAATTTTGATGATTTGCTTTAAGTTTGAGCTGCAGTGTCTAATTGTGCCCAAGAAGATTTTATGTTGAATTTAACATTTTGGGTGTCTTTTGATGTTTATCATTGTGATTAATGCTCTTATTGATCAGAGTTGAGATTTTGTTTATCCGATAAGTCAAAATCCAAGATGCCAAAATAGATACATTTAATAGGTATTTCACTTGCCTGTTAAGATTGAGGTGTTGCGTCGCCGAAGATAGGGACTTATTAATATTCTTCTGTGAGATTATAACAACCTAGATCAGTTTTTGTTTGATCCTTTGTTCACAGGAGTAGATCACACTAGTCTGGGTGAGGTCATGCAGTTTGAGAACTTAGGGGGTCATTACAACATTGGCGGTAAAAGCTGCTTACAGCCGCGCAGAAGACCGCCAACACACCGCCGCTGCATTCCACCACGGTCATTATGACCCACAGCCCGGAATCCGCCAAAATCCAGACACCCACACAAGTCCGCCACACCAAAGGTCAGTGATAAACTGGCGAAAACAAAACCTCCACAGTCACGCCAACAGGAATACGCCCACACTATCACGACCCACGAATCCACGCGGCGGTCTTTCAACCTCGGTAATCCATTGGCGGTACACACAGCCGCGCTCAAAATACACATATTTACAAAACACAGTCACATTGGACAATTCCAAATACACACACCTGATACACATACACACACCTCTCCCACACATCCAATACAATATAAAACACACACCCACATCACCCACAAACCCATACGACCAAAAATTGAGACCGAAGCACAGAGAGAGACACTACAATCTACAAACAAGCATCCACAGGCACACAACACCATCACCCACATAACATCCACGCACCCCACACAACACATCACTAAATATCACCCCACATAACATCCACGCACCCCACACAACACATCACTAAATATCACCCCACATAACATCCACGCACCCCACACAACACATCACTAAATATCACCCCACATATCACAACACACACCACCCCACACATCACCCACACCACCCCATGGCACGGCAGAGACACCCCAGGTTCTCTGCGGAGGAGCTCAGGGTCATGGTGGAGGAAATCATCCGGGTAGAGACACAGCTATTCGGATCACAGGTGCAGGACACCTCCATAGCTAGGAAGATGGAGCTACGGCGAAAAATAGTGGACAGGGTCAACGCAGTGGGACAGCACCCAAGAAATAGGGATGACATCAGGAAGAGGTGGAACGACAAACGGGGGAAGGTACGTTCCGTGGTATCCAGACATCACCTTGCAGTACAGAGGACTGGCGGCGGACCCCCACCTCCTCCCCCACAGCTAACAACATGGGAGGAGCAAGTCTTGGCGATTCTGCATCCTGAGGGCCTCGAAGGAGTAGCTGGAGGAATGGACTCTGGTAAGTAAAACTTTAACTACTATAACCCCCACCCTACCTGCATGCCATCACATACCCCCTCCCTCGCCCTCACCCAATCACTCCTACTCCTCACAAATGTCCCAATATAACAAACCACACATCCTAACACCAAGCCCTGCAAGCAACACCAAAGCATGGACACCCATCACCAATGCATGGCACTGCACATACCCATACACCCCCCTAAACCATCATCACACAAGGTCCCACACAGGAATGCAAGCACTGGGATACAGGGTCACCCACCCATTGCACACCATGGCACGTACAGATGCAATAATCATTGTTTTACACCCCTGAAGGACCCCTACCCAACGTCACCGAACATGAGGGTCCAGACATGTCCACACCACTAACAGAAGAGGCCCACAGTGATCACAGCAGCTCTGTCCAACTGGATCTAGATGACCAGCCCAGCCCATCTGGGACCTCGGGACAGTCGGTTCCCCTCACACAGTCACAGGCCACCACAGAGCTTCCCCCCTCTGGAAACATCAGCACAGAACCCACCTAGCGGGCCCATACCTCTGTCCCCAGGACACATCAATCAGCAGTGTGTCCACCACTACAGGGAACCCAGGCTAACCCACCACCCCAACAACAACAGGGACCTGGGGGCAGTGGTAGTGGGCACACCGTTCAGGGGACAGAGGCACAGGAACACAGGGGAACTGGGAGGGCTGCTGTGCGACAGGGGGATGACAGACCCAGGGAACCACGAGGCCCTCTCCAGCATCATGGGAGCATACCACCATTCCCAGGAGACGATGGCAACGGTACTGGCCAAGTTTCAGGAGACCCAGTGGCTTCAGGAGGAACAGTATTTGGGCTTCAGGGAGGAAATCAGATCCATCAATTCCACCCTGGGCACCATCGTAGGGGTGCTGAAGGAAGTCCTCAACACCAGGAGGGACACTGTGGCACAACAAGGGGCCCCTGACACTAGCCTGGACAATGAACTGCCCACCACCTCTGCCAGCGCTAGTGGACAGGAGGCACCGCCACAGGACCACCACACCAGCACCCCACCCCCTGCAGATGGAGAACCACCCCGTAAATGGTCCCTGAGATCCAGGACAAAGACAGAGAATGATGCCAAGACCCCCACCAAGAAATGAGACCGCCCTGAATGTCATCCTTTTGTCCCACCTTGTCACCCTGTCCATCCTCAAACTGCCCCAGCTCCACTTCCTATGCCCCTTTGGGCAATGAACCTGTGAAACAAATAGACTGGATTCTTCCATGGATATTTCTCCACCATCACCCCTCACCATTTTACAGCATTCTCCAATATTGAGCACTAAAATAAACACCCTTAAAGCACAAAACAATCTGGAGTCTGTCTGTGATTTCCAAATAGTGTATTAGCAATTACAGTGACAAAATGCTCTTTCAATTGTAATGTCAACATACCTATGTCACACGGCTCTAGTCTATGAGGAAACAAAGCAGATGTCACACAGTGGGACCCACATCTGTGAAATCGTAAGGGAAAGTGAAAACTCAGTGACCATACACTAGGTGAAAAGGACAGACAGTAGAGAGGAAGTAGTGTTAAATTACATGTAGTAGGCAGGTTTGTCTTCTTACCTGTGTCTCACTGGAAGTATTGCAGGATAACCGAGTTCCTGTTGTCGATATCCTCTACTTCTGCTTCCTCGTCTTCACTGTCCACAGGCTCCACAGCTGCCGCAACACTTCCATCTGGACCATCCTCCTACAGAAAAGGCACCTGTCGTCGCAAAGCTAAGTTGTGAAGCATACAGCAGGCCACAATGATCTGGCACACCTTCTTTGGTGAGTAGAATTGGGAACCACCTGCCATATGGAGTCACCGCAACCTGGTCTTTAGGAGGCCTAAGGTCCGCTCTATAATGCTCCTAGTTCACCCATGGGCCTCATTGTAGCGTTCCTCTGCCCTTGTCCTGGGACTCCTCACTGGGGTCAGTAGCCATGACAGGTTGGGGTAACTAGAGTCACCTGAAAAAGGCGAGGGACAACTGTTAGACACACACTAACCTGTAGGGATATCCCCAGACCGAGACAACTATTCCCACTGATTTGGTTCCAGGTGCTCACCTAATAGCCCCACACGGTGCCTCTGGAGTTGCCCCATCACATAAGGGATGCTGCTATTCCGCAGGATGTAAGCGTCATGCACTGAGCCAGGTAATTTGGCATTCACATGGGAGATGTACTGGTCTGCCAAACACAGCATCTGCACATTCATCGAATGGTAGCTCTTCCGGTTTCTGTACACCTGTTCACTCCTGCGGTGGGGACCAAGGACACATGTGTCCCCTCAATGGCACCTATGATGTTGGGGATTTGTCCCAGGGCATAGAAATCACCTTTCACTGTAGGTAAATCCTCCACCTGAGGGAAAACTATGTAGCTCCGCATGTGTTTCAGCAGGGCAGACAACACTCTGGACAACACGTTGGAAAACATAGGCTGGGACATCCCTGATGCCATGGCCACTGTTGTTTGAAAAGACCCACTTGCAAGGAAATGGAGTACTGACAGCACCTGCACTTGAGGGGTGATTCCTGTCGGATGGCGGATAGCTGACATCAGGTCTGGCTCCAACTGGGCACACAGTTCCAGGATTGTGGCACGATCAAGCCTGTAGGTGATGATTACACGTCTTTCCTCCATTGTCAACAGTTCCACCAGCGGTCTGTACACCGGAGGATGCTGCCATCTTCTCACATGTCCCAGCGGACGGTGCCTATGAAGGACAACAGCAAGCACAGAGTCAACCAACTCAGAGGTACGTACACACAGCTTACACAGAACACGATTCATAATCCGAAATTAGCATGTATGAGTGTTGAGGCAAGGCCTAGGTATGTGTGACGCAGTTAAAAATTGAGCCATGTGGGCCCCTGAAATGGCGGCTGCCTGACCTGTGTAGTGGGACAGGGGGATATGAGGTAACTGCGCAGGCGTTGTACACCGTTGCGGTAGGCGGTCGAAGACCGCGTTGCAATTCTGCATTGGTTAACATTGGACCCTATGGGTCCCAGGAGCCAATGACGATGTACGCCGGCGGTGATGGTACGCACCGCCGCGGACGTGACCGCCATTTTCTATCTATTCAATCACTCGATACCTGATCTTCAACAGGAGAGGACCTACACTGCAAGTGCTGCTGTGACCTCAGTCTGGAAGAGACAATAGCTCGTGCATCTGGGGAAAGGGCCCCTGCCTTCACATCGGAGTAGTTGGAGAAACTCGTGGATGGGGTCCTCCCCCAGTACACGCTACTCTATGGTCCTCCAGACAAACAGGTAAGTACACTGGGAGCATGCTGTATGGGCCATGCCTGTGTGGAGTGGGGTGGATTAAAGATTGGGGGGGAAGAATGAGGCGTGCAAGAAACAACGGTGAGTGCACGTGCCACATGGCAAGGGTAAGGATGCAGGCCAATGACTGTGACGGTGCAGTTGGTAATAACTTCTCATTTTCCCATGTACAATTCCTGTAGGTCAGCACCCACCAGAAGAAGGATATTTGGCGTGCCATCGCAAAGGATGTCTGGACCCTGGGGGTCTATCACAGACGGAGCACCCACTGCCGTAAGAGATGGGAGGACATTCGTCGCTGGAGCAAGAAGACGGCGGTGGCCCAGCTGGGGATGGCCTCCCAACATGGGAGGGGTGCCCGTCGCACCATGACCCCCCTGATGTTCAGGATCCTGGCGGTGGCGTACCCGGAGTTGGATGGGCGCTTGGGGGCATCTCAGCAGCAACAAGGGGTGAGTACACTCTCATTCTTCTGATTCATTGCGCAGTGGAGGTGTCTGGGTGGGGGAGGTGGGCTGTGGGTTCCCTTAGGCCAGGGCTAGTGTGCTAGTTAGGTCCCCTTTTTCAGGCTGGCCCTGTGGCACCCCACCCCACCTGGGTACAGTGCCAACTACACCTAGTCAGGCTCCTGTGACATCCATGTGTCCAGATGTCGGCCATAGCCTTGTAGGCCATGTCCCAGGGATTGCATAGTGGACCCCAAGTGTGCGTAGTGCTGGGGGCTTCTGTGTCTGTCGTGTCCGCCAACGGTAGAGGTAATGCATGCACTCAACATGTGTTTCTTCTGTCATCCTCCCCCCTTTTTGTGGTCTCCCTGTTTGTGTGCATTAGCATCATCAGGCAGAGGAGCAGTGGCACCGGAGCAGGAGGGAGCTGCATCCCACATGGCCCTGGAAGGTGACACTACGGAGTCTGATTTCACCAGTGGGACAGAGGGCGAGGGGAGCTCCACGGCGGGGACAGGAGCTGACACCAGTGACACGGACTCGTCCTCTGATGGGAGCTCCCTTGTGGTGGCGGGCCCATCTGTGCCCCCCCCATCTACAGGTACAGCCGCCACCCCCCTTCCAGCACCGCCCTCCCAGCAGCCCCTCAGCCTTTGCCCCATGCCTGCTCACCCAGGAGGGTGGGCATCTCCTTCGCCCCAGGCACCCCTGCTGCCCTGAGTGAGGAGGCCATTGACCTCCTCAGGTCCCTCACTGTTGGGCAGTCTACTATTTTGAATGGCATCCAGGATGTAGAGAGGCAGTTGCAACAAACTAATGCATTCCTGGAGGGCATTCATTCTGATCAGGCAGCCCTCCAGCGAGCTTTTCAGACTCTGGCCTCGGCACTGATGGCAGCCATTGTCCCTGTTTCTAGCCTCCCCCCTCCAACTTCCTCCACCTAGACCCACACCCCTGTACCTCAGCCTACCCCAAGCACACCATCAGACCAGCATGCACACACCCCAACACACAAAGGAAGCTCAGACAAACATAAGCACCACACATCCCACAGGCACTCACGCAAACATCACACACATGCTGACATAGCAACATCCACTGCCTCCACTGCATCCCAGTCCTCCTCGTCTCCCTCCTCCCTCCCAGTCTCGTCTCTACTCACACCTGCATGCACTACATCTACAGCCACTACTTCCATCACCAGCACACACACCACCACACCCTGCTCACGTGCAGTCACCACCCCACTACCATTCACACATCCCCTGTGTCCTCTCCCAGTGTGTCTATGACGCCACCTCCCAAGGTACACAAAAGCAGGCACATACCCACCCAACAGCCATCCACCTCACGACAGCCTCCAGCTCATGCACCTTCACCCAAAGTCACCAAACGTACACCTCCCACAACCACAACCTTTTCCTCCACTCCCAAACCCCCTCCAGCTGCCCGTCCCAGTGTTCCCAAGAAACTTTTCCTGTCCACCCTTGACCTCTTTCCCTCACCTCCCCCACCCCAGTCTCCTAGGGCCAGACTCTCCAGGTCCCAACCTAGCACCTCAGCCACAACATCGGCGGGATCAGTGGTGCCAGTAGTCACCGGATTCTGGAGTGCACCACGCAGCAGGGCAGCCAGTGTGGCAAGGAGACACAGCACGGACAGTCCCCCACCTGTCAAGCATCAAAAGTTGGCCAGTGCCCGGCAGGAGAGGGGGAAGACACCAGCCACCAAAGCCGCTCCCAGGGGTACAGGTGGGAGTGTGGAGTCAGCTGCGACACCTTCCAAGGTGGGAAAGGGGCACAAGAAACCTGGCAAGTCTGGGAAGATAGGCACGGCAGACAAGACCGCCATCAGCCCTACTGCCCAGGAGGCAACCGCCATCAGCCCCGCTGCCCAGGAGGTGACCGCCATCAGCCCCGCTGCCCAGGAGGCGACCGCCATCAGCCCCGCTGCCCAGGAGGCGACCGCCATCAGCCCCGCTGCCCAGGAGGCGACCGCCATCAGCCCCGCTGCCCAGGAGGCGACCGCCATCAGCCCCGCTGCCCAGGAGGCGACCGCCATCAGCCCCGCTGCCCAGGAGGCGACCCTCTGCCCAGGAGGCGACCGCCACCAGCCCCGCTGCCCAGGAGGCGACCGCCATCAGCCCCGCTGCCCAGGAGGCGACCGCCATCAGCCCCGCTGCCCAGGAGGCGACCGCCATCAGCCCCGCTGCCCAGGAGGCGACCGCCATCAGCCCCGCTGCCCAGGAGGCGACCGCCATCAGCCCCGCTGCCCAGGAGGCGACCTCCATCAGCCCCGCTGCCCAGGAGGTGACCTCCATCAGCCCCGCTGCCCAGGAGGTGACCTCCATCAGCCCCGCTGGCCCAGACAGGACCGCCAGCACCAGCCCCGCTGGCCCAGACAGGACCACCAGCACCAGCCCTGCTGGCCCAGACAGGACCGCCAGCACAAGCCCCGCAGGTCCAGACAGGATCGCCAGCACCATCCCCGCAGGCCCAGACAGGACCGCCAGCACCAGCCCTGCTGGCCCAGAAAGGACCGCCAGCAGCTGAGTCGCTGCCAAGGACACCGCCGCCACAAGCACCGCTGCAAAGGACACCACTGCCACAAGCACAGCTGCAAAGGACACCGCCGCCACAAGCACCGCTGCAAAGGACACCGCTGCCACGAGCACTAACGCTACTGACTCCGCCACGAGCGGGATGAAGCACTCTGGGCACCAAGCCCCCTCCAGAACCAGCGGAGAAAGGCATCCACTACCTCTGTCCTTGGCAGGATGAAGCACTCTGGGCACCCAGCCCCCTCCAGAACCAGTGGAGAAAGGCATCCACTACCTCTGTCCTTGGCAGGATGAAGCACTCTGGGCACAAAGCCCCCTCCAGAACCAGTGGAGTATCACATCCACTACCTCAGCCCTTAGCAGGATGAGGCACTCTGGGCACAAAGCCCCCTCCAGAACCAGTGGAGTATCACATCCACTACCTCAGTCCTTGGCAGGATGAAACACTCTGGGCACAAAGCCCCCTCCAGAACCAGTGGAGAAAGGCATCCAGTCACCCTATCCTTGGCAGGATGAAGCACACTGGGCACCAAGCCCTCTCCAGAACCAGTAGAGACTGTTATCGACTTGAGAGACTGTGGCTTTGCACTCCCCAGGATTGAACAGTGGGCAAACCACCCACTGTAGAGACTTGAGAGACTGTGGCTTTGCACTCCCCAGGATTGAACAGTGGGCAAACCACCCAATGTAGAGACTTGAGAGAATGTGGCTTTGCACTCCCCATGATTGTTAAGTGGCTGAGGTGCCCCCCTTTCCCTTCCCCCTGAGGTGCCTGTTTTATTTCTATCTGAGGCCCCTGCAGTGTTCTCTCCGTCATGTTCGGGTACCTTGTGTGGGCCTCGACCATGCAGTGTGGGCCCAGTGTTCTACGGACTTAAATGGAGCAATACCTGGACTTCTGTTCTTGGTGTATATATTTGTTAATAGTGTATATATATTTTTGCATACTTGATTTTAATAGATTACAATGGTTGCACTCATTTCCTTTTGTCTTTGCATTCTTCCGGGGGGCTTGGGGGATGTAACTGTAATGTATCAACATGTACTTGTGTGTGTGTTGTAGTGGGTGAGGGTGGGGGTGTTGCGTGTGTGTGGCCCTGTTTTTTCCCTCCCCCCTCCCCTGTGTAGTAGGTGCAGTACTCACCGCGGTCTTCGCCGCCGGAGTTCATGCTCCTGGTAGAGGAGCAAGAAGATAATGGCTGGGAAAATGTGAAGCTCTGGCTCCATGGCTTCCTGGTTCCTCGTGGGGTGTGTAGAGGTGAGCGTTTTCCCTTCGAAGTCCTGTTTCCGCCGTCTTTTTGTTCGCAGTGAATCTGCCCTGGAAAAGGTGGCGGATTGGTAGGTTGTGATACTGTGGGCGGTACATTGTCCTCCGCTGCGCTGTTTGTTTGTACCGCCATGGCGGTCGGAGTGTTAAAGTGGCTGTCTTTGTTGGCGGTTTCCGCCACGGACGTAATTCCAACTTTTTTACCGCCAGCCTGTTGGCGGTCTTACCGCTGCTTTAACACCTCCCGCCAGGGTTGTAATGACCACCTTAGTTTTTTGTTTGGTAGTACCAGGAGGCTTCTGTTTCCCTATTTCCCCTAGAGCAATTGAAGATTCAAATTTTCTTTAGGTAAAGCAGACAAAGATAGTTGTACTTTTCCTATTTTTTGTGCAAAGCAGATCAAATTGAGATGAGAATCATTGTCAGTAGTGCTGTGAGGTATGTCATTATGTGTTGCACCGAGATTTGTTGTTTAGGATGTTTACCACGCTGGGATTGGTCATTACTTCATTTGGTGTTGCACTGCAACTGGTTGATTTCATGGAGTTGTATTGGGATTGAATGTTTGTGTCACTTTGTACTGCATTGCGATTTGCTGGAAACCATTAGTCATTTAATTTGAGACTGACAAATTCTGAAGTCAACATAATTGCAAAAATCTCAAAAGTGCTTTGGGGAGACTAGAATATGTTTTCTTAAATTGTGGTCCCCAAGGATATGTTGAGAGAATGCAAGGTGGTTATGGGTTTGCCTGGCAATGAGCCGCATGGAGTGCTCAGATGCATGCGTTTTCTCCCACTGTCATGTACAAGTATAACTAGGTAATTGCTCATTTGAAGAGTAAAGTTGAACAGGAAGGGGAGGTTAGATATTTCAACTTTAGGGTTGTCTTCCCCCAAATGTTTTGCCTTACTTCTCCATATTTCTCTGATTTTATTTTTGTTGGCCGTAGGACTGTGTGCACTCTACAGTTCTAACCAGTGCTAAAGTGTGTGTGTGTGTGCACTCTTTAAAACATGGTTGAATTGGCTTACACCCAATTGGCATATTTAACTCACTTATAAGTCCTCAGTAAAGTGGTGCTACATGTACCCACGGCCTGTATATTATATGCTAAAGTGGGCCTGTAGCACTGATTGCGCACCCACTTATATAGTCTTGCAAACTTGCCTCAGATCTGCCATTGTACCCTGTGTGTGCAGTTTTAAACTGCCATTTCAATCTGGCAAAATAAACCTCTTGCCAGGCATGCACCTTCCTATTTAATACATACACATATACGCCCTAAACAGCCCACAGGGCAGGACGCAATGTATATAAAAGGTAGGACATATACTTTTAAGTTTTACATGTCCTGATAGTGAAAACTCTTAGATTCATTTTTCAGTATTGCAAGGCCTGCTTCTCCCATAGGATAACATTGGAGTTATTTTATTACATTTAATACTTTGTAACTTCCAAAAGGGAACAGGTAAATAGTTTGTTTGGTCTCTTTGGAATTGTAATGAAACGTCCTCTTTTAATGGTGAGGGGGGATTTTTGGTTACAACTTTGAAAATGCCACCTTTAGAAAGTTGGCATTTTCCTGTCTTAGCCATTTAGTGAGTTCAGCCTGCCTCTTGATCACATGACTTAGTGTAGTTGACTGTTAGCCTTTTTGTATTTCTCCTAGACAGCAACACTCCATAGAGGACTTATGTGTGCCTGGTTCGGCCATCACTGGTAAGATGGAAGGGCTGAGTTTGGCACAGTCCCACTAATGCCTGAATAGGCTGTGTCCTGCCTTCACACAAGTGATTGCATACCCCCTGCCGTTAGTCTGGAGCCAGGGCAATACAGGCAGGAAACTGTGCACTTCAAAGTGAAACCTCTAGAAGATTCACTTCGAAGGAGGCACCAGGTATAAATATTGGACCTTAGACACCAACTCTTTAATACCTGTCTGAATCTATGGAAGACTGTGCCAGGAAGAAGGGCTGTTGTGCTGCTGAAAGGACTGTCAATCTGCTGGACTTCTACCCTGAAGAACTGCTGCCTGCTGTGCTGACCTCCTGCTGTCTTGTCTGGGACAGAAGGACTTGACCTCTAACCTGAACCCAGGACCACCAGAGTGACTCCAAAGGGTAGTCTGTTGTAACATGCACTTGGATTCTGCAACTGTGAGTCCTTCCCTGACAAGTGGTTCCACGCCAGTCCTGAACCCTTGTAAGTGGGCCTGAAGGTGTTTTGCCAGACCATCTGTGGATCCAGCAGAACCGATGCATTAACCCTGCTACACAGCACAAGCCTGAACAAGACCCAAGGCATCCCTTCTGTTGCCAGGGTTCTTCCAGTGCAACGACTCCACATCGACTTTGCAGGCTGGAGCTGCATAAGAACTGCTGCTGTGCAATGCATCCCTAATGTAGGCCCTCACTTTGCGAACTTCTTGTCGATGATAATGAAGCTGCATCAGAACTGCTGCTGTACAATGCATCCCTAACGCAGGACCTCACTTTGTAAACCTCTTGTCGACGACAACATTGATGATAATGCAGGACTGTTTATCCAAAGCCCTGCTGTCTCTTAGGAACCACCCAGTGTCCAATTCATCATAGATGCATGGCTTTGCATCGCAAGCCTCCCTCATCAATAGCCTCCTTGAAAATGATGCATGACCTCGCATCGCAGCCCCACAGCTCCCCAGAACTGATGCATTGCCACGGCTGCGTGACACATCCTCAATATGGGATCTCTTAATGCTCTGCAAACAAAATATAAGGTACTGTTGTTCAGCGGGCCTAACTGGATCACTATAGCCATCACAGTCAGTCTGAAGTTGTAACTTAGGGCCTAATTATGAGTCTGAGGGTCAGTAGACCGCCAGATGTGCTGTGGCGGTCTGGACTGCCGCTGCTGTGGTAGTCCGACTGCCACATTACGACCCTCCCTGGTGGTCCGACAGTTCTCCACTGGGATCAGTGTTCCCGACAGGCTGACCGTGAGTGCAGGTTGCAATCAGCCAGGGCAGCTCTGCACGCAGCGCTGCCTTTGCTGATTACAACCTGGTTCTCTGCCAGACTTTTCATGGCGGTGAAATAGGCCATGAAAAGGCTGCAGAGAACAGGTGCAGGGCTCCCCCTGCCCAGCACCCTCATAATACTCACAGTCTGCTGTTTAGACAGTGCGCATTATGAGGGTGCTGGTGCACCCTGCGAGGGGCAGCATTGCCGCTGGCTCTCTTACAAGCCAGTGACAATGCTGCCACCACTTTCCTGATGGGCTGACGGGCGCAAACCTTGGTTTTCGCCCTTCAGACCAGCAGGAAAGTCATAAAGGGGCGGGCATGGAGGTCGCCACTACAGTGGCAGCCACCCTGTTGGGAGTTTAGTAGAAGGGTGTTCCTGTCTGCCAAACTCCTCTTTAGGCCCTTTGCCCTAGTCTGGTGTGATGTGATACCACAGTTGGTGGCGTGTGTTTTTTGGTTCTATTTTCACTTAAATCTTTAAAATTGCATATTGCTGGTTCAACTGATTGGATTTTTGTTGTTTTGATCTTGTTTTATTTATTAAAGTAAAATGTACTTTATTTGTCCCACAGGTGTGGGATTCTTTGTGCTGTGTGTTTTCACTTTGTTATTGTTTGAAGCGTTGCACAAATACTTTACACATTGCCTCTAAGCTATGCCTGAATGTTTTGTGCCAAGCTACCTGAAATTTGAGCACAGGTCAATTTAAGGTTTGCTTGTGTCTTAAGCCTGACGAGAACTGTGGTTCATGCTTGCATAGGCGCATCCATTAGTCTGTTATTGTAACATTAACATTTTATTTTCACCCACTACAGCATGCATCATGTGGCGGTAGGGGCAATCTATGCAATGCCACCCTCCCTTGGATAGTTTAGTCGAGTCCTGAGTTGTCAACTAAGGAACAAGACGCGTAACGCTTTGAGGGAAATTTGTGTATGGTTCATCATCCTGGTATTCTATGCTCGGCAAAGTGTATCTCACTGCTAAAAAAAATGTTCTCACAGTGAGGTAGAATGCTGCCTGTGACCAAGGGCCAGATGTACGAAATTCCGAGTTTGCGACTCGCAAATTGCGAGTCTGAGCGACTCGCAATTTCCGAGTCGCAAACCCGGATGCAGGATGGTGTCCCCGACACCATCTGCGAATCGCAAGGGGGTCGCAAAGATCCACCTCATTAATATTAAGTCTCAATTTGCAAACCCCTTGCGATTCGCAGCTCTCACAGGGATGGTGGCCTGCTGGGGACAGCAGGCCACCATGTATGTGACTGCTTTTAAATAAAGCAGTTTTTTGTTTTTGTATTGCAGCCCATTTTCCTTAAAGGAAAACGAGTTGCAATACAAATGAAAAAATGAAACATTTTGTTTTCAGGCCCATGGGACCCCTTCCCTTTTGTGAATGAGTTACCACCAGTGTGACACTGGTGGCAACTGCAAATTGCTTTGCGACCTCGGTCACAAAGCAATTCTGCATTGCGATGCGAATCGCATTCCCATTTTGCGAGTCGGTAACCAGGTTACCGACTTGCAAAATGGGAATGGGCAACGCGATGTGCTTTTTGCATGTCGCAAACAGCGAAATTCGCTGTTTGCGCCATGCAAAACATTTCGTACATCTGGCCCCAAGTGAGTTGCTGACCCCACTGCTTGGCTACTGCTTTCCACAAGAATTAACTGAATGAAAAATTAAAATATTTAAAAGGATTGAGATTTCTCCTGATGAAGCACCATTCAGAGCATAAAATGCATAAAGCAGAATATGTTCACAATCTATTTTGATGAAAATAAACCCATGCAACAAATTTGGAAATACCAGATATAAATCAAAGACAGATGGTGAATGCCTGAATTATGAAGACTCAATATGATGACTTACAATAGCAAAAATCTAAAGATTTAACATACATTTTAATGATTCAAAGAACGCTTCTATTCAGGTCTCTTTCTAGAGGCGACAAATACATTATTTATGAGCCCTAATTTGCCTGGATATGAAAAAGCGTTTTCTGAAGCAAAAGATATTGCAGTTCAGCTGTAAACCCTCTAAATGTGGCACCAAATACATTCCTTCAGGGAGTTAATAAACTGCTTAATAATACTACAAGGCATGAGAGAAGAGAGGAAACACAAGAACTTCTAACTTAGATGTGGTACCGATTAGGTATGAAAATATAAAACTGAATGAATAAGGATTTTAGCTATTTTGTTTGAGAGATTACATCTATTGTATAATTATGAAGTCGGATTTGGTTTCCATGTGGGAATGGTTCCAAACCCGACCCCTAATGTATAGAATTGAATTCAATTGGATTCCTTTTTGGCAAAATTGGTCATAGATGTTTCTGACAATGGTCTTTCAAACTGAAGGGCAGGGCTTTGGGAAATTTCATAAAAGAATGATTCTTTGGGGGAAAAACACATCAAAAACATGTTTTTTTCTTTGAGGACAGTATCTGCAACATGCACCTTTTTGCAGGATATTTCCCCTGTAACATTTTGTTTGAAAGTCACACGCAGGTGAAGCTGAACTATGATCACAATCTTTGCAACTTGTTCAACTGCAACATAAGCTGGCTGAATGTGAATTACCTGCACCACTAATTCCTTGGTAATTCTACAATACTCATCTAATTTTTCTTTTTTGCATTGCCTCTGCTACAATGGACTACAATGGACAGCCTCAGTGATTTGGTACTTAGAAAATGAGAGAACCATGCTTTGCAATGTTCACTAAAAACCAGGACATTGGCCAGGAAGACAGAGTGCTTGATTTTGAATTTGGTAGACAAGTTACAAAGTCAATCTGATGGATATCTAATCCACTGTATTACAAGATAAAATGCACTTGTAATACTGTGGATGGGGTAAACTTTCCTCTAAACTCTTTATTGCAGTTTTCCTAACATTTGGTGAGTCAGCCAAGAGTCCAGTTTGTCCTCAACTGTCTGCTGCCACTAGAATACCCCCTACCCACACTGCATAGACAATTGTGCATTCACAAAAAGGTAAGCAGACACTGTGTTCTCTAACATTCTGCCTATTCATGGAGGTGAGTAGGACCCAGAGTTGCCTTCTTTAAGGTGAGGCAATGTGGACTCCTTTCCATGTTTGTATATTATATGACCTTCTCTTTGGGAATGGAAAACGCGGATGAAATGTAATGTGTAATTCCATGCCAGATCGTGTATGTAATAGAGGACAATATTAGTTAAGTGCAATGTATAGTCGGTAGGCAGTCAGTCCTAACTTAATGTTGGAAGTGGTAAAGACACTATGGGGGTCATTCCAACATTGGCGGTAAAATCAGCTTACCGCTGTCAGAAGACCGCCAACATAGCGCCGCGGCCGCGGTAAACCGCCACGATCATTCTGACCCACAACAGGCAAACCACCAAAATACAGGCATCCACAAAAGTCCGCAACACCAAAGGGCAGCGAGAAACTGGCGATGACCAAACCTACACCGTCACGCCAACAGAAATACGCCCACACTATCACAACACACGAATCCACGCAGCGGTCTTTCAACAGCTGTATACCATTGGCGGTACACACTGGCGCGCTCATAATACACACACACTTACAAAACACAGCCACATTGGACAATTCCAAATACACACACCTGAGACACATACACACACCACTCCCACACACCCAACACAATATAAAACACACAACCACATCACACACAAACCCCCACTGCTACAGAATCGGGACCACGCACTGAGAAATAGAGATCTGAGCACCCAGACGCGCATTTTACTTTCACCCAGCAATATTTCCACGCACTTCACACAACACACCAATACACATCACCACACAATCCACCATCACCATGGCACCACAAAGACACCCCAGGTTCTCGGAGGATGAACTCAGGGTCATGGTGGAGGAAATTGTACGGGTAGAGCCACAGCTCTTCGGGACACAGGTGCAGCACACCACCATTGCCAGGAAGATGGAGCTATGGAGCAGAATAGTTGATAGGGTCAACGCTGTGGGACAGCACACAAGAAATAGGGACGACATCAGGAAGCGGTGGAACGACCTACGGGGGAAGGTGCGTTCACTGGTATCCAGGCACAACATCGCGGTGCAGCGGACTGGCGGCGGACCCCCACCTCCTCCCCCAGAATTCACAACATGGGAGGAGCAGGTCTTGGCAATCCTGCATCCTGAGGGCCTCGCAGGAGTATCTGGAGGAATGGACTCTGGTAAGTCAAATCTTAACTACTTCATCCCCCCCACCCCAACAGCATGCCAACTCATACCCCCACCCTCACCCCCATCACATCCTGCTCCTTGCAAATGTCTCCCCATCACAGCCCACCCATCCCAACCCCAAGCCCTGCATGTGACCACAAAGCATGGACACTGCACATACCCATCCCCCCCCAAACCACTGTCACAAAAGCCCATACACGGGAATGCCAGCACTGGGGTACACGGGTACCCACCCATTACACGCAATGGCACACACAAATGCAATAACCATACTTTTATACCCCTGCAGGACCCGAACGCCACGTCACCGCACAGGATGGTCCACAAATGTCCACTCCACCCCCAGAAGAGGCCCACAGTGAGGACAGCACCTCTGTCAACCTGGATCTAGATGACCAGCCCGGCCCATCGGGGACCTCTGGACAGTCGGTTCCCCTCAGACAGCCACAGCCCATAGCAGACCTTCCCCCCTCTGGTAACACCAGCACAGCACCCACCCAGAGGACCCATCCCTCTGTCCCCAGGACACGTCAAGCAGTGGTGTGTCCACCACTACAGGGCACCCAGGTTAACCCACCACCCCAACAACAACAGGGACCTGGGGGCAGTGGTAGTGGGCACACGGTCCAGGGGACAGAGGCACAGGGAAACAGGGGAACTGGGAGGGCTGCTGTGCGACAGGGGGGGGGGACAGGCCCAGGGAACCCACTCTCCACGAGGCCCTCTCCTCCATCATGGGAGCCTACCACCACTCCCAGGAGACGATGGCGACGGTCCTGGCCAGGTTTCAGGAGATCCAGCTTCTGCAGGAGGAACAGTATTTGGGCTTCAGGGAGGAACTACGAAACATCAGTTCCGCCCTGGGCACCATTGTAGGGGCTCTGAATCAGGTAGTCACCACATTGCGGACACTGTGGCCCCACAAAGGGCCCCTGACACTAGCATGGATCAAGAACTGCCTACCATCTCTGCCGGCGATAGTGGACAGGAGGCCCCGCCACAGGACCAACAGGCCACCAGCACCCCACCCCCCGCAGAAGGAGAACCACCCCGCAAGCGGGCTCTGAGATCCAGGAAGAAGACAGAGTAAGATGCCAAGACCCCCGCCAGGAAAGGATACCTCCTGATTGTCATCCCACTGTCCCACATTGACACCCTCTCCATCCTTATACTGCCCATGCTCCACTTTCAACAGGCATTTGGACAATGCACCTGTGATACTAATAGTCTGGACTCTGCCATGGACAATCCTCCACCATTACCCCTCACCGATTTGCAATCACCCACCAATATAGAGCACTGAAATAAACACAGTTATTGCACAAAACAATCAGGAGTCTGGCTGTGAGTTTGTACAAATGTATTAGACAGTACCGTGCCAAAAATGCATATTTACATTGTGATGCCAACATACCACTGTCACACAGCTGTAGTCCATGGGGAAACAAAGCAGATGTCACGCAGTGGGGCCCACATCTCTGAAATTGGAAGGGAAAGTCACAACTCAGTTACCATACACTGGGGGAAAAGGTCAGACAGGAGAGAGGTAGTAGGGGTTAAGTATATGTAATATGCCGGGTTGGAATCTTACCTGTGTGTCATTGAAATACTGCTGTATTACTGCGTTCCTGTTGTCTATGTCGTCCTCTTCGGCTTCCTTGTCTTCACTCTCCACAGGCTCTACAGCTGCTACAACACCACCATCTGGACCATCCTCCTGCAGAAAAGGCACCTGGCGTTGCAAAGCCAGGTTGTGAAGCATACAGCAGGCCACGATGATCTGGCACACCTTCTTTGGTGAGTAGAATAGGGATCCACCTGTCATATGGAGGCACCTGAACCTGGCCTTCAGGAGGCCGAAGGTCCGCTCGATCACCCTCCTAGTTCGCCCATGGGCCTCATTGTACCGGCGGACGGTGCCTATGAAGGACAACAGCGAGCACAGAGTCAATCAACCCACAGGTACGTAACCACAGCTTGCACTAAACACGATTCCCAATGCATTGAATGGCTTGTATGAGTGTTGATGCAATGCCTAGGTATGTGTGACGCAGTAAAAAGTAAGCCATGTGGGCCCTTGAAATGGCGGATGCCTGACCTGTGAAGTGCGACAATGGGATGTGAGGTAAATGCGCTGGCGTGGCACACCGTGGCGGTAGGCGGTCAAAGACCGCGGCGCAAAGCAGCATTGGTTAACATTGAGCCCTATGGGTCTCAGGAGCCAATGACGATGTGCGCCGGCGGTCGCGGTACGCACCGCCGCGGTACGCACCGCCGCAGGCGTGACCGCCATTTTCTATCAGCTTAATCACTCGATACCTGATCTTCGACAGGAGAGGACCTACACTGCAAGTGCTGCTGTGACCTCGGTCTGGAAGCAACGATGGCTCATGCGACTGGGGAAAGGGCCCCTGCCTTCACAGCTCAGGAGTTGGAGAAACTCGTGGATGGGGTCCTCCCCCAATATGCGCTACTCTACGGTCCTCCAGACCAACAGGTAAGTACACTGAGGCCATGCTTAGTGGCCAATGCCTGTGTTGAGTGGGGTGGATGAAAGATGGTGGGGAGGGGAGCGATTGAGGCATGCATCAAACGACGGATGAGACCATGTACCACATGGCAAGGGTAGGGATAGGGGGCCAGTCACATTGAGGGTGCAGAAGGTGATGACTCTTTTTCTCCCCCTGTACATTTCACATAGGTCAGCGCCCACCAGAAGATTGATATTTGGCGTGCCATCGCCAAGGACGTCCGGACCCTGGGGGTCCACCAGAGACGGGGCACCCACTGCCGGAAGAGATGGGAGGACATCCGATGCTGGAGCAGGAAGACGGCGGAGGCTCAGCTGGGGATGGCCTCCCAACGTGGGAGGGGTGCCAGTCGGACTTTGACCCCCCTGATGTTCCGGATCCTGGCGGTGGCCTACCCCGATTTGGATGGGCGCGTGAGGACATCACAGCAGACACAAGGGGGTGAGTACACTCTTATTCTGGTGACTTTGCGCGCAGTGGAGGTGTCTGGGTGGGGGAGGAGGGCTGTGGGTCTCCCTAGGCCAGGGCGAGTTCTGTAGGCTAGGCCCCTCTGTAAGGCATGGCCCTGTGCCCCCGCCCCCCACCTCTGTCGGGTGCCAAGTACAGCTATTCATGGCCCTGTGTCATCTATGTGTGCAGATGTCGTCCATAGGCTTGTAGGCCATGTCCCACGGATTGAGTAGTGGACCCCAAGTGCACGGCGTAGTGCAGGGGGCTTCTGTGTCCGTCCTGTCCGCCAACGGTGTCGCCAATGCATGCACTCAACATGTCTTTATTTTCTCCCCCTCCCCTTTTTTGTATTTTTCCTGTTCATGTGTGCATTAGCATCATCAGGCGGAGGAGAAGTGGCATCGGAGCACGAGGGAGCTGCATCCCACATGGCCATGGAGGGCCGTGCAACGGATTCCGATTTCACCAGTGGGACGGAGGGCGAGGGAAGCTCCACAGCGGGGACTCGGGCTGACATAAGTGACACGGACTCGTCCTCTGAAGGGAGCTCCCTTGTGGTGGCGGCAACATCTGTGCCCCCCGCAACAACAGGTACAGCCGCCACCCATCGCACCAGCACCGCCCTCCCAGCAGCCCCTCAGCGTTTGCCACGTGCCCGCTCACCCAGGAAGGTGGGCATCTCCTTCGCCCCAGGCACCTCAGGCCCTGCCCCAGTCACCCCTGCTGCCCTCAGTGAGGAGATCATTGACCTCCTAAGGACGCTCACTGTTGGGCAGTCTACCATATTGAATGCCATCCAGGGTGTCGAAAGAGAGGTGCACCAGAGTAATACATACCTGGAGGGCATTCATTCTGGTCAGGCTGCCCTTCAGCAAACGTTCAACACTCTGGCCTCAGCACTGATGGCAGCCATTGTCCCTGTCTCTAGCCTCCCCCCTCCAACTTCCTCCACCCAGACCCTATCACCTGTACCTCTGCCTATCCCAGACACACCATCAGACCAGCCTGCACACACCTCAACACCCAAGGGAAGCTCAGGCAGACATAAGCACCACACATCACACAAGCATTCACACAAGCAACATCCACATACAGACATAACACCCACTGCCTCCACTGTGTTCCCCTCCTCCTCGTCTCCCTCCTCCCTCCCTGTCACGTCTCCACTCACACCTGCATGCACTACATCTTCAGCCACTACGTCCATCACCAGCACAAACACTAGCACCCCCGCACACGTGCAGTCACCACCCCCACTGCCATTTACACGTCCCCTGTATCCTCTCCCAGTGTGTCTGTGACCCCCTCTTCCAAGATACACAAACGCAGGCAGCCACCCACCCAACAGCCATCCACCTCACAACAGCCTCCAGCCCAAGCACCTGCACCCAAAGACACCAGACTTCAAACTCCTACAACCACATTCTCTTCCTCCACTCCCATACCCACTACACCTACCCCTGTCATTGCTCCTAAAAAGCTTTTCCTGTCCAAACTTGACCTCTTTCCACCAACTCCCCCACCCCGTCCAGGTAATCGGACTCCAGTAAGCACCTCAGCCACCACAAAACCGTGCCCTGTCATGACAGTCTGCCATGGACTATGGAGTCCCCCACCCTCCAGGGCAGCCAGTTCAGTACGTAGCCAAGGCACGGGCAGCCCACCCCCGGAGAAACAATCAAAGATAGGCAGTGGCCGGCGCGAGAGGGTCAAGACACCAGGCACAAAAACCCCTACCATGGCTCCGGCAGGAGGTGTGGAGACAGCAGTCACACCGCCCAAGGTGGGGAAGGGCCACAGGCGATCAGGGAAGGCTGGGAAGGGCAGCACGCCCGACAAGACCGCCATCAGCCCAGCTGGCCAGGAGGGCCCCGCCAGCCCCATCCCAGGTGGGCAGGAGGCCACCAACATTCCTGGCACTGCAGCCCAGGAGGGCCCCGCCAGCCACAGGACAGATGGGCAGGAAGGCACCGCCAGCCACAGGACAGGTGGCAAATGAGCTCAACGCCATGGCCAGATCCGCTGAACTGGGCCCTTCATGTCAAGCACCGCTGAACTGGGCACCGCCGTCTCAAGCACCGCTGAACTGGGCCCTTTATCTCAAGCACCGCTGAACTGGGCCCCGGGGCCCTCTCAAGCACCGCTGAACAGGGCCCCGCCGTCTCAAGCACCGCTGAACAGGGCCCCGCCGTCTCAAGCACCGCTGAACAGGGCCCCGCCGTCTCAAGCACCGCTGAACAGGGCCCCGCCGTCTCAAGCACCGCTGAACAGGGCCCCGCCGTCTCAAGCACCGCTGAACTGGGCCCTTCGTCTCAAGCACCGCTGAACTGGGCCCTTCGTCTCAAGCACCGCTGAACTGGGCCCTTCGTCTCAAGCACCGCTGAACTGGGCCCTTCGTCTCAAGCACCGCTGAACTGGGCCCTTCGTCTCAAGCACCGCTGAACTGGGCCCTTCGTCTCAAGCACCGCTGAACTGGGCCCTTCGTCTCAAGCACCGCTGAACTGGGCCCTTCGTCTCAAGCACCGCTGAACTGGGCCCTTCGTCTCAAGCACCGCTGAACTGGGCCCTTCGTCTCAAGCACCGCTGAACTGGGCACCGCCGTCTCAAGCACCGCTGAACTGGGCACCGCCGTCTCAAGCACCGCTGAACTGGGCACCGCCGTCTCAAGCACCGCTGAACTGGGCACCGCCGTCTCAAGCACCGCTGAACTGGGCACCGCCGTCTCAAGCACCGCTGAACTGGGCACCGCCGTCTCAAGCACCGCTGAACTGGGCACCGCCGTCTCAAGCACCGCTGAACTGGGCACCGCCGTCTCAAGCACCGCTGAACAGGGCACCGCCGTCTCAAGCACCGCTGAACAGGGCACCGCCGTCTCAAGCACCGCTGAACAGGGCACCGCCGTCTCAAGCACCGCTGAACAGGGCACCGCCGTCTCAAGCACCGCTAAACTGGGCCCTTCATCTCAAGCACCGCTGAACTGGTCACCGCCGTCTCAAGCACTGCTGAACAGGGCACCGCCGTCTCAAGCACCGCTGAACTGGACCCTTCATCTCAAGCACCGCTGAACTGGGCCCTTCATCTCAAGCACCGCTGAACTGGGCCCTTCATCTCAGGCACCGCTGAACTGGGCCCTTCATCTCAGGCACCGCTGAACTGGGCCCTTCATCTCAGGCACCGCTGAACTGGGCCCTTCATCTCAGGCACCGCTGAACTGGGCACCGCCGTCTCAAGCACCGCTGAACTGGGCCCTTCATCTCAAGCACCGCTGAACTGGGCACTGCCGTCTCAAGCACTGCTGAACTGGGCCCCTCATCTCAAGCACCGCTGAACTGGGCCCTTAATCTCAAGCACCGATAAACTGGGCACCGCCATCTCAAGCACCGCTGAACAGGGCCCTTCAGCTCAAGCACCGCTGAACCATGAGCGCCAGGGGCTGGCCCGCATCTTAGTCGGGCAGGGCTGCGCGTACAAGTCTGGGCACCAGGCCCCACCCAGAACCAGTGGAGACTGTTATCCACTTGTGAGACTGTGGCTTTGCACTCGCCAGGATTGAACAGTGGGCAACCCACCGACTTGTGAAACTTGAGAGACTGTGGCTTTTTACTCCCCAGGATTGCATAGTGGGCAACCCACCCACTGTAGAGACTTGAGAGACTGTGGCTTTGCACTCGCCAGGATGTAACAGTGGGCAAGCCACCCACTGTAGAGACTTGAGAGACTGTGGCTTTGCACTCCCGGGATGGCACAGTGGGCAACCCACCCACTGTAGAGACTTGAGAGACTGTGGCTTTGCACTCCCCAGGATTGAACAGTGGGCAACCCACCCACTGTAGAGACTTGAGAGACTGTGGCTTTGCACTCCCCAGGATTGAACAGTGGCCATGGAGGCCCCTCGTGGATCTGGTGTCGTGGACTCATCTGGCTGAGGTGCCCCTCCTTCCCTTCCCCCTGAGGTGCCTGTAGTTTTGCTATCTGATGCCCCTGCAGTGTTCTCTCCATTGGAGTCAGGTATCTTGTGTGGGCTTTGCCCATGTGATTTGGGCCCAGTGGTCCACGGACAATACATGCTACAATGCTCGGACTTGTACATTTATGTATATAACAGTTTTTGATGTAGAATTATATTTTTAAGCCAGTAATACAATATATTCCCATGTTTAGAGTCATTTCATTTTGTGTTTGCATTCTTCCGGGGTGGTTGGGGGGTGTCACTCTGATGTGTTGATACGCATTGATGTGTGTGTTGTAGTGGGTGAGGGTGAGGGTGGGTGTGTTGCGTATGTGTGTACCCGTAATATTTTCTCCACCCCCCTCCCCTGTGTCGTAGGTGCAGTACTCACCGTTGTCTTCTGCGCCGGCGTTTGTGCTCCTAGTAGAGGAGTAGGAACACAATTGCTGGGAGTATGTGGAGTTCGGGTTCCATGCTGTCCTGATTCCTCGTGGGCTGTATGGAGGTGAGCGTTTTCCCTTCGAAGTCCTGTTTCCGCCGTGTTTTTATCGGCGGGGCTACCGCCCCGGAAAAGGTGGCGGATTGGTAGGTTGTGATAGGGTGGGCGGTACATTGTCTTCCGCCTGTCTGTTGGCGGTGACCGCCACGCTGTTTGTTTGTGCCGCCGTGGCGGGCGGTGTGGTAATGTGGCGGTCTCTGTTGGCGGTTACCCGCCAGCCTGTTTGCGGTTTGGCCACTCGTTTCACACCGACCGCCAGAGTTGGAATGACCCCCTATATGTGATTCATTGTGTGTTCCGACATTTTACCAAAAGGTATGGCGAAAGGCCAATGAGTAAACAGATAAAAGGCCAAATGACAAAAGTTACCAGAAACACAGAGGACTATGGAGACTCCCTTAGAACACATGCAGAAGACCTTTCCTGGTGATTAGAAAAGGTTACAGAAACACTGAAAAGAATGGTTTGAGGCTAGCCAGAGATATACAAATCCCTGGCCATAGGAAGGGACATTTGCAGATCAGATATTACATCATACTGCCACAGGCCTCAAAAGCAAATATACAGGAGTTAAGTTGCAGAAGAGAGAGGCCACTTTAGCCCTGTGGTGAGTCTTTTGTGAGGAGTCTAAAGACTCTTCAAATT
Source organism: Pleurodeles waltl (assembly GCF_031143425.1). NCBI lineage: Eukaryota > Metazoa > Chordata > Amphibia > Caudata > Salamandridae > Pleurodeles > Pleurodeles waltl. The sequence goes on from NC_090448.1 coordinate 643,748,929, forward strand.
TCTGCACATCTTCTATCTCATCTGCTCTTCCACCTCTATATGACCCTACAAATATCTCTCCCAAGGTATCCAGCATTTATCCACTAGTGCAGTTAGAGGATGCTTTAGTGGAATTTGAGAATCCCGAGGTTGAGACTCCTCGATCTCTGAAGGGACCCCCTACAGACACCAAAGCCACAACACACAAGCACTCCCCAGCAACAAACGAAGGTGGGTAACTCTGTTTTTAGGACAATTGGAAGCATAGTTTATGTAACATTTAGATCAGGTTTTTCCAAAGGAGGTTGGAGACGAAGGGCGGAGTCCAGGGGACAATTATGACCAGTTGCTCATCTCACTAGCAACATCATACTTATTACAATAAAGAGACATAACAAGAAGGGTAGTCAAGGAACAGGTGCCCACTCCACCACGGATAGATGCAGAAGATGCAAAGCAAACTGATTATGTAGATAGGGCGGTTAGTATGGCATCTTGGCAGAAGAAGAAGGGAAGTGTTCTAGTTCCACCAGACAGCATTTATGAAGGTTGTCACAAAGTGAAGACAGAAGGGACGCAGAAAGAGGGACGTAGTGAGAGAAGGACATCGCAATAATATATCAGAACAAATTCAGGGAATTTTCAGGAGGATAGCAGACAGAAAAGGAATCAATACATAGGCACGTAGATAACATGGGTCAAATGCTTCAATCACCAGAGGCTAGATGCCCATCTTACAACAATAGTACCCGAGAGATGCCCCTCATCAACTTTGACCATGTGGATGGATCAATGGGGTCCCCCAGCCACACTAACATGTTTATAGAAACTACTAGAGAAGGAGAACAGGGCACTTCATCTAATACCAGGAGGCCCCAAGGGACAGAGCTCGAGCAGTTACGGTTCCATGGAACACATGGTCAGCCACATCCCAGAATGGGATCTTATGAGGTTACCGGGGGATTTACACTATGAAAGTGGTTGATACAACAGATGAGTGTTCAATTGGCTTCAAGCTGCAATGATTCTCACCCCCAGTGAGATAGTTGCCCAAGGGAAAACAGTTGGTGTAATGTCATACAGACAATTTAGCAGGGTGGACTGAAGGTTTAGTCCAGCAGATGAGCCCATGAGCAAGAGAACGGTCCTTTGATCCATGTGACATGTCAAACGCTGAGGATTCTATTTTCGATGGTGCGGGAGATCCAGGCTGTGACTATCCCTATATGGGGAATCAGTGCATGTGGCAAAAGTATGCCAGGCAGCATAATTGCCAACATGCCTTTATGACCGTACACAAGATGGCCTGATAAGTAAGGGACCTGGGATTATGTTCCCTGGCCACAAATGGATAAGGAAAACCTCCAAAAGTTGTCACCACCACTTACAGAAAGAGCAGGGAAGTGGATTAGGACCTTAGAAAAACACACTTCAGGAGTAACCCTGTCACTAGGGTACATAAAGAATCTACTTAGCGCCCTTATAGGGGATGAGACCAATTCTATCTTCCAGAAGGCTGAAGTGAAAAAGGACACTCTTACTGAAACCAGGTATGATGGGTCTCCCATTAACTTGTTTCGGACAGTAGTCTGGGGCCAGCTGAGGGAAATCTATCCAGATAGGCCAGATATCGGGTCACTCATGGCCCAATCAATGCAGCCCAATGAGGACCCTGACAAATACAGAAGTAAAGAAGTAGGCCAGGATTGGGAAGTAGCAGAGGGCAATGCTGTATTGTTCTATAATGTAGTAAAGAAAGATTTACCCCCCCCCAATGTGCAGGATAATCTCAACAATATAGTGCAATTGGAGGCCAAACTCTGGACTGTAATACGGGCACATATAATACACTTTTGTAGAAGAAATCAGAGCGAGAGAGCGAAAGAGAGAGAGAGAGAGAAAGGAACAAGCAGGAGGTAACCAAGAGAGCAGCAGCCAAGTTAGAGCAGCAAAATCTGGCAAAAAAGGGATCAATGGAAGGAGCAGTTACAGCCGCCACCACTCAGATGACTTCGACATCTGAGGCCGGTCATAGAGACTGCCCAACCACAAACCAGCAACAGCAAAATAATGCAAGGGTATAAGGAAGTACCAGAGGGGGACTAGGAGGTATAGGAAGGGACAGGATAGGCGAACAGAGGATGGTACAGACCTGTCATTATTGTCACAGATATGGACATTTTATTGGAGAATGCAGGACCAAAATACAGGATGAACAAGGTGGAAAGACAAGGGTTTATAACCAGCCAGGGAATGCAGTAATGCAGCCACAAGCATCCCCACAAATAACATATGTACCCAAGCCACCACAACAAAATACACAGCACCCAGTAATGCCTCAGATAAAAAAAATGCCATCACAGCAAAGCTACCAAGTACTCCCACCAATAGCGACTCTACACCTAGGTGGACAAGGAGGCATGATTGTAGGAGGAGGAAACCCCTTCCAAGCAAATTACATAGCAGGCTACATGCAATGAACATGCCCACAGTGTAGTCCCATGTGTCCAGTATTGTCAGTGGCACACAAGCCAGACAAGAAATACACTGTGATGGTAGCTATTAATAGTAAGAGGTGTGCATTCCTCATAGATCTGAGAGCAACCCAAACATTTCTCTGAGAGGGAGATCTCCCAATTCCTAGCAGATCAATGGACACACAAGGACTCTATGGGGCAGTAATGAGGGTTCCATTCACTAAGCAGGTGGAGATAGGAAGGAGGTATATTGATGGCCGCTTACTATTTTCTTTGTCCACTCCACGCAATTTATTGTGGATAGATCTTATGGCTAAACTAAACATAACTATCCATTTAGAGCCTGATGATACTATGATTTGTTCTAACCCGGGAGTCCCTCCTTCCAAGACAATGGCTGTAACAGTAGGTTTTTCTACTGGAGACCAAACAAGAGCTCAACCCACTGACAGAGGCATTTACCACAGTGATATCTACAATAGTAGCAGAAACACCTGAGCTATTAGAAGGGATGTCCAGTTATCCAAGTAGTACCTTTTCTGACGGCAGGGACAGGATTCTTTTATACCTGATGGTGAATTGATATTAAAAATAGAGGCCTTAGAAATAACACCAACCTATGGCACTCAAAGTCTGTGATCATAACCACGCCCTTTAGGCATGCATCTGATGATGATCCTAAGAAAACGATTTTAGTTTTTCAGGATGACATACCATTGAGGTCAGTATTGGAAGTAAGGACGCATACACCAGGTAGAACCTTTGATTCTGTTGGGGATGCAGATCTTTCTAAAGTAACAGATTCTCTGTGGAACAAGGGTCCTTATGATGTAGGCCTTATCTGCACTGCCACCTCATTCAGAATAACATTAGAGGAAGTTGCTATTCTACCTATGGTAAGGCAGTTTCCCCTCTTCAAAGAAGCAGATGAGGGAATCACTCCATCATACAGGCTTTACTAGAGTATGGAGCATCATGCCCTTGAGTGTCCCTTTGTAACACCCTTAGATTTCTTAACTGGGTAAATCAGAGTAATACTGGACATATGGCTCAAGTCTTGCGCCCACTGAATGATGTAATGGTAATAGAATTCCCAGTTGTTTCCGACTCTTCTATTATTTTAAGAAACACCCCTTAGGATGCCAAATTTATCTCTGTCATAGATCTTAAGACGTTGTCTTCAGCATCCCTTTTCACCCAGACATTCAGTATTTGACAGCATTCTCCTATCGCAAGAGTCAGTATTTATACTCTCATTTGCCTTAAGGGTAATGCAAATCCCTAAGTATCGTCAACAGGGTGTTGAAAACTGATCTGTCAAACTTTCAGTGTGACAGTACTCAGCTGCAATATGTTGTTGATATACTAGTCTGCAGCCCCACAGAACACCATTGTAGGAAAGATACAGTGTTCCTTCTGATCACTCTCGCACAGAGAGGATACAAAGTGGGGAAAGACAAAGTTCAGTACTATCAGAAGGAGGTCTACTATCTAGCGCAACTACTGTCAGCTTCTGGGCAGCTAGTGACCTCTGGCAGGGCAGCATCTATTTGCCAAATGACTAAACAAGAGACTGTTAAGGGAATGCAGAAGTTCCTTGGCCTCTACAACTATGTGAGGAAGTTGGTCTTTGGCTAAAGCACTTAATAGCACCCCTGCTGACCTTTATTAAGCCAGCAAAAGGCAGATGTGATAAAATAACATGGACATCAGAAATGAGGGACATTTTGCAAAGACTGAAAACTGAGATAACAAATGCCCAAGTTCTGAGGACCTCTGACTACACCAGAGTTTTACCTCTTCTGCCACTGCAATGGTCAAGTGACGACGGCTGTCCTCACACAAAAATATCCTTTAGGACACAATCCCACTGCATACTTCACTAGTCTGTTGGACTTAGTAGTTAAGGGACATCACCCTTGTAAACAAGCTCTCCTCACTGCAGCCTTTGCGGTACAGAAAAGCACCCCCATTGTCATTGGGGCACCTCTGATGTTCTATGTGGAACATGCAATGTTTCCCATCATTCAAAAGGCAAAGACTACCCTAACCACACAGAGTTTCAGCGTACAAGGTAATATTTTCACTCCCATCCTTGAAAGTTTGAAAATGCCATACAGTGAACCCTGCAAAATCCTTTGCTCACCCTGTATTGGACTCTGAGAATGATGCACATGACTTTGCAACATATGTTCCTACTAAATCCAGCCAATCAACAGAGGATCCTATTCCCAGTAGAACTGAATATTTTGTTGACAGATCTTCCACCATTGTTGTGTGCACGCTCTCGTGTGCCATGGCTCAGCTACAGAAAATTGTCATATTGATCGCAACACTCAGACAAATATACTGATGCCCTTAATCACTCATACATACATTGTTTCATTAAATGTCAAGTTTGCAATAATCGATGCTTGTAATCCATGGTGTGGTAAATGTCAAGTTGCAATAACCAATGTTTGTTGATTATGACTGTACAAACCACCTGCTGAACTTGTGTCAAGTGTAATTCTTCAAATAAAAACATGCCATTGTTAAGATGCACGATCTGTGATGAACATGTGCAAGATTGTCAGGAGGATATTTGCTTATTTCCCTAACATTCAAACTAAGTGTCAGAATCACATGTGCACACTTGTATATTTAAAGCTTCCTGTGTGTCTGAGTTTTGCTTGGCTGCATCGTTGCTGCTCTGCTTACCAGGCTCAAGCTGAGCTCCTGTTTCTCGTCTTCCAGCAGAAACCTTCCTCGGGTCACTGGTCGAATTCAGCTGGTTCTGTATCTTCTGCTTCAGCCTCCTGCTGGAAATCCTGTATTTCCTGTAAAAGAGAGAAAATAAGAACGTTGAAAAACCCAGTTGAGGTTTTTCTGCAGTTTTCAGGCAATGAACTCCGTTACAAGGTAGAGAGAAATTAATTGCTTACCCGCGCCTAACTACAAAAAATAACTCTTTCATTTAAGCACTTTGCTATGATAGAAACGTGTGAAATAATGATTTTTGTGAAATGCAAGATACAATAAAAGGGATATTAAAGAAAAGATGTATTTCCGATATTAAATGCTCCCTAGAGAGTCAGAAGAACAAGTAATTCAGAACTATCCAGCAAGCGAGTGCACCATAACTTTTGAAAGGACTCCACAGACTCTGTATAACTTGAAAGCAGCAAATTAATTTTGTTTGAGTTTTGGATACTGTTCAGAGACTAAGGGCCAGATGTAGCAAAAATCCAAATTGCGACTTGCAATTTGATATGCAGAAAGGTGTCTCAGACACCTTCTGCAACTCACAATGGGGTCGCAAAGACCCACCTCATTAATATTAATGAGGTGGGTCGCAGTTTGCGACCCCATTGCGAGTATGGGCACTCATGGGGATGGTGGCCTGCTGGAGACAGCAGACCACCATGTCCGTGACTGCTTTTTAATAAAGCAGTTTTTTTTTTTTCTAAGTGCAGCCCGTTTTCCTTAAAGGAAAACGAGCTGCACTTTGGAAAAAAAAAACGAAACCTTTAGTTTCTGATTTTTTCAGGGCAGGTAGTGGTCCATTGGACCACTGCCTGCTCTGAATTTTTTTTTTTTTTCCCAGTCACAAGACCCCTTCCCGTTTGCGACTGGGTTACCATCCACTTCAAGTGGATGGTAACTGCGATTCCATTTGTGACCGCTTTCGCGGTCGCAAATGGAATTGAATTGCATTGCGAGTCGCAAATAGGAAGGGAACACCCCTTCCTATTGCGAGTCGGAAATGCATTTTGCGAGTCGGATCCGACTCGCGAAATGCATTTCTGCATACCGGAGAGGCTTTTGCACCTCGCAAACGGCGTTTTTCTTTCTACATCTGGCCCTTAATTCAGAAAAGCAAGAATTGTTAAAAGCAGACTAAAGAGAGAGGGAGTTGTTCATCATTTTAAAAAATATGTAAAGGGTGTATTATGCATTGGCTGTAGTTTACATTGACCCAAGGTACTAATGCAGTAATTCTTTTGTAGACCTGAATCTCTAAAACTAAAATCTAGTATTTGTGAAGCCAGATGTCCTGATGCAAGACACTACACGCAGTCCAGTCATCTCCCAAGTGGAATCACTGGAGTTCAGGTGAGTGGCTCGCATTAGAACAACCATCGAACATGACACAGAAATAAGCGACACAGGTGTGGCGGGGGTTAGAGCACATCTGCTTGATTCCTCAGACAAACTTCACATATTTGAGCAACTAACACTGCCAGGACATTATTGTGCACAAGCAGCAGAATTGATAGCCCTGATAGCGGCCCTTACACATGGAATAAGAAAATGTATCACGATCTATTCAGCTTATGTAACTACTAAAGTACATTCAAGCATCATGCGATTGAGCAGAAGGGGCTTCCTCAAGTCAGATGCGAGCCCTGCCTGCATAAGAATCTCTTGCAGGCATTAATAGAGGAACTGGAAGTTGTGAAGTGTGCAGCATGCACAAATGGACAGGACTTTGTATCATGGGGGAATGCATTAGCAGATTGGGCAGCTAAAGACGCAGCTAGGCGCACCCCTCCCCGCCCATACCATATGGTTCATTATATACCTCAGTCTTAGAGGTCCAGGTCACCTGCTACATTAGTCCAAGTCAAACACTACCACAGCTATTATTACACCTGAGACAGCACGTTTACATCTACGAGAACTACTGGATACTGCTCCACTGCATCAGAAACAATTATGTTAGGCTAAAGGGTGCTCCCAGTCGGGGGATGATTAGATCTATAGACAAAAACCACAAGTAAACCACTGATGCCTCAAGCCTTACTCATAATAGCCCTTGGTCATTTGTACTTAACAGTTCACCTCTCGAGAGATCATTTGTCTATGCAGATATAAAAATAATTGGTTCTTTAAAACCTGCATGATATGCTTACTATGTACATTCATAATTGGACCATTTGCAAACAATTCTCCCCAAGCCCCACATTGAAGGTAAAAACTTCCACCATACCACAACAGCAATGTACCCTTAATGCTCTTCATACTGATTATATTGATATGATTGATCCATTTAACCACAGCTACCTCATAGTTGTGGTTTGTTCTTATTCCCGGTGAGCTGAAGCAGAATTCTGTGGCCACTGTGATGCCAAGTCAGCTGCTCATTTCCTGATCCAGGAGGTGAGTCCCCGCTAGGGAATTCCTGAAGGGATAAAAACAGATAACGGCACACTTTGTCAACTCCATTTTCACAACAATGCTGGGGATAAGATATAAACTATCTTCTCTTTACCACCCCCAGAGTAACTGTATAGTTGAGCATCTTAACGGCTTGCTGAAAAATACGATAAGCAAATTATGGGCCACATTGCGCAAAAAATTGATGCATTGTTTACCACTAGCACTTTTTTTCCTCTTAGGAACACACCAAGTTGTGACAACCATTTGATTCCCAATCAGAGAGTGACAGGAATGCTCAGGAACATGCAAATACCTGCCACTAGATGTAAGGTGCAGGCGGAAAGTACAGCTGAAATTCTGAATGGTGAAATCCATGTTTATCTCTCTTAATTAATTAAGGCTGCGAAGTTCCTTTCTAAACAGGCAACCAGAGGAAAGGAGAAGGGAATGATGAAGCAGAAAATGAAGGTTTTGATTTATTAACGCTTAAACGTAGTGCTGAAATAATCATGTGTGACTTTAACCGAACTAATAAAGATTGTACGGGGACAAAATGTGCCCTCAGAGTAGTTTGCCAACGTTTATATGCGTGCTTCATATAACATGGTGTATTAGAATTGCACTAATCCGACATAATCATAAACGTGTGCTACGATTTGCTTGTTTGAAATGCTTTAGCTTAGCATTACTTTAGCGGAGGCTTTGGCCTAGTTGCCCGGTCTCACGGTTTAGATGCTCGTATTTTTCCACTGTGCTATTAAACGTGTATTTCTGCTTGAAGCTGTACTTTTCCACAGAAACTGTTCACATGCTTATCTTAAAGTTAGTGCCAGCCTGGCATATTTTCTCTTTAATTCAAGGTCGACTTGCAGGTGCGGACAATGGAGGCTCTGAAAGTGAGCTAATTGGGAGACAATGTTGCGATTTGCGTACCCATCTCCAAGGATAATGTATGCTTAAGTAAAAGCTTGAGAACTGTCGTTTATGATTGGTCAATTTGAAGCTAACCTATGAACCCTCCAATGGAAGACCCTACTGGATTTGAACTGTTGTCTATAAAACCCAGGTGCACGAGAGGAATCTCTCTCTATCATCGGACATCCCGCCATTTTGACTTCGTAGCTATTATGGCCCACTTTGCTGCGACGCCATTTTGAGAGACTTTGATTCTTTCTCTAATCGAGAGAAAGAGGCTTTTAATGATTCTTGCCCTAGAGACTTTAACTTTGATCCCTTTGCATGAAGTAGTAGTTTTACCTTGTCGCCGTGAGGCAATTGCCCCGTTCACCCCTGCCCCTTTGTCCCGTCCCATGCTGATCAAGAAACGGTACCCATGCTGACCAAAGAACGGTACCTGTGAGACGAAGACTTCCTTGATTGGTGATCGTAATTGGTAAATATGAAAGGAAATTGTAAAATTGCATTGTGTTTCTTTTAGGTAACCAACTGCTGATTTTGATAAGGGCCCTAGCTAGGAGTTTTCTAAATTAATGTTGCTAAATTGTTTTTGCATGAAGTCCCACATGCCGATGCTAATTTGAGGTTAGACGAGGATTCCATATGTCGCACGATGCAATTTGAGATCTTGTTATGCTGACTAAATGTATGCCATTAGTTCATTACAGATTATCGTATTAGTGATTTGCATTGCCATTATCGAATGCCTCGTGATTCAAATGCTTCATAGATTGCACTTGTTTCGACGTTATGGACAGCTATTAATGTTCATATATGTTTATCATTTGGTGTTGAGACACATTTATATCGTGCTAGCTTTGTTAATATAGGGAAATAAAATTCACTAACTTTGCAATAAACTGGTGTGGTTATTCCTGACTGAAAGGTCAGGGTTCGCCGAAATGTATTCTGGATTAATTGTTAAGTGTTATGTCGAACAAGGTATTGCTTATGTTCGTTATTGATTATTGATTTGATGCAATTGATCGATTAAGAGTACAGAGAGTTCCCACTTAGTCAAAAGATTCATCGGCCTAAAGAGCGTCCGAACACAGGTAAATTATTACTACGGACCGCTCTATCAGTGGATGGTAGCAGAGGATGGTTACGTCTTTTGGGACCTTGTACTCTTAAAGTACATGGTGCTGAATTAACGGTTACGCATCTTGAGACCCCATTCGAGAAGTTGAATTAGATTTTTTTTGGATAAAACGGATTGACAAGATGATGATGGGCTAGGTCCACCGCGACTTTCCCGGGATCTCGGAGCTTGCGAATGGAGAGAACGGAGGTGTGGAATCAGCGTTGGCGGTACTAGTGATGGTATGAGTGAAGTTAGGGTTTTGCGCTTGCACAGCTTATTGCCGCAGGGTGTGTGAAAAGGTTGCGAGGATTTTTTTTCTTTTTTGAAGATAGCGGAGGTGCGACTCCGAGTGTAGAAGTAGAGAAGTCGTCGAACTTCATAGGGATAGCGGAGGTGCGGCTCCGAGTGTGAGAGTAGGGAAGTCGTCGAACTTCATGTGCGTGTGGCGCTTTGTGCATAAAAAGGTCCACGTGGTTGTTGTTGTTGAGACGGGCCCTGCGAGGTCAAGAGACTCCGGAGTATGTTGATCCATGTTGTGGTCTGGGCGGTTTAGTAGGTTGATCGGGCGTGGTCAACAAGTCGGTACGTGTGTTAGGGAGCGAAAGAAACTTCGACTTCGGGCTTTGACAAGATTCTAAGTGCACTAGAACAGATCATTGACAAGTTGAGAGTAGGTCTGCGGGTCAGATTTGCTTGCGAATGTGGGGACTGAGAAAGACGGAATAGCGGCCGGAGGCTAGTGAAAGGTCCCGAGGCTAGTGAAAGGTCCCTAAGGTCCTGAAGCGACTGTTACCCTTCCTGTAGTAAACCGACAGATCTGTTTTATTTTTTGGTAGCTCGCGATACATGCAGAAGTTGTTACGAGAGGAGGTGAGTGAAGGAGGACTAGCCGCGAGGCTTTGTCAGCCGCAGTGTGTGTGAGTGTGACGTCACTAGGAGCCGCGCTGGGATAGGTTGGTTGCAGAGAAGGGTCGCGCACGGATTGGACGCAGTCCGTGGGACTCGATTGGAAGGGGAAAGGCAGGTGAAGAGTATTCCGGGAATTAAAGTCACCTATTGATTACAGTTTTTGTGGAATTAAAGTCACCTATTGATTATAAACTTGGCTAAATAAAAGACGAGAAAAATGAAATTCTTTAAAGCATTCAGGAGCGCGATGAAGGGGGAGTCTTACATTAAAGCGAGCGTAGGAGAGGAGACGCCGCCCGAGGGTACACCAGCTTACATTGTAATGGAAGAGAAGGGGGTATCTCCGTGTCTTTGGCTAAAGCAATGGCACAAGTTGACAGAGAAACATGGGAGCGTAGCGTTCCCGATATATGGGACATTCAATATAAAGATTTTAGAGAATTTGAGATTCACGATGTATGACATGAAGGTGCCTCCAAGGCCAGCACAGTTTGAGGCTCTAGCAATTTGGGAACTAATGGCCAGACAGAAACAGCAAAAGAAGTTCGAGACCAGAATGAGGAAGGTAGAAAAGACACTAGCGGATGCTAGGTGGGATAATGCACAGAAGGTGTGGAGATCAGATGTATTACAGGGGATAAAATTGTTTCCAGCAATTACTAAGGAAGGAGAGGAGACAGGGAAGAAAGCTACCTGTAAGACAGACAGGAAGTGTTCCAAGGATAGAGAGGACGAGGAAAAGTTGAGAAGAGAAGAAGAGTTAGAGGATGAGGAGTTGATAATGCAATTGCTGAACGACCGTCCACCGCCTTATGCAGAGAATGGACAAGGTCCAAGTAGCAGTTCTGCCCCTCCGGCACCGGTACAGAACAGTGAAACCCAGAGTTCAGGAGCGTCATCGGGATCTAAGGACCCGAGTCTGCTGTTCACCCCGCAGATACCGCAGGTTAGGAGAATATATCCAGATGTGCCCGTGTTGAAACCAGCAGAAAATTATCAGCCGCAGATGCCAGGGTACTACAACAGTGATAACAGTGCAGGAATGATTCTAGATCCAACCGTAAGGGGAGTACAGAATGGTTACAACCAAACGATGGCACAAGCTGAATCAACTCAGTTTTTGATGCCTCAAAAGCAGATGCAGGGAGGAAACGCGCATGCTCAAATGACGGGGAGCCAGATGGGCATGCCGGCAATGATGACCCATGGTGTGGGAATGAACATGCCTCAGAACATGGGGAATGGACAGAACCCAGACGCGATATCACTACCCATTACTGTAGGTCCACCGGTACCTCTGTATAGTCAGCCTAACTTGGGTCTGAGCAGTCAGGGATCAATGCCGCAGAATGGGACAGAAAGGAGGTGCATAGAAAACACCCCAGGGATAACTCCGATAGCGGCTCAGCCAACTGGGTCTGGGTCCTTGATGGAGTTTAGTCCCATATGTGCTCAGTCAACACTGGTGAGGTCGAGCACCCCACTGATAATACCCCTAACATCGAACACTGAAAAGTTGCCGCAGCCATCGATGGCAGTCGATGTGAACGCTACCCTGATGGGGGTGAATGCGCAACAGCTGACACAGTGGTTCAACAGTTTGAATTCCACACAAAATTCAGCTAGTGGGAAAGGAGAAGACTATATGAATAGGGTCAGGTTGAACATGGAAGCACAAGAATTGGTGGAAGGGACCATGGGTGTGAACAGGTTAGAGTCCTACACGGAAGAAGAGCTGAGGTATCTATGTCCCAGGATTACGAAGGAAGTGAACAAGATACATAAGAGCTTGCAGGAAGCAGCTGACAGAAACGGGGTTGACATAGACAAGATGAAACACTTGAGCAGGAGCTACAGGTTAGATTTTGGGACCACAGATTTTGAACACATGAGGTCAGCAGGCATGAAGACCCACCTTAGAGAATTGCTGCAGAGTGCACAAGTGTGGAGGTGCTTAGACAAATGGGAAAGCAGGTGGGTAAAGAGGAAGGAAAAGAGGAGGGACAGTGCTACAGAGCACAATGAGAAAAGACCGCAGAGTAGTGATACAGTAACAATGTTACCAATGAGGGAGACAGCAGGGGGAAAATTAGTACATGTACCATGGCACAGAAGCGACATTCAGGGGGTCATTCTAATTCTGGCGGGCGGCGGAGGCCGCCCGCCAGAATTCCGCCCCCATAATACCGCTCCGCGGTCAGAAGACCGCGGAGGGTATTATGAGTTTTTCCCTGGGCTGGCGGGCGGTCTCCAAAAGACCGCCCGCCAGCCCAGGGAAAAACTCCCTTCCCACGAGGATGCCGGCTCGTAATCGAGCCGGCGGAGTGGGAAGGTGCGACGGGTGCAGTAGCACCCGTCGCGTATTTCAGTGTCTGCAAGGCAGACACTGAAATACCTTGCGGGGCCCTCTTACGGGGGCCCCTGCCGTGCCCATGCCATTGGCATGGGCACGGCAGGGGCCCCCAGGGGCCCCGCGACCCCCCCTACCGCCATCCTGTTCATGGCGGCTTTCCCGCCATGAACAGGATGGCGGTAGGGGGGGTCAGAATCCCCCATGGCGGCGCAGCAAGCTGCGCCGCCATGGGGGATTCTGAGGGCAGCGGTAAACCGGCGGGAGACCGCCGGTTTACCCTTTCTGACCGCGGCCAAAGCGTCGCGGTCAGAATGCCCTGCGGGGCACCGCCGGTCTGTCGGCGGTGCTCCCGCCGACCCTCGCCCCGGCGGTCGAAGACCGCCGGGGTTAGAATCAGGGCCTCAGTCTTTTACGGACGATTTTCCCAAACTGAGAGAGAAACCAATTGAATGGTACCAACAGACTGATAGGTTTGTGAAGCTTGCAAAATGTCTTTGGGAAGACCTGAACACACTCTTTGAGATTGTGGTTCCGGCAGATTTGTGGGAGGATTGCAAAAGAGCTGTAGGTTGGCCGACAAGTGAACCAGAGAGAAACAGGGAGACGGGTGCACCATCACCTATGGTGATGAGCTTGTACTATAAGGTGATTGAGCATTTGAAGACTAAGGTACCCGCGAAGAATGTGGATTGGCAGAAGATTGATCGAACTGCCCAAGAGGCCAAAGAATCGATTCATAGTTACTATGAGAGGTTGTTGAAGGCGTTCAAGAATTACAGTGGCACGGAAACAATTGAGGCGAAGGACATGCTCCATTTTGTGTTCAGATTTGTGGAAGGGCTGAGACCAGAAATAAGTCAAATGATAAAGTCACATTTGATTTGTTGGCAGTCTAAACCGATTGACGAAGTCTTGACTTATGCGAAATACTGTAGCGACGAAATTGAAGTGAAACAGAAAAGGCTGAAAGAGAAGGTGATGATGATGCAGCTTAAGGCAGCTCAGACAGGTCTGCAGGGTTTGCAAGGGATGCAAGGGTTCCAACAGCAGGTACCGCAACAGCAGCTGCAGTTGCAGGGAAACATGGCGTTTCAGCCACAGGCCAGAGGCAGAGGTAGAGGAGGTTTTGTGAATAATGGTCCGGATTTGAACACTGATGTGACGGGTGTGCAGGCAATGAAGAAAGTGATGCCGTGTCACGTGTGCGGAATTGTAGGTCATTGGAAACGCGAGTGCCCGATGGTGGTGCAGGAAGGTGCGGGTGCAGGTGCAGGTGTTGGTCAGCAAAACAATGATGTCAATGCATTTCAGACAATGAGGGGACCGAAACTGAGAGGTCCAAGCCCAAATTTTCAGACCGTAAATCAATTGCAGGGATTGCAACCTATGCAGCCGCAGCAGATGCAGATGCCTCGTATGCAGATGACGCAAATGCAGCCAATGCAACAGCAGTTACCTATGGTACCTAATCAGCAAATGCAAATACCATTGGCACCAATGAGTCAGCAGCAAGTGATGGTTCCTCCACAGGTCTCGGGTCAGGTAATGAGTACAAATGGCACCGTACAACAGTTCCCATTACACAGTGAGAGTGGAATAAACAACGTATGGGAGAGTGAAAGTTCAGGAGAAGAAGGAGATTGTGTGCTTGCGGCATCCTTGGAAGTTGACCAAAGGGGTCCGTACGTAGAGGGAAGAGTAATGGGTCATCGTGTCTCATTCTTGGTTGACACGGGAGCCACGCGTTCAACTGTTAAGAGCAGTGAAGTACCAAATTTGCCACTCTCAGGGAGCACAGTTCAAGTGGTGGGAGTAGCAAATAGACACCTGACGAACCCAATAACAGATCCGGTGCCAGTCAGCATCGGTAACTATCAAGGGGTACATCAGTTTGTGGTATGTGACTCAAGCCCGATAGCACTGTTAGGGAGAGACCTGTTGTGCAAATTGGGTTGTTCGATCATGTGTTCAAACGAAGGGATAACAATACAGACGAGCAGTGATGGGGAAGAAGAGGACAGTGTAGAGGGGGATGAGATGGAAACTGTAGATGAAGAGTATCCTCTGATTTGTCTTTTCCCGATGATAACTGAAGAAGATATCCCAGCCGAATTACGGGAGACAGTCGGAAAGGAAGTGTGGGACATGACAGGGAAAGAGGTGGGATTGATGAAAGGAGTAGAGCCAGTGAAAGTGGCTGTAAAGCCCAATGCAATCTTTCCCCAGACCCCACAATACCACATGCCACAAGATACCCTCATGAAAGTTGCTCAACTCATTGACGAATTTGTAAAACAAGGGGTACTGAAAGAAGTGTTAAGCAGTCCATGTAATTCACCAATAATGGGACTAATAAAGCCGAGTGGAAAGGTCCGACTCGTGCAGGATTTGAGGAAAATAAATGACATCATAGTCAAGTGCTGCCCTGTCGTACCGAATCCAGCTGTGATAATGTTTCAAATTCCTTGCGATGCCGAATGGTTCTCAGTCATCGATTTGTCACAAGCATTCTTTTCTGTGCCTCTTCATGAGGACAGCCAATTCCTCTTTTGTTTCAAATTCCTAGACAGAGTATACAGTTGGTGTCGAATTCCTCAAGGGTTTTCTGAGTCACCGTCGATATTCAATCAGATTCTAAAGAAAGATTTGGAAGCATTAGAATTGCCATTCGAGTCAACCCTAGTACAGTACATTGATGACTTACTGGTTGCATCAAAGACAGAAAGTGGCTGCACAGCCGATACCATTGCTCTGTTGAATCATTTGGGAAGGAATGGACATAAAGTGTCCCCCTCCAAGTTGCAGTTCTGTCAGAAGAAAGTGAAATACTTGGGTCACCAGATAGAGAAAGGGTCACGGAGAATAATGAAGGAAAGAATAAGAAGCGTACTACAAATGAGTCCACCAAAGACAAGGAGGGAGGTGAGGAAATTTTTGGGAATGGTGGGATACTGTCGCCAGTGGATCCCCAACTTCTCGACTCTAGCAAAGCCCCTACTGAAACTGACCCAGAAGGATGCCTTGGATCAAATTGAACTGAAAGGAGATGAGATGGATGCTTTTGTTGAATTAAAGGAATGCATGTGTAGGGCTCCAGCTTTAGGTATGCCTGATTACACGAAGCCTTTCACATTGTTTTGCCATGAACGTGATGCATGTTCTTTGTCTGTCTTGACCCAAGCCCATGGTGGCGTAAACAGACCAGTAGCGTATTTTTCAGCTACTCTGGATCCGGTTGCAGCAGCACTCCCAGGGTGTTTGCGCGCCGTAGCAGCAGTTGGTATCAGCCTCACTCAGAGTGAAGGAATAGTGATGGGACACCCAGTAACAGTCATGGTCCCTCACTCAGTTGAGATACTTTTGACCCGCTCCCGAACGCAGCACATGACAGGAGCAAGACTCACAAGGTATAAACGATAATTCTGGGCTCACCGAATGTGCAGCTGAAAAGGTGCACTACGTTGAATCCAGCAACCTTGCTTCCTGGAGAAAATGCCGAAATTGAGAACGCTGAAGACGTCGAGCATGATTGCCTTCAGGTGACTGAATTTTGCACAAAACCTCGACCGGACATCAAGGATACTAAGCTTGATGAAAACGACCAAATTCTTTTTGTTGATGGTTCATGTCTAAGAGACGGGATGGGGATTTTGAAAGCAGGATATGCTGTATGTACTGTAACAGGGGTCTTGGAAGCGGGATGGCTTCAAGGAGTCTATTCTGCACAAGTAGCAGAACTTGTAGCCCTTACCAGAGCATGTCAACTGTCTGCATTGATGAAAGTCACCATTTACACTGATAGTCAATACGGGTTTGGGATTGTGCATGACTTTGGACAACTATGGTCACAGAGAGGTTTCCTGACTTCTTCAGGATCCCCAGTGAAAAACGGGGAGAGAATAAGGGAATTGTTACATGCTATTCAAGTGCCAGCCGAAGTTGCAGTGGTAAAGTGCAGTGCTCACACGAAAGGACAGGACTATGTTTCGCTGGGAAATGCATATGCGGATCAAGTCGCAAGATTTTGTGCCTTGAACTGTATATTACTGAGAGACGAATGGAATACGATAAATGAGCCAGAACTCGAACCAGCTGAAGCATTTGCCTTGAAGGTTGTAGATCCAATAGATGAACTAAAAGTATTACAAAATAAGGTCAGGGAGGATGAAAGAGATTCCTGGATTAAATCACAATGTATAAAGAGACCAGATGAGTTATGGGTTTCACATGAGGGAAAGTTTGTTTTGCCAAATAGTCTCTTATCACAGCTTGCGCGGTTCTATCATGGGCAAGCTCACCTAGGGAGAGATGCCATGATAAGATTGTTCAAAACTGATTGGTTTAACCCCAGATTTCGTCAAGCTGCCGAAGCAGTTTGCCATCGATGTGTCACTTGCCAGCAGATGAACCCAGGAAAGGGTACGGTTGTGAGCGCGAGTCACATTGGTAGGGCAAGCGGGCCTTTTAGTCGAATGCAGATGGATTTCATTGAGATGCCTGTGCATGGGGGTCTGAAATATGTGTTGGTGATTGTGTGCATTTTTAGTCACTGGATTGAAGCATACCCTACACGTAGAAACGACAGCCTTACAGTTGCCAAGCTATTGTTGAGGGAGTTGATACCACGTTTCGGATTCCCGATCTCTTTAGAATCAGATAGGGGAAGTCACTTCAATAACGAGGTGATAAAGTTACTTTGCGAAGCGCTGAACATTGAGCAAAAGCTGCACTGTAGCTATCGCCCTGAAGCCTCAGGACTGGTGGAGCAGATGAATGGTACGCTGAAATCGAGAATGGCAAAAATATGTGCATCGACAAATTTGAAATGGCCTGACGCATTGCCCTTAGCGCTAATGTCAATGAGAAACACTCCTGATAGAAAAACTGGATTGTCTCCGCATGAAATTCTCATGGGCAGGGCTATGAGACTTCCTGCAGTTCCCGCAAACATGCTTTTGAATATTACAGATGATATGGTGTTAGACTACTGCAAAGGACTGGCTGACGTGGTTCGCTCTTTCTCTCACCAGGTGGAAGCGACCACCTTGCCACCGATCCAAGGTCCAGGACACGCACTGAAAGCAGGTGACTGGGTCGTGGTAAAGAAGCACGTGAGAAAGTCGTGTCTGGAACCCCGTTGGAAAGGCCCTTTCCAAGTGATCCTGACGACAACTACCGCTGTGAAGTGTGCGGGGGTTCCCAACTGGATTCACGCCAGTCACACAAAGAAGGTGTTGTGTCCCACAGATGAGGAAGTTGAAGCACTGAAACTACCAGTGCCTGATAAAACAGTGCCGAGTGCTGAGACAGAACAAAAGCGAACTGAAAGCGAACAGGCAGAAGCAGGAGAGAAAGAGATATTATTGGAGGGCGAAGAGTCCGACTCACTTGGGGAAGACCAAGGAGAAAGTTCAGACAGCGACGAAGAAGCTGCAGGTGACAAAGAGCCTGAAGCAGCTGAGGGTAGCAAAAAGCCTGAAGCAGCTGAAGGTGACAAAGAGCCTGAAGCAGCTGAAAGTGATAAAGAGCCTGAAGAAAGTAACGGTGACGAAGGGCTCGAAAAAGGTGAAAAAGCAGGAGAGCCTGATCAGAGGAGGGCTTTCCCAAAAGCAGACGATACAGAAAAAGAAAAAGAGAACGTGATTGATTCCCCAGAAGGAGGGAACGAGGCAGAACAGAACGAAAAGGTTCAAGCTTCCACAGAAAAGACAGCAGGTCCATCAAATGGACATGGTGCAAAGAGAAGACTAAGTATCTCACCAATAAAAGAAAGGGGTAAAGAAAGTTTGAACGAAGGAGGAAGGCCGAAAGTGAAAGAGAAAAGAAAGGAAGTGACTGTTGTGGAACAATCGTCAAGTGAAGAAAAAGACTTGACAAAAGAGGAAAGTGCCAGTGAAGCAGAGTCGAAAAGGGAAGCAAAATTGAAAAGGAAAAGGATACCAAACAGGAGATATTCCGGTCCTGAATGGGCATATGCAGTCAATGATGATTGGACTGACGAGTTTGTATCTCTAAGCATCGAGAACGAAGAAGAAGAAGAGATACCAATAGAAAAGAAAAGTTTCATAAACTCTGTCGATTGAAAGAGTAGTAAATGATATTGCTTGCTACAATCTAATGTGAAAGAAACAACCAGCTGAGACATTGTTAAACCGGATGAGACTTGCTAAACTGATAAAGACTGAGTTATTGCCGAATTGAGACAAATGCTGCTAACCGATAAGTGACTGGCCTTTTGAAGAAGACGGTGTGAACATTGCGCTTGTTCAGCTTTGTAACTGAATTGCTAAGTAGTTTCATTTATAGGTGCTTCTAGCTCTCTGATTCTATACAGATCATGACTAGGTACGCTACGCAAAATAATAGAGATATTTTAAATATGCGTGTATAGGCTTGGTAATTACATGTGTACTAATAATAATGGCAATTGTGTTTGGAATGCATGGGAAGGGGGGCGAAAACGGAGAGCAAGATGGCGGCCGCGTAACGCAGCCGCGAAGCGTCTGCTCCGACCAAGGAAACCTCCCAGTGTTGCGGCAGCTCTCCCGCGGGTCGGAGCTTCCTTCGGCAGTCGCGCTTAGAGGAAAACAATGTAGCGGCATTTTAGCAACATTGTGCTGACTCGCGTTGCTTCACCTGCTCCCTCTTTTTTTGGGGATGACTGTCCCAGGACTCTCAGGAGGGGCGGCACAGGGGAAATATTGCGGGTGACATTGCTTTTTGAAGGACTGCTTTTCATGTGAGGATTGCTCTAGGCTACTTGGCTCTTGGTTTCTGCGGGCCCCTTTTTTTTTTTTGTTTTTCCCCTGGGAGAAGTAAAACTACGTGGATTTGCTGACGGAGGCTAAAAGGATTGCAAAGTGTTTTCCCGGGATGCGGTCTGGACTGCTCCTGCTCCTACCTGAAGACAACTACAGGTCTGTGCTCACGGGTCCCAATTGGGGGCAATTTTCGACGTGGACTCAAAAAACGGTCAGAGTTTCTTTATTTTATTACAAGTATTTGACACTGGGCGTATATTATAATAACGCATTTTGCATTAAAAAGCACAAAAAAAAGGTAAAAATGCCACCTAAAGGAGTGAAAAATGTGACTCTGTCTGGACGAGGCAAGCCGGTAAGAGTAAGCCTGTCGGCACGGCAGGGGGGGGGTACGGATATAAAACAAGGCTTAGGTGAGAAGGTTGTCTCCAAAAACAAGAGTGCTTCACTGGACAGGTATTTTGAGAAAGGGAAGGACATACTGGTGGGGGGCATAGATACCCCCCCCGCCGCCGTGGAGGAGGCTGATCCTCTAGTAAACGAAGAGAAGACGGCTATAGATGTGCCCCCCCCGCATGAAGGTGGGCAGAGTGATGCTGAAGATGTGGCAACTTTACAAAAACAAGCTACCGGGAGTCAGATGGAGCAGAGGGAGGGCGCACAAGGCGCTAGGTCATTATTACAGGTGGAGCGGAGGCCAGTGGAATTACGCGATAATGAGACAATACAAGGAGACAAGTTTTTCTCACTATCAGATCATTCAAGTTGGTCAAGCAACGAGCAGCTGGATTTGGAGGCGGATAAAACTTCTTCTGAATTCGAATCTGAGGTGTCCTCTTTGGCACTGGGAAAGGAATTACAGGAGAGTGGCAGGAGTGCCACTGTTAGGAAAAAACAGAGGAAGAGAAGTGAGCAAGTAGGACCTAATAAGCACTCCACTAACCCATTGGACACTAAGGGTCTTCAGGGGCTTCAGTGGGAGTATTCCAAGGATGATTTAACTCTATATGATAATGGTGAAAAACAGCCTAATCCTGTGTCACTGGAAACCATATATCAAAGCATTATGGAACATCGAGAGGAATCTAAATTAGAGAGCCGTAGGACTCAAATGGCTTGCCGCAAGATGCAAATCCAAATTCGTCGAGTAGCTAAGACATGTTCAGAGTTTACTACACGGATGGAAGAAGCAGAGACCCGGATCTCGCGTCTGGAGGATGAGGCTGGAGCTCGCCAGTCATCTCGAGAAATGATGGAGAAACAACTTGAGGACACTCAGTGGAAACTGACAGATTTAGAGGACAGAATGAGGAGGAATAATCTGCGCGTCCTGGGTGTACCAGAAGGACTTGAAGGATCAGATATACATAGCTTTATGGTCGCACTTTTTAAGGAAGCTTTTCCGGACTTACACCAGTGGGACTGGGACAAAGAGGTTCAAAGAGCCCATCGATTTCCTTTTAGCAAAATAGGACCAAACTCAGAAGGAGGAAGTGGTAGACCTAGAGCAATATTAATCTCTTTGCTTAATTATCAGGCAAGGCAGGCTATATACGACCGAGCTCGACCCAATGCTAGATGTAAGGCTAAGGGATGTGAGTTTTTTGTGAGACCAGACTATTGCCATATTACTGTTGAAAAAAGGTGGAGGCTCCGGCAGTTAATTCAGCCACTTCAAAGTAAGGGGGCACAGGTTTTTTTATTAAATCCGGCTAAACTGAAAGTAGTAATGGATAATAGGACTTACTTCTTCACGACAGAGGAGAAAGCAAGGGCTTTTTTGGGTGGACTTAACGGTCCGGTTCCCTAAGATAGATTTTCTGGATTGGGACATAGGGGTGGGGGTAAAGTAGAGAGGGTTAGGAGTTAAGCCCTGAGAAGTCGAGCCGGGGGTAAGATATTGTTTTGGCTGAAACAGGGTTAGATAGAGAGAGATAAAGACAAAGAAAGGGAGAAAAGGTAAAAGAAAAAAAAGAAAAAGAAAATCATGCACTGGGTAGGGACGGTCGGAGCGGAAGCTTTACCATCATTAGGGACAGTGAGATCCCATACTCTCCATAAATTGGGTGTAAGGGTAGGGGTAAGGGGTGTAGGGGGGTGGGGGGGGTGGTTGGTAGCAGGGTTGGGGCACAAGGGGTGGGAGGATGGGAGAGGGGGGAGAGGGGGGAGAGGGTGGTGGGGAGTGGGGGGGGCACTAATATAGGTAGAAATGTTCAGAACAATTTAATGAAGACATATCAAAAGAAGAGGATGTATAGGATTCAATATCAACAAGTTGGTTTCTTTAAGGGAGAAAGTATTGACGTGAGTTTGGTACATCAAACTGAGTGATATGGCAAATAGATTAAGGATTTGTACACTGAATATTTGCGGTCTAAATAGCCCCCAGAAAAGGAAAAGAGTGGCAGCTGGTCTTAAACTAATTAAATCAGATTTATATTGCTTGCAGGAAACACACATTGCATGGAGTAAGCGAGAGCTCATACGAGAGCTTGGGTTGACGCCTCTTGTTTGTACCAGACAGGAGGTTTCGACACGTGGGGTGACGATACTTGCCAGAAATAACAATGTACAAGTTTGTAGATCTCGAGCAAGTAACGATGGGCGGTGGGCTCTCTTAGAATTATCCGTGAATGCATTTAAATTTACCCTCTGCACTATATATGGATCAGTTTTGGACGAGGCTGAGCCTCTGGATACGTTGAATATGGAACTAGTTGGATGGCCCTTACCAATAATTATTTGTGGCGACTTAAATATTCATTTAGAGGTAGGTAGCAGGAGCATGGACACCCAGAGTTTATATCAGGGACGAAAGCCTAAAGTATGGAAAGCTCTAAGGAGGTTAGTAAGGGAACATGGGTTGAGAGATGTCTGGGAAAATATTAAAACTGTAGATCCAGGGTATACCTATTACTCGTTCCCACATGCTAAATTGGTAAGGTTGGATTATTTTTTCGTATCACAAAACTTAATCCATGGGGCTGAAATAGAATGCAAATCCAGATTCTTATCAGATCATAATCCATTAATATTGTCCATAACAATTAAGGGACCATCTAATCCGCGTCGTGTATGGACATTTGATAGGAAATTGTTGGTTGACCCAGGATATATATTCCATATGAAAGAGTGGATTCACCACTTTCTTGATATCAATAGGAATACGGCAGATCCGGGGATGGTATGGGATTCATTTAAAGCTGCAGTGAGAGGTGAAACTCTTAGCTATAGTTTGGGAATACAGAAAATTAGGGGGAAGGAAATTGTAGAACTTCAAGAAAGATTAATAACAAAAGAGAGGGAATTAGCTAGTAAAATTACTAGTAGAGAAGACATTACTCTCACTCAGACCCAAATGGTGATTCTTAAGGCTAAAATAAATGCTTACTTGAATAAAACAGTGGCAGCCGTCTATCAAAGTCACCGATTGGAGTGTTATGAATATGGTGAATCCACAGGAAAAGTCTTAGCTAGACGGGTCAGACAAAAGGCAGTTAAACAGAATGTTTTGAATATAATTGATGGTAATGGGCGGAAACATACAGAGTTAGAAGGAATTCTAGAGGTTTTTAAGGGTTACTATCAGGAGCTGTATAGTGAAGATATAGTGTATTCTGAACAGCTACAAAAAAAGGTTAGTGAATTTCTGGGGGGATTAAAGAGTACAAGGCTCTCTTCTGAGGAACAAATTACATTAGACGCACCAATTCGTATTGATGAGATAATTGAGGCAGTAAGCTCCCTGGCAACAGGGAAAGCTGCTGGACCGGATGCAATACCACTTGAATTTTACAAGACCTTCCTGATAGACATTAAAAAGGATATGCATAGCATTTTTTGTATAGCGCAGGCAGGTCAGGCACCCTTATCGTGGGAATGTGTAAGTATTATAGTGCTAAAAAAAAAGGATAAATCAACAGAGTTCCCCAGTTCATATAGACCCATATCTTTGTTAAACGTAGATGGAAAGATTTATGCAAAGATTTTGGCCAGTAGATTGGCAAATGTGATAGTCAGGCTGGTTAGAAAACAACAACATGGGTTTATTCCGGGTAGAGATACAATAGATCATATAAGAAGAATAATAGCCATGTTTGATCTTGCAGAACTATATCAAACAAATTTAGGATTATTACTTTTGGATGCCGAGAAGGCATTTGATCGTGTATCGTGGAAGTTTCTATGGGAAGTCATGCGCTGGAAAGGTATAGGGAGTGGATATATCACAGCTATAAAAACTTTATATGTAGCCCCAAAAGCTAGAATTTGCATTGCTGGTTTGGAATCAGATACTATCTTAATCTCTAGGGGGACTAGACAAGGGTGTCCATGTTCCCCCTTGCTCTTTGCTCTATATATTGATTCTTTCTTGCTGAGATTAGAAGAATGCAAAAATATTCAACCTCTATTATATCATGGAGAAACATATAAGGTGTTTGCATATGCTGATGATGTAGCTATAGTGACAAGCAACACGGAGGAAGCTATTAAGGCAATAGAAATAGAGGCAAGAGAGTTCGGAAAATACTCCGGATATAAGCTGAACTCAGATAAAACACAAATAGTATGTTCTGGGCACGTTTCACTAGTAGATAGACGATTGGTATCTGAAGCAGTGTATTTGGGGGTGAAGATTACATCAGTGGTTAATCGGTTGGTGGAAATTAATTTTATCCCATTATTAAATAAAATAAAGAGGGATTTAGACCGAATGCATAATTTGCACTTATCGCTAGAGGGTCGTTGCAATGTATTGAAAATGATGGTTCTGCCAAAAATCCTATATTTATTTCGGGCTATTCCCCTTGAGGTTGATAAAAAATGGCTTAAAAGATTGGAAAAGATGGGGAATAATTTTTTATGGGGATATGCTAAAACGAGAAGGGCAATGAAGTATATGACACTTCCCAAAGATCGAGGCGGGTGGTCAGTCCCTAATTTTACACTGTATTACTACGCCTGTTGCCTTCAACATATGGATGAACTTATAAGGGGAAGTTTTAAGGGTAATGAAGAAGTAAAATCAACCCCTATTTATACTATGATGGCGGGTGGGGAGGCAAGTGGTTGGTTATCAAAATTTGAGGAACCAAGTTACTTTAAAAAAGTAAGATTTAAGCCTTTTTTGTCCGCCTTCAAGGTTTGGGCTCAGATAAAACGGAGTATGGGACTGGGAAAGATTACGGCTTATACACCAATGAAATTTTCAGCTATCCCAAATCATATCTTTAGGGATCCAATACTAGATTTTTGGCGTTCTAGGGGAATAAATAAAGTCGGAGACTTGTATTGTAAATCCGGTTATAAATCATTTACGGATCTGCAGTCTCAATTTGGCTTACCCAAGACCCATTTTTTTAAATTTTTGCAAATACGAAATTTTTTACAGTCTCAGAAGTGCGTTACAGTACAGTTGTCGGAGATCCCGGTAGTTGAGGCTGTTAAAAATGGGGCAAAGATTGGCAAGTTATATAAGTTACTAACAGAGTTACAAGTAGATGATATGGCACAACAGAATGAGAGATGGATTGCACGATTTGGGGTGGCTGGAGAGTGGGTGGACCAATCCTTAGCCATGGCTGAGACAACATTTTTATCAGCTAATTTGAAAACCCAGCATTACAAAACACTGATGGACTTATATTATACTCCAGCAAAACTGAAAAAGTGGGGGATATCCTCTGGAAGCTGCAATCGATGTGGGGAAGTTGAAGCTGAGATAATGCATATGTTTTTTGTATGCCCAATGTTGCAGGGAATATTAAATGAGATAGAGGTATTCCTTAAGAAGATCACGCATTGCAATATTCAGGTTACTGTTATGCTGGTAGTATTGGGAGTCGTGGACTCACCTGAAAGTACGGAACCTGCACTGTATAAAATAAGGCGATTTTTATTTTTGTCCATGGCAATATACCGCTTATGTATTGCTACAGATTGGCTCAAAAAAGAACCCCCCACGTTTGAGAATTGGCGCTCTAGATTACTTACCATCTATAATACTGAATTAAGTCTTTATAAGTTAAAGGGTCATAAGAAGAGACATAGAGGAGAACGAATGTGGGCACCACTGACTAGATGGTTGGAATATCAAGACACAGTTTAAACAAAAAAAAATGCTAATTGTTTCGATATGTGATATATATAACTGAGGTTTTTTTAAAGGTCTTCTTTCTCCCGTTGTTTTATTTACTTTACTTTCTTCGCACGGATATATTATGTCTTCTTCTTTTTTTTTCTCATGTAACCCCCTCCCTCCGACATATTAAAATAAAATAAAAATTAAAAAAAAAAAAAAAAAAAGGAATGCATGGGAAGGGTGAAAGTGAGAATATCGAGGCTTCTACTATTGCTCCTGTTACTGTCACTGAACTAACCCCATTGAAAAGACTAGCATTGGATGAGAGGCTCTTGCACGATAAGAAAGAGCTTTCGTATAACGTTTTCTATCGCTTGCTAACAGAGTATGTTGAGACTATGGATGCGAAAGATTGTTATGTGTGTACACAGATACCGACATCAGTAAAGGAAGGGGTAACTTATCACCACATGCCTCTTACATATGGGATTACATGTAGTATAGTGATGTCTAGGTTTTATGGTCAAACTAACATACAGTATTTTTACTCGAATTATGATGTTACCTTTGCTTATGTTCCTATAATAGCGCAGCTAAGCCAGATTGCTAAAGATTGGGATGCTAAAATAATGAGGGAATTTTTCGAGCCAATGCAACCTTTTGAAACGGCTCATGCTCATAGGGAGAACCTTACTTGCTCAGTCTCTGCTGTAGAAATAAGCTTTTTAGATCGCACAGATGATAGAAGGGCACAAATGAAGGCGAAATTAGAAAAAGAGTTGCATAAGAGGACTTCAGTAGATAATTATGATTTTGCTGCTATAAAGACACAAGGGAAAATAGCTTTAGATGCTTGGCATGTAGGGAAATTTTGTATATATCGAGGTGAATCTTATTATGACAATATTTTTGTAGGAGCGAGTGAGTGTAAACATACGTTTATTTTTAAGGCCAAATGGACATTCATGATGAACGGACTTGACCCTGTCATTCCAGGTGTATATTACATTTGTGGGCATAATGCCTATTATCGTCTTCCAAAGGGATGGTGGGGGAGATGTTATTTGGGTATAGTGTTCCCAAAGGTTTATCAACTGGATGACGTATCGATGATTCAAAAGACATCTGGATCCCATCGTATCCAGAAAAGAGAGACCGCAGCTGCTGTGGTAGGTGATATATTTGGAGCCATGATTCCTTCATTGGGAGTTGTGTTGAATTCCATCAAAATAAGAAAGTTGTCTACTATAGTGGATAACATGTTGACAAAGTTTTCAGGTGCTATAATCCTGATAGATGCCGAACTTGCAGCGGAAAGAGCCATGACTCTTCAAAATAGGCTTGCTTTAGACATTCTTTTAGCAAAGGATGGAGGCGTTTGCAAAATGATTGGTGCCCGACACTGTTGTACCTATATACCCGATAATAGTGTGAAAATTAAAACTATGCTTGCTAATCTAACAAAAGAAAGTGCAGATTTGAAGGAATTGAAAGAACCAGGAGTGTGGGAGAAGGTTGGAAAGGGACTTGCTTCAGTGAGACATTGGATTGGGGGAATTTGGAATGGAATATTATTGAAAATAATAGAAGGAATATTAATAGTAATAATTTGTGTATTTGGAATTTGGGGAATAAAAAGGGGAATAATAATGATTATGGAGAGAATTAAAAGAAGAAAAGAAGAGAAAATTATGAAAAGAATGGCAGAAGAATACAAAGCGCAAAATAGGGGAACTAAAAGGAAAAGGGAACTGACAGAATTTTAATGAAATAAAATTTGTGGGCGTGGTTTGGTGTGATGACAAGTAGTCATCAGAGGAGGGATTGATGAAGCAGAAAATGAAGGTTTCGATTTATTAACACTTAAACGTAGTGCTGAAATAATCATGTGTGACTTTAACCGAACTAATAAAGATTGTACGGGGACAAAATGTGCCCTCAGAGTAGTTTGCCAACGTTTATATGCGTGCTTCATATAACATGGTGTATTAGAATTGCACTAATCCGACATAATCATAAACGTGTGCTACGATTTGCTTGTTTTAAATGCTTTAGCTTAGCATTACTTTAGCGGAGGCTTTGGCCTAGTTGCCCGGTCTCACGGTTTAGATGCTCGTATTTTTCCACTGTGCTATTAAACGTGTATTTCTGCTTGAAGCTGTACTTTTCCACAGAAACTGTTCACATGCTTATCTTAAAGTTAGTGCCAGCCTGGCATATTTTCTCTTTAATTCAAGGTCGACTTGCAGGTGCGGACAATGGAGGCTCTGAAAGTGAGCTAATTGGGAGACAATGTTGCGATTTGCGTACCCATCTCCAAGGATAATGTATGCTTAAGTAAAAGCTTGAGAACTGTCGTTTTTGATTGGTCAATTTGAAGCTAACCTATGAACCCTCCAATGGAAGACCCTACTGGATTTGAACTGTTGTCTATAAAACCCAGGTGCACGAGAGGAATCTCTCTCTATCATCGGACATCCCGCCATTTTGACTTCGTAGCTATTATGGCCCACTTTGCTGCGACGCCATTTTGAGAGACTTTGATTCTTTCTCTAATCGAGAGAAAGAGGCTTTTAATGATTCTTGCCCTAGAGACTTTAACTTTGATCCCTTTGCATGAAGTAGTAGTTTTACCTTGTCGCCGTGAGGCAATTGCCCCGTTCACCCCTGCCCCTTTGTCCCGTCCCATGCTGATCAAGAAACGGTACCCATGCTGACCGAAGAACGGTACCTGTGAGACGAAGACTTCCTTGATTGGTGATCGTAATTGGTAAATATGAAAGGAAATTGTAAAATTGCATTGTGTTTCTTTTAGGTAACCAACTGCTGATTTTGATAAGGGCCCTAGCTAGGAGTTTTCTAAATTAATGTTGCTAAATTGTTTTTGCATGAAGTCCCACATGCCGATGCTAATTTGAGGTTAGACGAGGATTCCATATGTCGCACGATGCAATTTGAGATCTTGTTATGCTGACTAAATGTATGCCATTAGTTCATTACAGATTATCGTATTAGTGATTTGCATTGCCATTATCGAATGCCTCGTGATTCAAATGCTTCATAGATTGCACTTGTTTCGACGTTATGGACAGCTATTAATGTTCATATATGTTTATCATTTGGTGTTGAGACACATTTATATCGTGCTAGCTTTGTTAATATAGGGAAATAAAATTCACTAACTTTGCAATAAACTGGTGTGGTTATTCCTGACTGAAAGGTCAGGGTTCGCCGAAATGTATTCTGGATTAATTGTTAAGTGTTATGTCGAACAAGGTATTGCTTATGTTCGTTATTGATTATTGATTTGATGCAATTGATCGATTAAGAGTACAGAGAGTTCCCACTTAGTCAAAAGATTCATCGGCCTAAAGAGCGTCCGAACACAGGTAAATTATTACTACGGACCGCTCTATCAGGAACTACTGCTGAGGTCGACCTCCAAGCCGTGCAAATAGGAGATTGAGTGTTCATAAAACAAATCTTTGTCCTGAAATAGATGGATCTCATGTTTAATTGCCCGTTCTCGCCAACAATAGTTACTCACACAGCATTCAAGGTTGACTGCAGGAAGCCTTGGCTCCATCTATCGGTTGTCTGGATAGACCCCCACTTAGAAAAAACACAGCTTGATTACTGACCCCATTGGGACTGGCCAAAAATAGAAGATAAATTGGGTGCACAAATCAATTGACCATGGTATACCTATTTGGGGCAGCAAGAGACGATAGACTAAATCATAAATCATAAACATTTATAAAGCGCGCTACTCACCCGTGAGGGTCTCAAGGCGCTAGGGGGATGGGGTTACTGCTGCTCGAAGAGCCAGGTCTTGAGTTGCCTCCGGAATGCGAGGTGGTCCTGAGGTTGGTGGGGAGGGAATTCCATGTCTTGGCCGCCAGGTAGGAGAAGGATTTCCCACCTGCCGTGGTGCGGCGGATGCGAGAGACGGCGGCGAGAGCGAGGTTGGCGGAGCGAAGTTGATGGGTGGGTGTGTAGAAACTGAGGCGACGGTTGAGGTATTCGGGTCCCTTGTTGTGGAGGGCTTTGTGTGCGTGGGTGAGGAGTCGGAAGGTGATCCTTTTGTTGACGGGTGCAGGTGTCTCAGGTGGGCGGAGATGTGGCTGTTGCGGGGTATGTCGAGGTCGAGGACGAGGCGGGCGGAGGCGTTTTGAATTCGCTGCAGACGTTTCTGGAGTTTAGCGGTGGTTCCTGCGTATAGACTAGGGAGGGTGTCTTGTGTTTTGTCTCCCAATGTATATATTTTAGACTAGAGATTGCTTAGAGATCCCCAGAGGAGCCTGCTAGATTTTTAATAATTGCTTTATATTCTCATTGTGTGTGGGATTATTTAATAAATATCAATTTCTGATATTCCTTTTTTAAGAGTGATCATTGGAGTGAATGAGTGTATGAGAAGAGAATTGAGTGGTGGATATTATCATATTTCCCCCAAGGGGTTATTTTTCTTAATCATCTACATAACAGACATCTTGTCATGCAGAATGGATGTGTCAGAAGCCTCCCGGACCCTACAACTTTCAACTTGTCTCGTAGTCTATTTAGGAAACAAAATTGAACTTGCAGACACTAAAGCAGCAACAAGACTAAACAAACATGGCAATAAATGTGTCATCTCAATTCACATATTGCGTTCCTATAACTAAAACAATTCAAACATGTCGGCTCATGCAGTGAGTGCACATAATGTTATGGCAGTGTCCATAACAGAAAACAATAAAATAGATAAGCCTAAATAAAAAGCGTGTTAACCCCTTCTGTGCCCAGGACGTAATGGTTACGTCCTGAGGCACAGTGCTTGTGTGCCCAGGACGTAACCATTACGTCCTGTGCACAGAGCCCAGAGGGAGCGCTAGCGCTCCCTCTGTGGGGTTCCCCCCCCAACCTCTCCAAGGCAGGGATGGAAGGGGAAGACCTTCCCCTTCCACCCCCGACCCCCTCACCCACCCCTGTGACGTCAGCGCGAAATCGCGCACTGATTGTCACAGAGGCCTCCTTCACGCTGGAAGCTCAGCTTCCAGCGCGATCGGAAGAGAAATGCTTTGAAACGCCCACTAGACACCAGGGATTTATTTTTTAAATGAAATTGGCATGAGGGGAGCGACACCTTGGACAAGGGTCTCACCCAGGGGGGGCATTTTTTTTTAAGGCCTTTTCTGCCCCCGGGGGGGGGGGGCAGAAACCTCTAGGTACCAGGGATTAAAAAAAATTGGTGTTTTTTTTTTTGTTTGTTTGGTTTTTTAGAGATGGGGAGCGACCCATTAGGCAAGGGTCGCTCCCCGGGGGGGGGGGCAAATTGTATTTAGGCCATTTCTGGCACCCTTGGGGGTAGATTGGCCTATTTTTATGAGGCCAATCTGCCCCCAAGGGGGACAGAAACCACTAGACACCGGGGAGTTTTTTTTTCTCGTGAATTTCACGCAAGGGGAGCGACACCTTAGGCAAGGGTCGCGCCCCTGGGGGGCAAATTTATTTTAGCCCATTTCTGCACCCCCTGGGGCCGGCTGAGCTAGAGGCCAAAATCCACAGGTAGGCACTTTGTAAAAAAAACACCTCTGTTTTCTGTGAAAAAATGTGATGTGTCCACGTTGTGTTTTGGGCCATTTCCTTTCGTGGGCGCTAGGCCTACCCACACAAGTGAGGTACCATTTTTATCGGGAGACTTGGGGGAACGCTGAGTGGAAGGAAATTTGTGGCTCCTCTCAGATTCCAGAACTTTCTTTCACCGAAATGAGAGGAAAAAGTGTTTTTTTTGGTCATATTTTGAGGTTTGCAAAGGATTCTGGGTAACAGAACCTGGTCAGATCCTCACAAGTCACCCCATCTTGGATTCCCCTAGGTGTCTAGTTTTCAAACATGTGCTGGTTTGCTAGGTTTCCCCAGGTGCCGACTGAGCTAGAGGCCAAAATCCACAGGTAGGCACTTTGCAACTGTTTTCTGTGAAAAAATGTGATGTGTCCACGTTGTGTTTTGAGCCATTTCCTTTCGTGGGCGCTAGGCCTACCCACACAAGTGAGGTACCATTTTTATCGGGAGACTTGGGGGAACACAAAATATCAAAACAAGTGTTATTTCCCCATGTCTTTCTCTACATTTTTTCCTTCCAAATGTAAGGCAGTGTATAAAAAAAGACGTCTATTTGAGAAATGCCCTGTAAATCACATGCTAGTATGGGCACCCCGGAATTCAGAGATGTGCAAATAAGCACTGCTTCTCAACACCTTATCTTGTGGCCATTTTGGAAATACAAAGGTTTTCTTGATACCTATTTTTCACTTTTTATATTTCAGCAAATGAATTGCTGTATACCCAGTATAGAATACAAATCCATTGCAAGGTGCAGCTCATTTATTGGCTCTGGGTACCTAGAGTTCTTGATGAACCTACAAGCCCTATATATCCCAGCAACCAGAAGAGTCCAGCTGACGTAACGGTATATTGCTTTCAAAAATCTGACATCGCAGGAAAAAGTTACAGAGTAAAACGTGGAGAAAAATAGCTGTTTTTTTCACCTCAATTTCAATATTTTTTTTATTTCAGCTGTTATTTTCTGTAGGAAACACTTGTAGGATCTACACAAATGACCCCTTGCTGAATTCAAAATTGTATCTACTTTTCAGAAATATTTAGCTTTCTGGGATCCAGCACTGGTTTCTCACCCATTTTGGTCACTAAATGGAAGGAGGCTGAAAGCACAAAAAATAGTAAAAATGGGGTATGTCCCAGTAAAATGTCAAAATTGTATTGAAAAATTGGGTTTTCCAATTCAAGTCTGCCTGTTCGTGAAAGCTGGGAAGATGGTGATCTTGCCACCGCAAACCATTTGTTGGTGCCGTTTTCAGGGAAAATACCACGAGCTGCCTTCTGCAGCCTTTTTTCCCCATTTAAAAAAAAATAAAAAAAATTCACTGTATTTTGGCTAATTTCTTGGTCTCCTTGAGGGGAACCCACAAAGTCTGGGTACCTCTATAATCCCTATGATGTTGGAAAAAAAGGACACATGTTTGGCGTGGTTATCTTATGTGAACAAAAAGTTATGAGGGCCTAAGCGCGAACTGCCCCAAATAGCCCAAAAAAGGCTCAGCACAGGAGGGGGAAAAGGCAAAGCAGCGAAGGGGTTAATAAACTTCACGTTTTCAAAAAAGAGGTAAATTAATCTGAAAGCAAATATAGGATGAAAATTACAGAAGCTTAAATTAAACTTTCACAGTGTTTGCAACAGGAGGTTGTAAGAAGCTGAGTACTGAGCGACGTAGATATTTTGAGAAGCTAGGGGCTCAGCGATGTGGAGGTTGTCATAAGGAGTGCATTAGCTTATGGGGAGAATTTTGACTTTTGCTAAACTTCCTTTTTCTGTACCAACTTTAACATGCTGTTCACTCTACACCCAGAGGCACTGGATGATACTGGCACCAACATTCATATGACCACGCAGCCCTCTTCAGAGGATTTCTTTTTTGAATTTCAATTTTGTATTCTTTTTTCATAAACAAATAGGAACAAAATCACAGATGAAAACATTACATAAAATACACAAATAAAGAGTGTACAGATTATTAGTGAACATAATCATTTCAGAATATAAAAAATAGTGATAAACAAAAAATAGTTACAACAAATATAGAAAAATAATTTCTACATAAACAACAAACATTTGAAACTTATAATCAGACATCAACTGTGTTCACAATATTAATACAAACAGGTACCCATCCAAATTTATCATAATAAATATAAAAATATTCTTATTGTAGAAAATATGGAAAAACATTTTGTACAATTCTTGAAAAGGACCCCAGATAGCCTCAAATTGAGGTAAATTATCATTCAGTTTTTGCATCACTTTCTCGAAGTGTGCTACTTCGAATATATCTTTCAGCCAAGATTAAATAATTGGTATAACATTTGACTTCCAATACCGTCAAATATTAATTATAGCCAGACCAAGAGCTGTAGACAATCATCTAGAAACGTGTAGAAATGTTTCTCAGGGATATCATGCAATAAAGATAAACTGGTTGTAAGGGAAATACAAACAGATGAAGACTTTGCTAAGTAATCTTCAATTTGTAACCAAAAAGGAACATTCCCATAAAATATGAACAATATCACAATCTTGTTCATGACATCTCCAACAGTTAGAGTTAGGACTAAGATTAGCAGAAATAAATTTGGTGGAGACCAATGCCAACGGTGTAGTATTTTAAAGTAATGAAGGGCCACATTTACAAAGATCCGGTTTGGCGACTTGCAGACTGCGAGTCTTTGTGACTTGCAGTTTGTGGGTGTCAAAAACGGATGTACGACAGTGTACTTTACAGTGTTTGTGATTCCAAATTGGGTCGCAAATGACCTACCTCATCATCAAACAAACTTTATTTGACTTTCAACAAGTCATAAAAGTATCAAATAAAAAACATCTATGTATATAAAACACAATAAATAGATAAAATGATAAAAGAATAAATAGTAAAAATAAAAATACAAATCATTAATTTGTCCATATACAAATATTTAGATAACCTTAATGGAATTTAGGCCTATGCGGACATGGCCTTCCTTTAATATTCATGAGGTAGGTCGCAATTTGCGACCCCATTGGGAATGGCCGCCCCCATAGGGATGGTGGCCAGCTGGAGACAGCAGACCACCATGCCTGCGACTGCTTTTAAATAAAGCAGTTTTTTTTTTTTAAATGCAGCCCGTTTTCCTTAGAGGAAAACGAGGTGCATTTCAAAAACACAAATGAAAAGTTTTCTTTTCAATTTTTCAGAGCAGGTAGTGGTTCGTGGGACCAGTGCCTGCTCTGAAAAATAATTTTTGCTGCCATTCACAAAGCGGAACCCCTTCCCATTTGCGAATGGGTTAGCATCAGTTTGAAACTGGTGCTAACTGCGATTGTTTTGGGACCGCATTCATGGTCACAAAATTATGCTACATCACGCTGCGACTCGCAATTAGGAAGGGATCGCCACTTCCTAATTGCGACTCCCAAACCTATTTTGCGATTCGATAAATAGGTTACTGAATCTCAGAATAGGCTGTGTACATAAAAAAAAAAAATCCGATCCCAAACGGTCCGATTCTGCGAATCGGGCCATTTGCGACAGGAAAAATGGTATGTACATGTGCCCCGAAATGTCAAGTTAGAATTTTGAAAGCCTTTGTCATAATATTCTAAAAGAGCATTTTTTTTATCCAAAAAATTAGTATTAAGTTGCAAAGACCACCATATTTTCAAGTTATTGGATGTATCAATAGAAAAGGATCTATCAATTAATATTAAATAAATACCCGATACTGTTCTTTCAAAACTTTTCCATATATGAATGTAGTTAGCTATGGGTGAATGTGTAACTAAATCTGGGTATGTATTTATTATGGACTCCAAAGTAGAGGATAACAGAGTGCAATTATTTATCTGCGATTTAGGGAGGTTATATTCTTCTTGTAATTCTGAAAATTATTTTAAAGAATTTTGTTGCATAAACAAATTCAATAAAGTATTTATTTTATGATTACTCCATACATGCCAGTTATGTTCTTTTTCCTTGTGGGTAATTGCAGAATTATTCCAAATTGGGGTTCAAAAATGTAAAGGTGCATGAGATTTAATAATTTTGTGACCTTTTTGCCAAGCTAATTGAGAAGAATATATGATTGGATTTGAAGATTGTGTGTATTTTGGATTTTTAGTATAGTAAATAGCCAGAGGGGTAGTTGTTTTTAGTAAAGATTGTTTAAAATAAACCGATAATGGGGTATTCCGACGTGTGGCAAGCATATATATGGAGTGTGCCAATTTTTGAGCTAACCAGTTATTTTCTAAATGAGGAAAGCGTAAACCTCCTTTTAATGAGGACAAACTTCAAACTATGTATACTTTCTCCCCACATAAAACAAGATATTATAGTGGATGTACTTTTAAAGAAAGTGGCAGTTACAGGTAACAATAACATACCTAATACATAGTTTAACTTAGAAATGTTATTCATTTTTATAATTTGAACTCCTCACAGTGACAAGTTTCATTGGGACCAACATTAAAAATCTAGTTTAAGTTTTTCAGTAATAGGATTGAAACTATCCACTTAAATGGCAGATTGCCCTGATAAGTTATAATGGTACTAGCATTCTTTGGTAAAGCTCCACATTTAGACCAATTAATATTGTATCCTGAAAAAGCGGAAACATTATTTAGAAGAGAAATTAAAGAGGCACTTGAAAATTCAGGAGTTGAAAGAGTCAGTAAAATATTGTCAGCATAATAAAATGCTTTCAGTTCACCAGTAGGATATACAATACCCCTTGATGTAAGTATTCTGTCTAATGACAATAGCCAATGGTTCTAAAGTAAGGAGAAATAACAAAGGAGATAGTGGGCACCCTTGTATTGTGCCACTGTGAACCTTAAAATTAGAAGATGTAATACCATTACATGTAATTGCAGCAGTTGGAGAATGATACATTCCTTTAGCTAAAGTAATAAAGTCTTCTCCAAAACCCATTCTTTCCATAGTTCAAAACAAATATCCCTATTCCACTCTATCAAAAGGTTTTTTCTGCATCTAAAGACAATAAAACACTTTCTTCTTTTTTGTTTCATTGATGCCATAATAAATGTACAATTGTACGAAGATAATTCGAGGAACGGGATGGAACAAAACCAACTTGAGACAGATGAATAATGATGTAGTAATTGAATTTAGTCGATTAGCTACATTTTTTGCCAGGATTTTAACATCAGAGTTTATTAATGAAATGGGTCTGTAAGTGGAACATTCAAGTGGGTCTTTACCAGGTTTAGGAATGACAGTCGTACGAGCGTGTAAAAAGTCAGAAGGAAGATGCCCTAATTTTAATGCTTCATTAAAGAAAGTTTGCAATAATGGGATTGTGTGAGATTTTGTAATGGGGAAACCATCTTCCCCTGAGGCCTTGCCAGTGCCAGAACAATCTCTAGGTTTTGTAATTCCCCCTTCAAAGCTGTCTGTTTGGTCTTGAGATAATTTTGGAGTAGTTATATCTGCAAAGAAATCATCTTCATCTTTGGTGTCTACACAACTTAGTGAAGAATAAAGTGTTTCAAAATAAGTCTGAAATTGTGACAACATTTCAGAAAAGAGTATGAGTAAGTTACCATTTGAGCTTTTAATGGCAGGAATAGTTCTAGAGGACTCTTGCGGATGCAATTGGTACGCTAAAAGTCTTCCAGCTTTCTCTCCTCTTTCATAATGATGCTGGCAAATAAGAGACATTTTTCAGCATGAGAGTTATAAAGATTGTTAAGTTTGAATTTACAGAAAGTTGTTTCTTTACTATCTCTGGGGGTTCAGTTTGATTATAACTGTCTTTAAGCTTTGAGACTTCTCGTTCTAGAGTTATCCTATCATGTTTAATTGTTTTCTGAGAAGGGCCAAATCTTTCATAATCATACCTCTACAGCTTTGCCAGCACCCCATAATGTACTGGCCTTAATTACAGAGTTCTCCTTTTCTTTAAGAAATTGCTCAACATCTTGGCATAAATATAATTATATAAAGAAATATTAAACATCCAAGTATGTTTTGGAGTTTGTGATAATCCTACATGTATATGAATATCTATTAGACCATGATCAGAAAGGCTACAAGGGATAATTCCAGTACGTGATACTTTTTGTAGCAGTGAGGGAGAGGTCAAGTAGAAATCTATTCTTGATCGAATTAGATGGGAGTGTGATGTGAAAGTATATTCCCTTTCGTCTGGGTGTAGTAATCTCAACAGTTCTTGTAACGCAACGTCTTTAATAAGATCAGTTAAAATATGTCTATCACTGGTATGGTGAGTATCTGGTTTACCTGATCTATCTATGAATGGATCAATAGTTACATCCCAGTCTACCCCTATTATTAATCGTGCAGACCCAAAAGGAGCCAACAATCTACTAAGCTGAGTGGTACATAAATTTAACCAACAATCACAAGAGAGTTTCAAATACGAATTTTGGCGAAAACATATCTGCCATCGGTCCATGTTTGAATAACTTTGTATGGCAAATTTTTATGAAAAAGGATGCCAACATCATGTTTACAAATAGGGGTATTATCTCTAGAAAGGTGCTTAGAAATTATACTTGCTTATAAAATATTGTTAGTCCACTCTCTCTTCAATTTTTCATGTTCTAACCCAGTAAGATGTGTTTCTCGCAACAGTGCAATATCAGGCTTTTGCTGTCCAAGAAAAGTAAGTATTTTCTTTTGCTTGATAAAATGTGTTAAACCATTAACATTCAATCAAATGATCTTCAAAGATTTTGTCTTAGAGGATTACATAGTAAAGAGAGTAACAACAAAGACAGTGCAGGGCATAGAAAAAAGAACTGTAAAAAAAATCTAAGTAGAAGAATGAAGATAGAAAATATGTAAGCTGTAGAAAATACCCAGTACACTAAAATAAATTTAGAAAAGGTAAAAAAGAATGTCTTAATGTAAAGAAAAGATAGAAAACAGGAAGAGAGTGGGTAAAAGTATAAGATAAACAAAAAATAATCCTAATTGCAATAATACAAATCTGAGTATGAAAATATTAAAGATTTAAGTTGGTCTATAAATGAGACAATAACAATATAATAAGGTTAGGAAAAGTGAACCCCATCCCCCATCCACTATCCTCTCTAACATGAGTATGTAGAAAATGAAAGTATATTAATTGAAATATAATCTGTTAGAAGAACAGAAACAATTTTAAATAAAGAGAGGCAAAGTAAGAAGAATAGAGATCAAATAGAAAAGTAAATAGGAAAAGATTACATATCATATTATGACAAACAAAATAAATTAAATTGTCCAATACAAGGTGATAAGACAACAACGCACACTTAATAAACTAAACTTTTTAACTGAGGGAGTAAACAATAGACACCATAGAGTGAGGGACAGAGACAATGACAACAACTAAAAAGAGAATGGGAAGAAGAGAGAGAGAGAACCAAATGATTTAGTTGCACATATTATTTAACAAGTCACATATTGTTGATACAAAAGGAAAGGAGGAGCAAAGAAATTAAAAATAATAGATATCAGTCATGATCAAGATTTAAAGGGCGATCTAGATTTGTCTCTAGGTTGATATTTCTTCCATGCTTTTAATTTATCACCATGGCTCCAGTTTTGTTGAACAGTCTTCCTCGATCTTCAGCATTTGAATTAGAAGTCGTTGATGGACCTCATGCAGGTGGTGGTGAAGAACTTTATGTTCCATCTCTGATTCTTTTCTCATCTAAGTCATTTAAAAAGGGCTCCAAGTCATGAGGATCAAAAGACCATATTTCATTTCTCTCTTCTTCGGTCTGGAGCGTAATGCAAGAAATTGCTCCCTTTTAGGATTAATGGATGCTGAAAAGTCTGCTGTAATGATCACTGATGACTTGTCATACGTATAGGGACCACGTTTCCTTGCATCAGTGATAATTTGACTGGCCTGTTGATGTCGCAAACAGCAGGCTGATATATGACAAGGCTGTGATGAACGATCGGAAGTTCGAGAGCGAACACGATGGGCATGCTGAAACTCAAGCGGTACAGTGATGGTGATGTTCATCAAAGTTGGAATTAAATTTGTCAGGAAACCTAACATATTGTCTTTTTCAAGTTGCTCTTATGTTATTCCTTCACCAACAATCTTCCAAATCAATCACTTTCTGTTGTAAATACCAGATGTCATGACTTGTATCAGGAGTCTTATTAAGACGAGATTCAATATCAGTAATCCATTATCTGCATAGGAGATTGAAATTTATTATCTTCACCTCTTAAACCTTGAACTTCTATAGTATTTTCAGAAACTGCTTTAATTACGGACTTAAGTGTAGATTTAATATCCAATAATTCTTTCAGTATTGTGTCATTGGCTAAGGAAAGTAGTTCTGGAGATTCAGCAATCGTACACTTTGGTTCGTCAATGATGGGATTAGACTTCAAGGCCGTACTATATGATAATCGTCTAACATGTTTAGGATCGGACATGAGAAATGTCGTTTTGTACCCTTGTCTTCTTTAAGTATCAAATCTGAATAATTATGTAATTTAAAGCACAAAAGACAATCTTGACAGTCATTCAGTCTGTAATTTTCTACTCTCTAACTTTTCCTTTGATTTCCAAATATTTTCTTTAATAATGCTTCAGTAACACAAAGGGTAATCATATTGAAGGAAAATGAGAGATAAATGATATTATTGTGTTTCAATCAGAGAATGTTCCCAAGCACAGAAATCAAAGCTCCACAGATTTTTAGCCATTTAACAGTCATAATGTGCCTTCCATACCTCGAGTAATTCAACAGTCATATCGAGTGGTCCAGTAAAATTATTGCACATAAGAATTCACAAAGTTCAGGTCCTGCATAGAAATAAAACTTCCAAATACCAAGTTTATGAATCGTGTGGAAAGCACATCAATTGTATCCACGGTAATACCCCATGCAATATCACTTCACTCCATTGTTAAAGCGGGGCAAGAAAAAAAAAAACATACCGCTATCACAGACTGACGCTTTAGATGCATCCACACGCTGCCCTTTTCTGCTTTTCTGACCAGTCACATCTAGAGCCTCTAAAGTACTTGCAGGGAGTTTGGAAGAGTAAAATCAAGGGAACTCTGTGTCCTCACCCTTTCCGATGCCACATTCTTTGTTTAAAGATCTACGAGGAGATCGGAAAAGCCCGGAATGGCTCGCTTCCCATTTCTGTCTTCCTGAGCTCTAACAAAGAGACCCCATCTTGAATGGAACCAGGCTCCACCGCCCTTTAGAGGATTTCAATCTACTTAAAAATAGGTGTGTGAAGTAAAAGCGCAAAGGATGAAAAGGCTATTGAAATTATGGTCAAATATGAACAGCAAATCCCAAAGGTAAGATTGTGGAAGCTTGCCCTGCGAGTAGATGGCGAGCCACTGTATTTCGCAGTCACTTTTGGATTGACTCATGTTACACCTTCGTTCCTTCCTCACAGAGAAGCTCAGACAGTGGAGGTATGGAGGAATAACTCAAAGTTGCTCCTAAAAAGGTTGAAGTTACCATATTTTAAGGATGTGAATGGATTGTTATTTTTGTGTGAAATGGGAAGAGAACACCATCAACTATCTGAAAAATGGATTCTGCTCAAGGGAAACATTTTTATTTCAGTGTTTAATTTAGTCCAGTGGATGCAGATAATAGGCACTGGTACTAATTTTTAGGGGCAGAGAGTTTTTTTTATTGCAAAAGCACAAATCTTTAGAAAGTACTTAAATTAGGAAATAAAACATATAGGATGCCAGCTTTCAAGACCACGTAGCTCCTGTCTTCAACCAGACCAAGGGGAAAGGGTTCACCCGTTCTTGACAGTAGGCAACCCAAACTATGGATTACATTAATAACAGGTGGGCTGCTACTGAAAGCAAGGATTGGCAAACCCAACAGGTCTGCTGCTGGTCACCAGACTTTCAGCTTTGCAATTTTTACATTGTTCTGTCATGGTTTTTGACAAACCTTTACTGTTGGGTAAACTGCTGGACCCTCATCCATCTAAAAAGTATGGCTAAAGGCAAAGATAGTTTTGGTCTCAAAAAGCATTCATTACCTTAGTAGACCCTAGTACTAAAGGGAACTAATTCCTGTGTGGATCTGCGTCTTGTGAAAGAACAACATGCCATACCTCAGTGTGAAGTCAGCTAATAGATTAAGTGAGTTCACCTACTGCCACATGATGCATGCTGTAGTGGATGAAAATAAAACGTGAATGTTACAATAACAGACTAATGGATGCTGCCTAAAGGAAAACAGCTATGACAAATGTCCTGCTATCATATCAGGCTCTAAACACAAAGGCAACACTAAAATAATAATACAATTAAAAATATAAACAACAGTGACACAGAAGGGAACTACATTGTGTGTGCATGTGCTCTGTGTGAAAGAGAAAAAGCAGTCACTGAAATTGAAGTTAGCTAGTGACTGAAGTAGACTTACCCATTGCCTTATGTTGTGTGCTGTAGTGGGTGGAAACAACATGTGAATGACACAACAACAGACCAGTGGATGAAGAGAGGTGACTGAAAGCCATTTTAAGTAAAGTATATTGTACATATAATGTTGGCAAAAGTGAAAAGGTCTTGGTTAGCACCAAACCTAAAAAACTGAAAAGAATAGGAAGGAAAACACAACATTGAAACACAAGCCCACTGGGACTACTTTTTGCATGTACCGCCACAATATGCACAGGCAGAATGCCAACACTCACAATAAAGGGAGCTAGTAACTGATATGGGCTGGCCAACTGTATACGCAGTGTACTGTGGTGGGTGGAAGTAATGTGTGCATTACAAAAGACCAATAAATTAAGGCTGCTGGACAAAGCCCATATTAGTTCTTTTTTTTTTTTTTTTTTTTAATAGTCTGCGGCCTATGGAAACCTAACAAGGATTGGAATTAATCACCTAACACATACAAACACAGGTATGCACAAAAGGCATTTTCATGAGCGTGTGTATCAATGGCAGACCTACAGGCTTTATTTACCACTGCTAGGTGTCTAGAGAATGAGGAGCAGAAGACTGAGATTAGTGCAATGATGGTCTTTTTCACCTGGTAAATTAATCTGACAATCACAGTATTCTAAACTCGTCATTAAACTGTGGAATATGTCAGGTCATAGACACACACACAAACACACACACACACACACACACACGTGTGCATGCACACACAGTTAGTTTGAACAAAATGAACAAAGAAAACATTGGGAGGTGATTTGCAGCTTCTTCCATCATACACAAGAACCGCATTGACAGAAGCCCAGCAAATATCCTCCATGCTCAGAAAAGGTGCAGCAGGAAAAAGCAACAATACTTACTTCACTTGTGCACACTAATCAGGTTCAGCAATGACAGAGGGATAGGAAGCTTCTCAAACAAACAAATGCTATAGTAGATGCATGTGAATCAGAAATTCAGAACACGTTCAGTATAGTTAACATAATGCAGGCCGGCCATACATAGACACACACCCCTCTCTCCAATTCCTCCACTCTTTGCAGGGATCCTTAGTTGGGGGCTAGTGTGCCTTGGATGCAACGAATCAGGACTTAGATAGCATTGCCGGGCCAGGCAAACTCTGGTGCCACTGTTGCCTATCTTGGATTTGTCCTCTTGGGTACCTAGCAACTGGTAGTAGCAAAACCTCTGAGGTAGCTATCAACTTGTCGTTTTTATGCTACTCCAGCTCTAGTGTCCCCGGAGCTGGTTCCAGGAGATTAGCAGACTGATCCTTAGATTCACTGCTGTAGGTTAGGGCTGGGAATCAACTTTCCTACCATAGTGATGAAGATCCTGTGATGTGTGGCATCTGGCTATCCCAGAGTGCCACATTCTTACCCCTTTCAAGATGGCAAAAACGTTCCTCAGTCGTCAGGAGCTTGGCTGTCCACCCTAGAGGTGTGGCTACCAGATGGCTATCTACCCACTGTAGAACCAGTTTGGGGCGAGCTTTCCCTCCTTGACCCTGTCTCCACTTTGTCTGCAGGAGCAAAAGGCATCTTGCTGAGGGGTGTTTGAGCTACTTCCTTCACAAAGGAGGCTTCACCCTTGAAGCTCCCCCTTTGGGCTAACACCCTGAGTGGCCATCCTGGAAGAGGAAGTGACACCTCACTCTTTGGCAACTGCCTTTGTTTCTGTGCTGAGGAGTTGTTCAGACATCCCCTCAGGTAGTCAGAAAGCTGCCTGTATGCCAGGGCCTTTGTGAGGTCACTGAGATAGCTGGAATACAAAGCGACAACTTTCTAAAAGATGCTTTACTTTAATTGTTTAGTAAATTGGACCTTGGCATCAGGTCAGGTTTAATGCCTAGTTTAATTTGGTACCTTATGAGCCTCAGTTAGGTAGCCCTATTCAGGAGTTAGTCGGGTTGAGGTGCCAATCGGTATCCTGTTTTAGCCAATGGGGCTACTAGTGTTACCTACAGCAAAACAACAATTTGGAAGTGCTGCTGTTAAGACATATAAAAAAATTAATTGTCCAACTTAACAAAAAAACAGCACCCTGCCATAGGGCTCTATAGGCCTTCCTCACAGGAGACATATATATTGTTTAGGGAAGGGTGGCTTTGCCATTGCTGTGAAAGGCAAAGTCGAACTGTTGTGAAAACACTGTCCTTCCAGGCTGCAGAGGCGGGCGGGGAGCCATTGTTCTTTGTCACACACAGGGTGG
Organism: Pleurodeles waltl; assembly: GCF_031143425.1. Classification (NCBI taxonomy): domain Eukaryota; kingdom Metazoa; phylum Chordata; class Amphibia; order Caudata; family Salamandridae; genus Pleurodeles; species Pleurodeles waltl. The sequence goes on from NC_090448.1 coordinate 643,792,916, forward strand.
CGCAAATAGTGCTGCAGCCCTGAGTGGACACTCAGCCTTACATGCCCTGGATACGCCAGGTGCCATGTACTAGGAACTTACAAGGAAGTCCGTCTTTGCCAATTGGGTGTATCCAATTTGACATGCAATTTGTACAGGGTCAGAACACTGGCACTGAGGTCTGGTTAACAGCATCAGTCCAAAAATGTGAGGTGAACATGTAAAAAAGGCATTTCCTTACATACGGTACCATGTTTCTCTGTACTATGTATGCAGTGTTCTCTTTTGTATGTTGCCAGAATCCCACCAAATCATATTGAACAATGTATACAGGCATCACCACTAATACCTCTGCACACAGATGTGGTGGGGGACAATCACAAGATCAAAGAAAGTGCAACAAGATTGCAGCAGATTGGGCGAATTAAATGAGGGGGACTGATGGAAAACATGCACTCTTGTAGAGCGCTTAACAAAAATAAGAAAAACGTAGTGCCTGAAAGAAGCCAGCAGTGCAATGACAAGATAGTACATGTGGGCTGCAGAGGAGAACAAACACAAGTAGAGTAAGGAAAGGCCACACGTGCAAACAAATAGGAAAAAATTAAATGGGAGTGACCATATAGCCAACCAATGGCAAACAAAGGGCGACATCTATGCCCACTGTAAATTAAATGTCGCAACAGACAGTGCAAGCACAAATAGGCTTCAACCAAAAGAAAAAGTTGTTATTCCTCCTTAAGGGCCTACATAATATCTAGTGCCTCCGTCAACTACCTTAACAGATCCCTGGAACATTCATCTCACAGGGTTACAAATGGAGAAGACAAAAGAACCTTCTCCAAACACATATATGGAAACCAATAGAAGCAATAGAAAAAGGTAGAATGGTGAAGGAGCACTACGGACATGGAAGACAAAGAAAACGAGATAACTAACACCATAGAACAAACGGACATCATTCAAAGTGAACATTACACTCATTTAGAAAAGGCATTATGGGAGGTGGGGGGAGGAGCTTGCCTGAACATGCTAGTCTGAAGATGGCCACCTGTTAGCCAAGCTTCTTTGTCCACTTTCATTATCCTTCTTCATCCTCCACCATCATGCAGAACAAAGCACTTCACAATGAAGCCCAATGCGCCCGATGCCATGGCACCCCAGTAGTTGCCAAAATTCATGACAAATACCGGAGCCACTGCATGTCACATAGTTGTAGCAACTTGTTGCACAGGGGGCCACCTGTGCCCGCCTGCTTGATTGGGGACCTGCAGCTGCGTCGAGCTGGAGCCTTCGGTGACTGTGAGGGGGCTCTGCATCATTGTGGCGCAGTCCGCTGTGCAGAATCGGGGTACGCAAGACCAGTGTCCCTCTGTCTGCAGATGCGTGCAGCAGATGGACCGGTCTCTTTCTGGCCTGGGCACTCCTTTGCGAGCATTGGGACTACCTGCTAATGCTGGACCAGCTGATTCAACACAGCCCTCAACACGGTTGCTAAAAACCTGCTGCGGGGTGAGGGCTCACCGAGAGCCCTCTTAAGGTATGGACTGTGTGCACTGCAGCACTGTAGGGAGTGAAACCTTCCTGTGGTGCGAAACCCTGCATCTATTAGGTGCCTAGAGAGGAACCCTACTTGATTCCCGATAGGCGCTGATGGGCGTTTAAAGGCTGTGCTGTCTAGGGCACCCCCAACACTGCAAAGACTCACAACACTGGGGGCGCAGATGGGCCTAATCGAGGGGTTCCCCCAATTAAATTGTGGTGAGGAGGCTAGGCACCGGACGGGGGGGGGCTCCCTGAGTGACAAAGGACCTTGGCACAGACCCACCTTGTACAGTAGAACCTGCTTTGGCCCTAGGACTAGGGATGTGCCTGTGCGAGGCCTCACAGTAGTGTTCTGATGTCTACTGGCTGTGCAGCTATGGAGCCTCCTGGGAGAGCTGAGGAGCAGGACACTAGCACAGAGGGCGGCACTTAAGGGTCACAGCTAAAGAGACCCCAACACCAAGGCCCATTGCCTGGCTGCCCAACTGGATTTGCCTGTAGTTGCTGTACTTGGCACCCGCAGTACTGGCTGATGATCAGAGGCCCGCGCTGTGAGAGGGGAGGCCTCGATTGACACTGCTGCACTTGGAGTCCATGCTGGATTATTGCTCCCGCTGTGAACTCCCCACAGTAAGAGACTGCCTGCGGGATGCCTTGGGGCATTGTTGACACCTTCTGAGCATTATCAGATGCAATAGGCAAGCCTGACAAGGCACAGTACAAGTTACAATTTGATGTGTGGAAACTTACTTAACCACACAAAGAGAAACTGGACCAGGCATCTCAGGACCAGAGCTGGGAGATGAGCTCCATCAAAATTTGACACCCATGCAACTTAGCCTCACTAAGATCGTTGGGAAGATCAATGCCCTCACATATCGCATGGTTAAGTTGTTGGAACATGTTTACAACTACGCAGAATGTCTAGATATGGTGAAGAGACGTGTGTCGAAGGCTGAGGATGAGCATATCTTGATTGCAGGAACACAGAAACATCTTGAGAAGACACTGTCAAAACTACAAGGCAAGGCCAAAGATCTGGAAGCCCGCTCCACGTGAAATAACCAAGCATAGTGGGCCTGGTAGTATCCACCAATGTCGGGAAAATCGAGGCTTTTGTGGAACGCCTACTTATAGAACTGCTAGAGTGCGACTTTTTTGATCAGGTTTGTGAGGGGCGAGCTCATCACTCCCTTGCAGCTGCTGCTGGAGAGCAGGCCCGTCCGAGTATTGCAAGGCTGCTCAATTACCACAATTGCGGTGCTTCGCCGATCCCGAGAACTACAGACACTCTACTATGAGGGCTCTGAACTTTTCATTTTTCCAGTCTTCACATCTCACATCCAGGAAGGTGAGGAAACAGTTTCTACCTGCCCAACGTAGGCTGCAGGATTTGAAGCTTGACTGCGTTATGCTGTAACGGGCTCACTTGTGAGTGACTGTGGATGGAAAAACAGGATTTTCAGTGACTTCAAACTCCTGCACCAAAATCTTTAACAATGGGGACATTTTGAAACAGTGAAGATGGCTGGGGCTGGGCGTGCGACACGACTCTCACGTATAGATGCGGAGAGTAACTATATGATTCTGTCTGTTTGCTGCACAATTGAAACATGGGACACTTTTGTTGCAGCCCTCCTGCGACTCACTATTGCCGGGGTGCTCAGAGGGCAGCATCTGTCTCCATGTGTGCACCACACTGTTTGTCTGGGGGTTCTTTATTGGGAGTAGTGGGTGGCATAGGAGTGGGATGGGTACTGCTGAGGCAACTCTTGGGGGGCATCACGTGGGAGGGTTCAGGCATGTTCGATAGGTTATTTGGCACAGGTGGCAGCCGACATGGTTGCAAGGCTTGCAATGGCAATACTGGCTAATTGCTGCAGGGCGCTGGGGTACCTGATGGTGAGGCAGATGCGGCTTTGGATGGGAGCCCAAACCCCTTTTGATGTTTCTAACGTGGAATGTACCAGGCTTAAATGATTACAGAAAAATCCACACAGTTGTATTATATTTGCAACGTCATATATTTGTGTCCAAGTGTAACTCCAGTAATATTGCTAAGGTTAAGAAGGGAAAGGTTTTGTGTGATGACAAGTGTCATCAGAGGAGGGACTGAGCGAGCGTAGCTTATATAATCAATATTTACATGAAATGTTTATGAACCAATCATAAGGACCAATAAAATACGTGAGAACTGTTTTGGGGTGACAAATTTGATGAAGTAATCGGAATTCTATTGGAGGGAGATAGTGGGGTGCAACCCCTTATCCAACCAAATTTTAGGGGAATGTACAACAAAAATGGGATAAAAACCCTTGACACCAGGAAGTAAATCAGAACAGGAGAGAATAGGAGACTAGGAGAGAATTAGGGAGATGCTGAAGCGATTTGCTATGACCCAGACACTTTGGCACTTTGCATAGAGACTTTGCTGTTTGGTTCTTAAAACCATTCTTGCCTTATATTGCCCATTTACACTTTACCTCCTTATGAGGGAAGTGCCCCTTTTACCCGATTGCTGAATTCCTGGCTGATGGCGAATCAACTGATGTCCTGAGGACGATGAACGAACCTTAGGGCTGACCCAAATACGGAGGGTAACTATATGACAATGAAATTGTAATTGACTGTTTGCTTTTCCTTTCTAGGTACCAACTGCTTCTTTTGACAGAGCCCATAGATGTTTTCTAAATTGGTGTTACTAAATTGCTTTGCATGAAGCCCAACATGCCAATGTTTATTCAAGGTTAGGAAAGGGATTCACTAAACTGACGCAAATAGATAAATGACTAAATCTATGCTTTGTTGAATAACGTGATGATGATATTCTGCTAAGGATAACTTATGCTGACGCCGTGTTATGTTCTAATGTTCGTGATTCTTGCTTTGATGAAATCTTATCAGAGTTGCCATATTGTTACTATGCTGATGTGTTTCTTGGTTTTGAGACTAATAAACTTATTAGTAGAATTGTAATTAATAGGGAATAAACTTCACAAAATCATATTAAACAGGTGTGGTTATTCATGACTGAAAGGTCATGGTGGTTTGCAAGTTCTATTAAATGTCTTTGATTAATTTGAATTGTCGTATTACTGTGAACTTTGATTACATTATTGACATATTGAGTGACATGCTGATTAGCTATCTCGTCCTAAGGTGTCTTCAATCAGGGTCAAAAGATTTATTGGCCTAAAACGAGTTCCAAAGTGAGTAAATTAGTCATACTGGGATGCGTTAACAGGTTATTTGGCACAGGTGGCAGCCGACATGGTTGCAAGGCTTGCAATGGCAATAGTGGCTAAGTGTTGCAGGGCGCTGGGGTACTTGATGGTGAGGCAGATGCGGCCTTGGATGGGAGCCCAAACCCCTTTTGATGTTTCTAACGTGGAATGTACCAGGCTTAAATGATTACAGAAAAATCCACACAGTTGTATTATATTTGCAACATCATATAATTGTGTCCAAGTGTGACTCCAGTAATGCAACATTTAACAGTGGGTTAAGGACACAGTGATGTATAAAGGGGACTTGCCATGCCACGGGTTTCACTACTCACGCAGGTGACGTACTGATTTGGGTCAGGCAGGGCTCCACCATTAAATTGCAGGATGTTCACGTGGACCCCGGGGATCGATTTGTGATAGCATGCTGCCACAAGAAACACTTTGCTGTACTGCTTGTTGGGTTCTACAGCCCAAATTACGAAGACCCCCAATTTTACCATACAGTGCACGATAAACTAGTGCACTATGGTGACCTGCCCAATCTATTGCTGGGGATTCCTATTGTGTCTTGTCCCCGAGCTAGATCGCTCCCAGGGTCCACTGCGGCTCGTGATATCATGGCAGTAGTGGAGGGTTGTGGCCTGAGGGATTGATGTGTGTTGCTATCGTTACCTACAGGACAGGGGTTATACACATTGCTCGTTGGCTCATGACGAACACACAAGAATGGACTACTGGCTTATATTGCGTAGCTTGCTGTCTAGAATTAGGCACTATGACCACTTGCCGCGCACGTACTCAGACCACTCCCTGGTAATATTGGTCCTGGATCTTGAGGGCTTGCATAGTAACTGCTTTTTCCTGGAGCTTTCCACAGTACTCCTTGACAGATGCTGTGTTCCGTAAGGAACTGGCACAACAGATCAAATAATATTTTCACACTAATATAGGGTTGGGGAGAAATTTGACACCATCTGGGTGGTATCCAAGGTCTACTTTTGCAGTGTTACCAGCTCAAAGCATGCAAGCATGCTTTGCTCAATTTGGGGCCGGCACGCACGGCTGAAGGCGGTCTTGGCTGACCTGGAACACGCCCACGAGGACACTTCTGGGCGGGGCGCTAATAGAGCCAAACTTGATGAAAATAATGAGCAGACGTAGAGTGAGATCATGTACTTAGGCAGGTATACCACGGCGTGGATATGTGGTGAGGACTAAAGACCGTGCACAGCCCTGGTGGCCTTTCTCCATCTGAACCATGAGGACTGTGAAGTGCTCACTATTCTGGATGAGCCAGGGATGCCTCTTCCTGACTCTGAACAAGGGGCAGATCGATTTCCCTGCTACTGCTCAGACTCATACACCTTCCGACTTACATACAATATGCAGGCATCAACTGATTACGTATCTCACATTACCATGAAGTGGCTGACGAATGAGCACAGGGAATGACTCATGGCGCTGCTCTGCCCCACTGAGGTGGCAGCTGCCCTGAAAGACAGTCTGTGAAGGAAGATGCCGGGCATGGATGCACTAAAGGTAGCCTTCTATAAGGCCTACTAAGATAAACTTGTACCCCACCTGGTTAGCTTGTTTGAGGAGATGTTCGTATGCCCCAACTATGCATGAGGCTCTCTTAATTGCCCTTGCTAAACCAGGTAAACTGGTCTACCACTACTCATTCTACAGACTGTCTCTTCTAAATAAAGATATAAAAATATTTGCAAAGGTTTTGGCTAACTGCTTGGCGCCACTGATCCCTGGCATTGTGGGACCTGGACATTTTGGCTTTGTGTCTGGCCAGTCCCTCATATACAATCTGTGGACCATATTTGGCACGATCTCCCATGTTGATCCCAACGTCCCTGTCGTAGTGATTTCTTTAGATGCAGAGAAAGCATTTGACTCTATGGAGTGGTGATTTATGCTTTCTGTTCTGCAACATGTGGGGTAGGTGACATTTTCCTGAAACTCATCCAAGTTCTGCATAGCGGGCAGCATCAGTGGTCAAATATCAGCTCCAATTACTATCACAAGAGGCATGAAGCCGGGGTCCCCCTTGTGTCCTCTGTTATATACAATTGTTGCAGAATCATTGGCATCATAGACTGATGGTATCCTTCTACATTGACAATACATTCCTATATGTTCGAGATCCCAACATAATCTATCTCCAGTCCTTAGGGAGGTTGTCCTTTTGGGGGGTATTCTGGTCTATGTATAAATTGGGACAAGTCCCTTAAATTCTACCTTATCGCTGCCATGACACAGATGCAACTAGAGTACGCTCTGAAGAGGCCGATGAACCTAGTGTGATATTTGGGCTATCAGGTACATACTCACACTGAAGTAGTGATGCACGAGAATTATGGTAAGGCAGTACACAAACTGACAATAGGCGACTGACCAATGGATCTGTTTATCTCTCTCTCAGTGGCAGTATAGCCACCAAGAAGATGGTGGTTCTACCTAAATTCTTGTTCCTATTTGCAAACTTCCCATTGTTGCTACCCAGTGTGGTCTTATGTACCTTACGAACTCTGTTGATGCGCCAGGCCTGCGCCGCCAAGCAACCTAATGTGAGGTGGGACATGCTTACCCTTCCGTATGTGATGGGGGGACTAAACACCCCAAATTTATAGGCTTATTAGAGAGCTGCACAGTGCAGGTTTGCCCACGTTGGGCTCCAAAGCCTGGCAGACTTGCCACATCTCTGGCTGGAGCGAGACTCTGCAATGCCTCTGTTGCTCCCACAATTCTTATTCAGTACGCCTGTGCGGAGGTTCCGTATAGTGGACCTTATAGACACCATGAAAAGCTTTTGGAGGAAACTGATTTCTCTGCAGGTCGGTTCCTTGCTTTATTCCCCATGGCTCCCGCTGAGGTGGTGCACGTGGTTTCCCTTGGTGCAGGACGAGGTGACGTGACGGTGCTCCAAGGGCTTGTGATACAACGTATGGGTGAATTCTTTGAAAACGGGACTCTTTATTCCTGGGCCAAAGTCAGCACACAATGGGCAGAGCCGACAGTGCTTGCATAATATCATTACTATAGGGTGTGCCTCATGATGTGGGCCTTGTTGGATGAATCACTAGCGGAACCACTAGAGATACCAGCTTTGATGTACTTATTGCAGGGGGCATCGCTGTGTCAGATGATTGCTAAGCTGTATGCCTTCATGCAGGAGACCTGGCGCCCAGAGAATAACCAGGTTTGAAGTGACTGGCAAGAGGGCTTAAGACATAACCATTAGTAATCAGCAGTGGACTTACTGTTGCTCAGGGGTTCGTGCTGTATCTATGAATGGTTGCTTCCGACTTTTGCATTTCAAGTAACTCAAATGGGTGTATTACAATCCAACTCATTTGTATCGGTAGGGACTGCGAGATGACTCAGTTTGTCCACGTTGTGGTGTTGAAGATGATGGCTTGGTGCATGTGGTGTCATTCAGCCCGGCAATACAGTGCTTCTGGCTGGAGATCTAACAGGAGCTACGGGAGATCACGGAAGGAGTGCTAAACTGTACACTTCTCATGGCCCTACTGGGCAATAACAGAGATGTTCTGAAGACCAACCGGGGCTATTGGCATTGGGTCTTCTGTAGTGCAGCAGAGGAGAGTGATGTGCTGGATGAATGGTCCCTCCCCACTTTGCGAGAGTGACGCACTGACATGACCTATTGCAACACTCCAACAGGTGCTTACCACAATCTCATGCCACCTCTTAACAGCCCCAGGGATATATGGCGTCTATCTCGGACATACTTGGCGTGTACAGGACACAAAGTAGGTGAGAACGGGGAGGTGAGGGGCATAGCACAATAGATGATACAAGATGACTTAGCTTGACGATCTACTGGACTGTTATAGCTGCTCCTGATATGTGTATGTTTGGAGAAAGCGCGAGAGCCCCTGGGAGGTGGGCTAGGGGGTAGTGTATATCATTGCACTGGATAACCTTGCATTCGCCATCCTGTGTATCCTACCTAAGCTCCTGTCATGCTTCCTGAAGAAATTTAATAATTACGTACATGTTCATTGCAACTTGCCTGTGCTGTAAATTATCTGATATTGCCTGGTTACCAAGCAAAATGAAAATAAAGTTGTTGTTTTCTTAATTAAAAAAAAAATAAGCCATTTTGCTTTGCTTTCTAAGGTGCTACAAAAAAGGCAGTGTGCTTTGAATATTGGCAAAAAATTAATTGTATATAGGAGATATAACCCCCGGACAACAAGTTATTTGCTTTATTACAGGTACACACAGTAAAACAGAGGCCTAAAGCTTCAAGGGCTCTCGTTGACATTTAAAAAAATAACCTAATAACCCATCAAAGACCCTTATTAATGAGGTATACAGTAGACAAAAAAGGTCACAAGGTTACAATTTGCTCCCAAGACAGAATCCCCTGTTGTGCATCACCATGTGTTTTACAGAATTTAAATATTTTTTAAAAAGAGTGCTTCCAAATAACAAGCATTTGCAATGCAATGGGTCGAGCGTTTGCTCAAGTTAGAGATATTAGCGTTGTAAATTGCTAACTGGGCTTTTCTTGCCACATTTTTAGACCTGACATCCTTGACGTGGTCTCCCATGTCTTTTTTGCCACTGCTTCCCATGTTTTGACTGAGTGCTTTACCCTATTGTTGCTGTTTTTGGTACTCTGGGCACTTTACCACTGTTGACTAGTGCTAAAGTGCAAGTGCTCCCTGTGTAAAGTGTATGTGTAATTGGCTTTTCCATGATTGGCACATCTGATTTACCAGCAAGTCCCTAGTAGAGTGCACTAGAGGTGCCTAGGGCCTGTAAATCAAATGCTACTAGAGGGCCTGCAGCACTGATTGTTCCACCCATATGAGTAGACCTGTAAACATGAATCAGACCTGCCACTGCAGTGTCTGTGTGTGCATTTTTAACCTGCCAATTCAACCTGGCAAGTGTATCCACTTGCCAGGCCCAAACCTTCCCTTTTTACACATGTACGGCACCCCTAAGGTAGGCCTTAGTAGCCCCATGGGCAGGGTGCAGTGTATGTCAAAGGTGGGACATGTACTGATGTGTATACATAACCTTACAGTGAAATACTGCCAAATTAGGTTTTCACCATTGCAAGGCCTATCTCTCTTATAGGTTAACATGGGGGCTGCCTTTAAATATGATTTAAAAATGTAGTTACCCTTTGGGAGCAGATAGAAATATGGAGTTTGAGGTCTCTGAACTCACAATTTAAAAATACATCTTTAGTAAAGTTGTTTTTAAAATTGTCAGTTTGAAAATGCCACTTTTAGAAAGTGGGCTATTTCTTGTTTAAACCATTCTATGACTCTGCCTGCTTGTGTATTCCCTGCCTGGGTCAGACTGACAGTTGAGCTATCTATGAATCCCCTCTAGACAGTGACACAAAGGGAGCTGGGTGACACCTGCATATCATGATGAGCCATGTGAGCTAGAGTGGAGGGAGGAGTGGTCACTTGTACCTGAATGGGCTGTGCCTGCCCTCACACAATGCAGTCTCCACCCCCCTGGTTTGTGTCTGGGGCCAGGCCTGCACAAGGCAGGATATTGTGAACAACAGAAACTTTCCTTTGATGTTTGCCTACTTCAAAGCCAGAAAGGGTTATAAGTAGTGAACCCAAAATCCCAGATTTTTTGATTACTTCTGGAACCAAGAGGAACCTCTACCAAGGAGAAGAGCTGACGAGCTGGAAGAGTACTGCCCCTTTGCATATGACTGCTTTGCTGGGCTGGTCTGCAGTTGCTGCTTCTGCCGGAAAGAGGATAAAGACTGGACTTTGTGGTATATTCCTGCTTGTGAGGAATCTCCAAGGACTTGGACTGAGATTGCCTCCTGTTTTGAAGTCTCAGGGCCAACAAATACTTCCTCTGCCAGCACCTGGACTCTCTGCTGAGGCTCCTGCCCTGCAAAGTGGTGCCCTATCCAGTCCCTGGGCCTTTGAGAGGTGAATTTGGCAGAACAAGGACTGAAATCCACGCACAGAACACCGTGAGGGGAAATTTCGACGCTCCACCTGCTTTGCGGCTAAAATAGACACTTCACCTGCATCGCGGCTGGGAGATCAACACATAGCAGCTAGAGAAACGATGCAACACCCACTTGTGGCTGCTGATAATGATGCAAACCCCACTCAGCGTGGTTTTCCAACACCGTGCGGCTGGATTTCTTACGCATCGTCACTGGGCATCAAAAATCAACAGAATCCTGCGTGGATGCAAGATGCCCGTCCGGAAATCAACGCATTACTCTCTTGCGAGAGAGAAAAACGAAGCATCGTCGACCAGAGAAGAAATGACGCATGGCCTCACTTCTGAGTAAGGAATCGACGCATCGCTGACTTTTCTGACGCACGATCACCTGTGCGGCTTTATTTTTGACGCAAACCAGGTACTTTGTGTAAAATAAATGTTTCCATTGTTTTCTATGGAGTAATACTCATTCTTTTGAAGATTCATATCTTGACTTGTTAATGTTGGATTTTTGTTATTTTGGTCTTGTTTGATTTAGATAAATATTACCTGTTTTTCTAAACTGGTGTGGTGTACATTTTGAAGTGTTTTCACCTTATTACTGTGTTTATTTGGACAAATACTTTCCATATTGACTTTGAGATAAGGCTGACTGCTGGAGCCAAACTACCAAGGGGGTATGCAGAGGTTATCCAAGTGTGCATCTCCATTACCCTGGCTAGAATGGAGGGTCCCGGCATGGACAGAGTGCAAACTGACTGCCAACCAGAGACCCCATTTCGAACACAGAAATTGAAAATGAAAGTAAAACAGTTGACGTAACCAAGCTGATTCAAAGCATGACAGCCACCACGAGCGTGAAGGAGAGACGCAAAAGGAAAAGAAGTTTGCTCACAGTCAAACATATCTGCAAAAGTGCAATTATCCATATAACAGGGTCAGTCTCCAAGGTGTACCAAAACCGCCCCTAGGAGGGACAAACGTAAAGCATTCACCAATGTCAAAGGATTTTTGAAAGGCAAGCCCTCCAACGAGTGACAGGGATGGGCATGAGGAGGGCGTGGTTTAAAGCCCAAATAAATACTAACACGTTGGAAAAGCAGGACTTTCGTCCTGCTATGCTCAACCTAAAAATGGTGCATTCATCCTTCTGGCTATGATTCTAACCAGATTTCGAGAAGGTACGTAGAAGGTTTAAGTATTTGGATTGGCATAATGAATCTTTGAGAGGTTTACTTGGGGTTGCTTTGGAAGAGATGTAGAGGCAAATTTATACACTGTGAAATCAGGAAGCAAGATTTCAATCTTCCCGATTTATTAAACTGTGTGATCGTAGGCAAAGCAGTTTAGATCCCATGCTTGCCAACATTTTGAGAATGCTTGGAAGAGGTTAAATTTGCAGTGTGCACTAGACAAGAAAATGTAATAAATGCATACTAACCGAATGCAAAGTTCTGATGTCCTCTCATAAATGATCGATAGTTCAGATGTACCATAAGGACACTTGCACTGCAACAGAAAGGGATACTCGTTTCAATCTGCAATAAGTACTTTATTTTGTACTGTACTGTATTTTGTACTGCAAAATGTACTTTGTGTAAATACAAATTAAGTAGCCGTGCCAGCCTCGCCCGTGCTTCATTAGATCCTCACCCAAAGTTTTATTTCCCCCCTTTCAAATTTAAATCCGACTTGCTTCACTGAAATGTAGCTGGAAACATTCAAGTGTGGAGTCCCAACATTTTTTAAAGCTAACATTTGTAAGTCAGGCACGTCCTCCTTTATTGACTTTCTGTATATGCCTATTTCTTTAGGCATTTATCAGACTGTTAATTGGACAAGTATGTCTAAAACGAATCCAGGATGACCCGATCCAAGCGAGATTTTCGAGATATCCACTTGAGATACATGTACATACCATGAATTGAAAGTAACACATGCTGTACCTCACTTGAACACGTTTGATGAACAAACCATCTCAGTGGGATGCACTCTCTTGCTCAATGTGTGCTGGCTCGGTCTCTTTGATTTCAAAGCACTTCAAATTGATGAGGCAAGGCGTGAAGCAGCTCAATATTCGAGCTCAAGTTTTCTAAACGGTCTGGGGTTGGATTTCAAGCAGCGCAACGCTTTTAGCTGTGTACAGTGTCAGTGGAAAAGAGGGTTGGTCTGGGAGCTGAGAGGAAAGCAAATCCCCTATGATTAATGCAAAAGGAGGAAGAAGATGTGGTTTTTGTAGATAAGAGCAAGTCTGCTTAACAGGATAAGCTGCGACATCAATACGTTTAGCTCAATCAAAAGTCAAGTGACTGACAACCGAGCCCTCCAGAGAACTGGGAGCCATTGATCCGCTCCGCATGTGATCATCACACTTCTATCTAGCTGCTGGTTTGTTTACTTCCCCAAATAGAGAACATTTAAAGCAGCAATTTTAACATTATTCTTGAAAAAAAGTAATTTCCCACACTCCATCCTCCAGTAGCTAATTTCTCGTTTACCTACATGCTTCCTAATTACATTTCTATCTTTCCGAGTATTTACCGTGCTGCCATTTTCTTTCTTGCGTGCTGCCCTAAGCCCTTGTTCATTTTCTTAACATTACCACCTCGCCCATCTTCCTTGTCACAGTCGCCAAATGTTAACCTTCTTGGTTTGATTCCACCTCACTTTGTTTTAAGAAGCTCACAGCCCCCTCCCTGTTTGATTGGTCTTCGGTTGGACACCCATTTTTTGGTTCCACAAAACATGGCTCAGTCGGGCAAGTAAGTAATCAAATAATATTTTTTTATATATTTTGTTTCTGCCTGGGACTGCAAATTACCCTGAGCCTTATCCGGAAATGGAAGCACTGCGGCAAAGTCCAGAGTTCGGCAAGCAAACATGGTGGCGTGAGGAGGACGTTGGCAGAGCCCAGGAGAGGATGGAACGGCTTGGAGTGATGAGCTGCAGTACGGGTGGTGCTGTGGAGGAGGGTGAAGTCCCAGCAAGCGTGGAAGAGGACGGTTTAGAGACTGATGTGGCTTGTGCTGTTGGACTCTTCCACCTTAGCCGTAGCCCTCGCAACCCCTCCCACTGGTTGGCCTTCACCTCCACCCTTGCTGCCCATGCTGTCCTTGCCACCCAAGTGGTGTGTGACAGTGCACTTTGGGCCATATTTATACTTTTTGACGCAATACTGCGCCGCTGCAGTTTTACGTCAAAAAATTTACCGCCGGCTAACGCCATTTCGTAGCGCCATGCGGGCGTCAAATTAAAATTTTGACGCACGGCGGCGCAATCAACAGGTGGGAGTCATTATTTTTGATGCACATCGCGGCATCAAGTCGTAAAGGAAAATGACGTTAACGCGGCGTAAATGACTGTGGGTCGATTTACGACACCGCAACCCGGATATGCGCCGTTTTTTTTTATGCAATAGCGTCGAAAATACCCACGAACTCTGCCATTTCAGCAGAGGAGAGCCAAAATAGATCCCAGATGCCATTACAGACCCCAAGAAGATGACAGCAGACCAGGAACCAGCCAGGACGATCCATACAAGAACCAGGACATTTATAGAAAGAAAAGAAAGTGTTGCTTCAGTGCAGAGGAGCAGGAAATCCTGGTTAAAGATGTGATGGAACACCAGCACCAACTGTTTATCACCTCTAAGTTGCCAATCAGTAGGAGTGAGGCCATATGGCAACAAATTGTTGACAAAATCAACAGTGTGGCTGAAGTACGCAGGACAGTCACCGAGTGTAAGAAACGCTGGCATGACTGCAAACGTAGGACAAAGGAAAAAATGTCCAGGAACAGGAAGGCAGCACTGCAGACTGGAGGTGGGAGTCCAGCGCACCAGGAGGCCCTGGACCACATGGAGGAGATGGTCGCAGCCGTCATCCCTGAGGAGATCGTCACAGGGATTCAAGGACAGGACAGCGCAGACTACCACGAGACAACGCACATGCAGGGTAAGTCGCATGGGGAATTAAAATACAATAATGTTGACTGTAAGCAGGGGGGGGAATACCTACTACACATTGCATGTAAGTCATCATATACATGGAGTGGCATGGGTAAAGGGGTACTGCAGGGGGGCATGGCCTGCACAAACAGAAGCTGGGGCACAACATTACACTACACCAACAACAGTCCTTTGGGGGCATGCTGTCATCCCAACAATGGAGCAAAGGGAAAGCCTCAACAGGAGGGAAGGCCACTACGTCAAACTTACATCCTGGCACTCGTCAGCCAACATATCTCCTACATTAACTAGGGCCCTATCAGCAATCCTCTAGCCAAAACGACAACTGCAATGTAACTGCCACAACAGTTGACACCACCACCTCTGATCTGTGTGCAGCTTAAGTAGCCAATGGCAGTAACCTCCCCATGGAACATACATACCTAAATTAGGGGGTGAGGATGACATCTGCAACAATCTCCAGAAACAAGACAAAGCCCCCAGTACACTCAAATGTCAATGCCCATAGTTGCCGCAAACATCAGCCAATGTAAACAGCAATAGGAGCGACACAGCACTAAGGACACACCCATGCTGCATATGCCAGGGTCCATCCTGTGCCTGGCAAACAAGGCAACATCACAAAAGTCATACTGCTCAGACAACAGCATTGAGTAGGGGACACATGGAACTGGTCACTGAAATACACCTGCACAGTCAGAGGGTAAAATAGGACACTGATACGATAATCAGGGCAATCCAATGTAACACATATTACCCAACATCAGCAGGACACATTAACAATATCAACATCCATATCACATCATAACATTGCCATGCATAGGATATGCTACATGTCAATTACATTTAAGTCAATGTGAACAATCAGGGATTGGGACAGGTCCTGAGAGGCAATTGTGCTGCCAGGACCATCAGAACACCCACAGCCAGTGAAAGGTCTCACCATGAGAATGGATATACACGGAGGGTCGAGTAGGACAAAAAGGTGGCTATTCTCTATTTGGTATAAAGCAACACCTAGAGGCGATTAGGCAGACAAGTCTGATAACTCAATATCATACATGTGACACACAGGTGGGCCATAGGCCTATAACAATGCCCATCTGAAGGACAGCAGATACCAATACCAAACAAGATCACAAAGTGAATTCATCAAAAGGCAGGCACGTTACGTCAAAATTGTCACAACACAGACACACTAATTGTACCCTGTTTCATTGCAGAGGAAGATGGATCTCCTGCCGATATGCCTGTCCCAGATTTCCCTGATGACATGGATGACAAGCCCATAAACATTCCCCAGGAGACCATCCAAAAGGTCCTAGAAACCCTCCAGACCCCACCTTCAGTCACAAGGAGGAGCACAGAACAAGCAGCCATCACAGAAGAACCACCCACCACCCCAATTGCAAGACCTGCCAGCTCCTATACAGCTGAGGACTCTGACGACACTGGCACCAGCTTTGAAAGAACTGTAGTTGGAGTGCAGTGGGAGCTGGCCAAGGAGGTGCGGGTGGGGATGCAAACTATGGCAGCCAGCCTTAAGGGGGTGCACTCGTGCATGATGTCATCTGCAGATCAGGCAGCAGCTATGCAAGCCCTAACATCCATACTGCAAGGACTACAAGAAACTGTCAAGGAATTCACCACTGCAGTAAGGGAGTTGCCACAACACCTCGCACCCCAAACTTTCCACTGCATGCACAAATGCAATCATGACTCCCTCAGGGCCGACCTGGCTGCCTACCATCGTGATGTGGCTGCTATTCTCAAAAACCAGCAGACCCTCCTTGCTGCAGTACTGCCCTTAAGAACTTCACACGGAGCAGCCACCGGGATGTCTGACTCCACGTCTTCTAACACTGAGGCGTGTGTTGCCCCTTCACAACCAACAACAAGGACGAAGCAGGCAACACACACATCAGAAGATGAAGACATGGAACAGATCACATTCACAAGGAAGAGTACCCGGAAGCACTAGTCCCTGCACCATGGCCTACTTCGACCAAGGTCGTACGTATTGTCAAATGCCAGTCTCACTACAACTATACTCAATGACTGTTCTGCTAACCACTCTATAACTTGTCAGCATTGCCAGTGAATGTCTCTCTCTTACTAACTGGCAAATCCTGTCCCTCTGCACTGTCTTTAACATCACCCCAGCATGTCAGGAGCATTATCCACACCCCTTCTGTAGGATCACCATGTAAGATTGAACTAGAACGGACTCAGCAAACATGGACAATGTAGATATTTCACTACAGCACCTATCAATAAATAGCACTTGCACACCAAATATGTCTGTGTAATTTGACACATCAACTGTGCAGTAGATAACACAAAAGGGCCTGTGTGACAAACAATGTTGCTTGTCAATACAACTGTCCTGACATCATGTAGTCAGATACATCCGTGCAGTGGCCAGGATTGCATCATAGCCTGCCCATCCTGAGGAGAATAACTGATGGAGTGAGAAACCACACACAATCATGCTGTGTTGAACAGAATAATGCTTCATCAAGAGAAATCAAAGTCAACTAATGGTGGCTGATAAATGTTGTCACCATGCAATACTAACCCATTGAATTATGCAGTCTAATCTAAGCAAACACAACTAAACACAGCATCAATCAACCTTTCTGAGTAAGGATCCAAATAGGTAATCATGCTGAATTTTTGCACAAATGATCTATGTCAGTTATGAAGACAAGAAGACAAGAGTGTTAACAAGACCTCAACTTCAAAGATGTCCCTGAACATCACACTGCAGTCCGACCTAAAAATTTCCCCACAATACCAAGTCTGGAAGCACACTTTGTGACGTAGAAAACATACTCATCGACACAAATCCCTTGTGATCCATGTAAATTCCAATTGGTGGTTCTATCAAATGGTGGATACTTACCAAGGTAGCACAGGGGTAGCTGCCATTTTAAAGCTCAGTTTGTTTTGGTTTGTAGCATAGGATACAAATGTCATAACAACAATCACCTACACTGATGGCAAGGCCATGATCAAGTAGCAGTTAACACATAATGCAAAGGGTTAAATATATATTTATTCATAAGTAATCACACCAGAGGCAACTAAGGGAAAAGTCATACCTACACTAATCTAACCTGACTACGTCTTGCCCACAACTGTCCCTAACTAACCTAAGCTAAACTTACTCTACACATATAACAAATCGATCTAAACATCAACCCCCCACCCACCATTATGAGACAGGACACATGCAGGACAACACATACTAACCTACACACATACTATACTATCCTAAACAATCATATTTTTTTGTAAGTTTTTTTTAATTTTATTAATTTTTTTAAAACAAATCTTTATTTTTTAAACACACAGGAACCCCAACATTGCCCCCCACCCACCCACCCACTTAATAATGAAAAGTAGAAAGAATCAGGACCCCCCACCCTCCTCCCTAACACTAACTAAGCTAACAACCTATACTAACCTAACACTAATCCCCCAAGCCCACTAATCATGATAACAAGGAAAGAGGAGGGAGGGGAGGGAGGGGAGGGAATTATGTACATTGACCATATCAGTCCTAGAGGATGGCCCTCCGGAGGGTCCGCCTGATAGACCTGACCCGCTTCTTGATGTAGGCCACATCCTGGCTCAGCTTGTCCACCTTCCTCATAAATTTGTCCATTTTGCGTTCCAAAGCCCGGAATGCCGCAGGGTCAACTGGAGGTGCTGCTGCTGTCTGGGTCCCGGCAGAGGTGCTCTGTGTGGGTGTTGAGCCTAGCCCACTGGACTGTCCTGCAGCGGTCATAATGCTGGGTCCTGGTTGTGCTGCAGAGGCAGGGACAACTGTCCCTGCTGTGGCTGGGGCCACTTGGGGAGAACCGGTGGTTGTGGTGGTGGTGGCTGCAGTGGGCAACGTTGGGCCACCCTGTGGTGAAGCCCACCATGCTCCGGAGGCCCGATCCGACTGGTATTTATGGGCCATCCGTCGGAACCCCGACTGCACCTGCAGGATGTGTCGGTACCTCATGGGCCCGCCTCTCAAATTCATGCCTCTGTGCGGCACTCATGTTTGCAGCTGTGAAGACAAAGGGCAACTATTTACCATAGGAACTGCATTGTGTGGAATAGCACAAGTGGTCAATCTGACAATACATTTACTGTACTTGTAACAGCTCATATCACCATATAGATCATTGAAAGTCTCAGAGGAAGTACATGGGAAGCCTGCATACAAAGGTCATCTCACACATAGCATATACAATAATCTACATGATGGGTAACAACTGCCAATAACTTGTCATCAAAAAAATTACAATTGCAGCCAACAATCATGCTGCACCTCCTCCGCCTATTGCCTGGACTACATATGTCAGTGTATGTGATAACAATCACAAACCTCAAGATCTGCAATTTGTAATGGGATTTGCTAGTATAGAACTCATGTGCCATAACCGAGTGTGTACACTAGGTTCAAAACAAAGTTTCAAATGGTCACAAGTATGTGTAACATACTGGTTGCTTCAGTCCTCGGTACCCTATTCCCAAACACATGCCTGTCTTTGAGGGGGGGTGGGAAGAACAACCAACAATCCCAAAATAGATGCACACCCAGGAGTGGATAGAAACCTCAACAGGTTTTTGCCTCCACACACACACCACCAGTAAGGGCTATCAACAAATTGGAGTCAGCTAAACCTTGTCCTATCCAAGGTCCACACATGTCAAAATGTACTGACCTAGGCCAACATCACATACTTACAGTGAGGCATATTTTTCTACAGACACAGAGGAGCAAGAACACCCATGATCATGAATAGCATGCACACCTAGGCCGTTGCACTCTAGTCCCACACATGTCTAGTACAACCTGTGGAAGTACATGCACCCGGAAGATGCAACCTACAGTGTACTCAGTACATCGGTTACTAGGGAAGCAACAGATTTTAGACAAGCCATTTGCAGAAGCTATCTGGGAGAATGTCAGTCTGACATGCAGACTCAGTCCGAGACGAGTCCCAGTGCAACTCTTACATTAACTAGTATATTCCACATGACTCACCCCATTTCCCATAGCGGGCCCTACAGGAATGGCCTACTGACCCAAAATCAGACAAATGGATGAGCATAGGTCAGCTCAAAATGAAGTGATAACTGAAATCCCACTAATGGAACAAGACTAATGATTGGGCAGCGCATCAAACCTTGCAATGTGTTTAACACACAGTAGTCCATCACACATCACCAGCAAACACAAAACATACCACACATGCAACACTCACTGTAGGTGTCGGGGTCCTCAAAATGAGCCACCTCTCCCACTGTGTACGGTGCAGGTCCACCTGTAAAGCATGAAAGGAAGAATATACTCAGAATCCGTGCACTGACAAACAATTTCAAATACAAACACAATGTGATAATATGGCATGAGTAATGAAACACTTTCACACATGATCATACTGCATGGAATTATTCATGTGCAACATTTACATAGGATGGGTGTCCTGCTACAGTTACACACACTTCTACACACATGCAGTGGCCCGGACTGTCATGTGGTGGCAAAGATGCACCTCCATTAGTATGCAGCAACAATATAGGTGTGCATTCATCTCATCAAGTGCATCCAAGAGAGACATCCAAAAGCTGGTTACTTGAGGACTGCATGACCTGTCAAACAGCCTATGTGGTCATGACACATTTGTGACAGATAGGTACATGGTACAGAGGGCCAGGTACTTTGGCAATACCCCATGTTGTTACAGTTTCATAAACTGATGTGTCCAAACAATGGTGATTGGCACCAAACATAGATGTTTGTACCCTAGTCCATACCTTTGGACTGCGATCCCAATTCTGATTTTGGCACAAGTGATAATAAATACTTGTCTAATATGTTAGCTGAGGGCACCTGAGTCCTTTACAAATATGGTTCATGCTCAGATCTCGCATGTAACAATAAAATGTGAAGGAGCACATTTATCACGACAAGGCATGGCACTTCCGTGAACATTTTCCCTACACACTAACCAGACACACGTGACATATGTGTGGGCCACATTGCTAACTTCAATTGACGTGAAGGCAGCACTCATTTTCAGCATCATGTAGGGTTTCAAATGTCAGTCTAGCTATAGCGTCAACATATGTAGGTATGATGTTACTACATCCATACTTCACTGGCTATTGTGACCTGTAGAGTCCTGATTGCGTCATTAATGTGTCGCTTGTCTGACACAAAGGCGGCACTACATTACATTCTGCTACAAGCAACCTGTATGTGTAGAAAACATGAGCTGCCTGACTGCTAGCATTTGTCATCCTTCACATAGTGCATCAATTACCCTGTATGTTTCCCTAGCATTACACACAGTCAGCTACTTATCTGGCAGATTGGGTAACAATCATCACATGTCACAACACAGCTTTAAATTGTGCACATTTACATGATCTGTACTCACCAACATGGCCACCAATCCTGATTCCCAGGTGGTCCAGCAGATCTTGCTCCCTGGAGATCAGGTCAGGCCAGTGGTGCTTCAATTGATGGTCATTCTGTTGGCTCCCATAGAGACGCACCAAGTGATGGCGCACCTTCACCAACTGGACTTTTCGGGCCTCCGTGTGATACCCCTGTATCACCCTACCCCCAGCCTCCAGCATAAGTGGGAGGAAATGGCAAACAAGCCATATAACCCCCCCAATTCCTCCTCACCCATCCTGGAAAGCCGTAGCCTACCAGACATTTAAGCACTGAAAATGTTGAAAAAGTAGTAGAAAAAAAGAAAAGGGGGAAATGGGGAAAGTTAGAGTGGGGAAATACAAAGAAAACGTAACAAATAGAAGAGCCCAACTATCCCCTATATCACAGTACCCACAACAGACTCCCACAGACAATATATACAACACTGGACTTGACAAATTTATACAACACAGACTCAGACAGTATTCTACAACAAGATAATGATGACAAAACAACAAGTGAGATGGCACACTGGACACAAAAGCACTAATACACAGGACAACACTTTTCACACAGCCACACAGTCTAGAATAATCAGAGACTGCAAAGTGAAAGTACACCCACTGTACAGATTCTGTAAACAGGATATCCTATTACATCACATCCTGCATAAAATGGCCGCCGTTTTTTTCCATTATGCGTCATATTTTCACGCATACAGGTTGTGCGTCATATTTTTTGACGCACAGGAGTGCAGATAATGCAGAGTCAAAATACTTTTCATATTTGGTAAATACTATTTGTTTGCGGCATAATTTACAGTTCTAGAGGTGAAAATTAAGAAGCAGCCAAACATGATATCTATTTATGAAAAAAAACGTTGACTCTGCATTATTTGCACTCCTGTGCATCAAAAATATTGACGCACAAGCTGTATGCGTGAAAATAGGACGCATTATGAAAATTATGTATTTCCTTTGTCCAATTGAGTAATGTAATTTTGCATGACCAAATGGTGCTAAGTGATAAACTTTGGGGTTAGCTATAGCAAATGTCCCTTATAGGATGTATAGAAGGTATTCACAGTGCAATAGTAATGATTGGCCAGAATGGATATTACTCATAATTGTGCACATATGTAGGTAATTGCTGATTGTAAATTTCTAAATATTAAAGAGATACCTGGATGTATTCCTTAGCAAAATTGTGAGCACATGTATCAAGCTATTCCAAATTGCATTAAGGCCAATTAGGTAATGCAATTGTTTCCTAAACCTTTTTTGGGGGTAACCATGTCCTAATTACGAGTTGATGTATCTAAAATGTGTTTCACTATTGACATGTAGGGCACACATGCGCCTTATGCATGTGTGTGCTTCACATGTGCATAAAAAAATTATATTTGTGGTGCAGCAGAGTGGGACTTAGGCCCCCAGCACCCTGAGCTTTGCTGTTCCTGACTTGCAACTTTATCCAGGCTTTTCCCAAATTCAGTAATGCTAAACCATTTGCAGCAGGCCCATGGAAGCAAATTGAGTATGATTCTCAGTTTGCTAATCTGTAATCCCATTTGCCCATTTGATGTTTGCCCTATTGATTCTTTGGAGAATTCTGACATACCATTTAGCATTGATTTAATAGCAAAATCTCAACGTACCTTATGTCATGTTAGCAAATAGGTTTTTGATGTATGTAGCCCTTTATGCATTACCTGGTTTAGTGGCATGTTTCATTCTTCTTGCTAGGTTACAACTGGGACACCACTGTCATAGGCTGCTTGCAACCATTTTGTTGATTGGATGGTACTTGTACATGTGTGTGGTCCAATGTTGATCCAGTATCAAGTGTTAAGGTGTATGTTGTCACTGTAACGTCCACGTCTCATCATGAGTTCTTGGCAGCTAATTGTGTATCTAATGAGTATCGTTTGTAGCTAAATGTGACAAAAGTCAGGACATGGTAACCTACACGTGGATGGTCCCACCCTGTCACTGAAGACGTGTAATGAGACTTTCAACTGGGCAACCGTGGTGTGCTGAGTGAGAGAATGTCTCAGGTGTCTAGATCCGGCATGTGTCATTGCAACATTTGTACTGAAGTTGGCCTCTGTGGATGGAAATGCATCAGGAAACATCATAGCCTCTGTGCAGAAGTAAATGGCTGGTTTTCAGCACACACGACTCATCTCTATTATTTGAACAATGTTACTCAGCGTGTGACCTGTCAGGGTCCTCATATGTGTTGACTTTTCATGGACATTATCTGAGGTTGCTGGTTCTGCTGGAGGCCACGTACACCATTAAACGCTATGGGCCAGGTCCACTGTCACACTTTGTAGTTTAGGCATTAATGAGGCCCAGACAACGGAAGGGCCATGATTTAGCTATTCAAGGGCACTGTCAAAAATATGATACAAATAACAGTCAGATGATGCAATACAATGTATTTGAGTATACATTGATGAGGCAAATGACAAATTAGCCTCTGAGGTACGAGAGGTTTTGGACAGCAAGTGTGGTCCATAGGTGGACACCGGGTATCTTTAGGGTGACCCACGGCCAGGTGCAAGTCAGGCTGACAGGATGCTGGGTCAATTAGGAGCCAGCTCTTTCACAAATTACATGATCAGTGGTCTGACTAGGACTGGTCAGAGGGAGGAGTAGACTGTTGACATGTCACACTGTGTATGTCCTGTGTTGTCTTGAAGGTGACACATGAACCCTGATAAAGTGTTACACAGCAACATTAGTAGCAATGCGTAATGGTGTGATTGCCCAAATGTCAACATCTATGCTGTAGGAGGCATCAGCAGGGATGGGGCATGTAACTTTGGGTGGCGTGCATGGAGGGGATCACTGGTGTGGCCTCCATCAGTGTCTCACAAGTCCTGTCGGATGAGATTAGCTTAAAATGGCCTACAGTACCTTTCACACGAGGATCTATCTACAGGTGAAACCAGGCCTTCAAAACTCCAAGCCAGTGTATTATATGAGCGGAGTTCCATGCAGTGAGATGGTACTATGACAATGGTAGGCATAGGAAAGGGTGTGGCACACTGGATGACTCTTGTGAGTGTGTCTATGTAGATGAGGGAATCTCAGGGTACACATATCAGCATTCCAGGGACCTCTTCAGACAGGTGGGGTGTGACCAGCCGCATGGGTGTGTAAGGTTTTTAGAAAAGGGCTGACATGTAGATGGGATGTGATGTGCTGGATGCTTGTCATATGTGTGGCACTTGTGCTGTGTATGTTCTGCTTATGTGTAACTCTAGTGACAGAGAGTCATTGCAAAGATTGTAAGTAGTTGGAATTACTGCTGCCAAGAGTCTGGTAATACATTCCTGTTCCTGAAGCATAAGCATGTCAACTGCCTGATGTATGAGGCCTGTTTTCCCCTAGTTGAGTGATGGTGTTTTAGTTGTGTGCCATCTGCTGCGATGAACCATGTTTCCTACATGTATGTGTGTAATATGTGTGTAATATGTGTGTAATATGTGTGGTCCTCAGCTATTGCCCTTCAAAGGTGAACTGTACAGGATGTCAGTCATTTACATTGTGTGTGTATGTTACCGTTGTATGATAGGCATTACATTTGTTGTGTGTTTTTCTGTGTCCTGATTGTTATATCATTATTACTCCATGAGACGACATTCTTCTTCTGATATTTAAAGCTAAAGGTGTGCAGAAATGAATAGGCCAGACCATGATGTGGTGTTTGTTATCAGTGTTTATTTACAATAGTTCATTAAGTGGTGATGGTGATAATTATGAAAATAAATTGTTCACAATGTGTTGGCGCCTACACACTCCAGCAGCCGTGTTTGGTTGTTCCCCCCTCCTGTTGCAGGCCAGCATCCTCCTCTTCCTCGTCTTCAGGCATGTATGGGTCTGGTTCGAGGAGGGGAATGTTGCTTTTGACACAAATGTTGTGCAATATTGCACGTTAGTATGATCCTACAGACCTTCTCGGGGGAATATAGTAGGCTACCACCAGTGATGTTGAGGCAGCGGAACCTTGACTTGAGGATGCCGAAGGTCCGCTCGACAATGCTGCGTGTCCTCTTATGGGCGTCGTTGTATGCCTGCTCTGCAGCAGTACTCGGGTTGCCAAATGGGGTCATTAGCCATGGCTGGATGCCATACCCCTGATCAGCTGAAAGAAAAAAAGAATGGGATCATGTTAATGTAGCTTGCACTATTGAAAAGACCTTCTATAGCAGTAGTTGTCTTGTGTTGTCTGTGACTATTTAGTGTACTAATGTGACATCCTATACTTGTAGGCTATACCATCTGCATTGTGTTTTTACCTTGGCTGAGCATGTGTTTGTCTGCTAACAGTTTGTCATCAGTATGTTTTGTGATTTTCAGTGCAGTGTGCCCTCCCTAACATTGTGACTTGTGATACAGGTGTCCTTGTGTCTTCACTTGGGGTGAGTAGATAGTTCAATGTAGAGTTTAATTTAGAAGTGTTGTTAGCACGTTCATATGAAAGTACCCTGGACATCCCATACCTTTAGACTTAGGCAGTGTATTAATGTAAAGGTCATTGTGACACTTACAATTTGCAAGGTGACATTTCGGCTACCACACTCATTAATGTCTTCACATTAGGCTGTACAGTAAATTCCGATGTGTGACAGGTTCAATGGTGACTTAAGAAACATGGCTAGTGATGTCAGGACCTCAGTGTGTTCCTGTCTAGATGTTGCTGTTGTGGTGTATGTGTTGTGTGTCCTAGAGGGTTGCTGTGCAGTGTGTAAATAAGTAGGTTTTGTACTTACCAACAAGTAGTCCATTGCCATACCGTCCATCCTGGAAGTGTTGGTTGATGGTAGAGTGACGGAAGATGAAAGAGTCATGGACACTTCCAGGATATTTAGCCACGATGTTGGTGAACATTCCTTGGTGATCGACTAAGGCCTGCACATTGATTGAATGTGTGTGCTTCCTGTTGCGGTAGAGGTGTTCAGTTGCAGCAGGTGGCACAAGGCGTACATGTGTGCAGTCGATTGCACCAAGGACGTGTGGGAAGCCACTGATGGCGTAGAACCCCTGTTTAGTTTCCTACTGCTTCTGCAGTGTGTTAGGGAAGCAGATGTGGCGGGGTGTCAGGCGAATGATGGCATCCAGTACTTTGGGCAGAAATGCAGAGAATGATGGTTGTGATATTCCGCCAACCAGGGCACCAGTTGTTTGAAATGAGCCACTTGCCAGCATGTGAAGTACGGCAAGCAGCTTTGTTTCTGTTGGTATGGTGTGGGGTGCTGAATGGCCTGCCAGTTCAACCGGTACCTCTGTATGATGTCGTGATCCCTGAGGCCCTGAAGGGTTGTTCTTGGGCGGAATATCCTCTCCTGCCTTCTGCACTGCCTTTGGGGTCCCTGCTGGTGTTGTGGTAGCTGCTGCTGTTGTTGCTGCTGGGCTCTGCGTCTGCGTGCACGCTGGATAAGAATCACCTCCATGTCTCCCTTTTGCTGCTCTGCTGTTTGTTCTGTGTGTTCTGATTAAATGCAGGTGTGTTTGCCCCATTTTAACGCCTGCCCTGACCCAGGCGTTAAATTTTGACGCAAATCGGGCTGTGCGTCATTTTCTGGCTCCGCCTCCCGGCCGTGCGTCATTTTTGCCCGAAAGCATAAATACGACGCACGGCTGTTTGCGTCATTTTTTGGAAGGGAACGCCTACCCTGCATATCATTAACGCACGGTGGGTTGCCGCATCCAAGAAATGGCGCACACGGTGGAATTTTGTCATCCGCGGGCTCGGGCGTCAGAGTTTAAATACAGGGCAACGTTTGCACTGACTGTGCGTCAAATCTTTTGACGCACAATCGGCGCAAACAGAGTATAAATATGCCCCTTTGTGTCTGGAGGGTCTTGAGAGCCCAGAAGGTGCCCAGAGGCACTCACCAGAGCAAGCCTAGGCAAGGCATTCTGGGTGCTGTCAAAAAACTCAGTTCAGACTGCTGCAGACTGCAGGTGCAGTCAAGTTGTAAAAAAGACTGGGCAGAATAGGGTCAAGATGGGCCTAGAAGCAACAGACATCACCACTGACCATCATAGCCCTTGCCCATGCATCACACGTCATGACAAGAACAAGTAAGAAGTGGTTGAGGCAGTGAAGGAGCGAAGAGGAGACAGGTTAGGCCGGCATGAACAGAAGGGCCACAGAAGCATAGAGCATCGCTTGGTTAGCAAGAGGCCAGGCAGCACACTAACACTGCCAAAACAGGAGTTCATTACCAAACGCCAAAAGCCCTAAGGAGCCAAGCCAGACAGCTTCAGGACTTTCCCAGGGAGCATAGTTAGTGCTGGCAAAGAACTTATTTCAATTAAAGTCTTGGTTTACATTCATCAGGGAAAAACACCTGCCTTATTTTCGTTCAGGCCTGAGGTTGGCTGAGATTAATCTGGAGCATTACATCACATTAAATTATCATTACACTTTTTAGTCTGTTTCAGTCAGTAATAACAGTTTGGTATGACTTAAAGGGTTTTATTAATCACATGTTTTATAGTTCATCTTTAATAGGACCATCATATAAATTCATCAAAGTCAGTCACCAGTTTTGTCAATAATAAATATAAATAACAAACAAATCTTAATGAATGTATTAGGTACATTCCACAAAGGAATGAATCCCTATTCTAATATGAGAAGGAAATAAGGTGTTAGTCTCGAAAAACCATAAAGAGCTTTGAATTCAAGAGAAATCAAAGCAGAAAGCTTCAGCATCAATCAAAGCAGAACTTCTCATAAAGGGAAGTTCAAGAAACTCAGTAGTCTCTCTAAGCAACGTGCTAACACGAGCATGAAAGGGATCATAAGGGGACTAAGGAGTAAGAAGGTAACCCTTCTCTAGGAGCACGTACTATTATAGACAGACAAAATCAATGTTACAACTTCATGTGGCGGCTTCTTTCTTCAGTAGACTAATCAGCTTTTGATGCACCCACGGGAATTCATTCCCTCCGTCTTCTCACAGGTACAAAATATTCTTCAGACAGCAACTTCTAAAACCAATGATGTTTTATTGCGTAACTATTTTGTCTAAGTTCTCATCATTCATCCACCTATAAAAGACTGCATTCCCATGTGTGAACTTTCATATATAACGTTCTAAATAACAAGTCTATTCATTAGTGAACAGTGGCCTTTTTAGAACTAGAAATATCTGTATAAACGAAAAGTAAACATTTTGCACAAGTTTTTCAAAAGGTAAGAATCAAGCTTTATGCTAACTCTACAATTTCTTAGGTTAGTTAACTATTACATGTAAGTGTCTTTGCGTTTCAGGCCTAGTACATTTAAGTATGATTCCCTACTACTATTTTTGTACTTTAAACACACTTTTAAGCATCATTAGCTTTGCACATGCTTTCAGCATTATATTTTTCCTTTTTCTTGACAATTTTAAAAGGCTTCCCCAAACCCACGCTCAAATGGTTATCAAACCATCACATTTTCTTCACAAATTAATAATTAGATTTCACTTTCATCCTCTGAGTCTTTGCTCTTTCTTTTCAAAATTTCAGATCCTTTCAATCTTTTGCATTACTATTAGCTTTTTCTATATCTTTTTTAACCTGCTTGTTTCTTTCACTGTTATTTTTCTTATAAAAATAACATTTATAACTCATTAAAAAAGCAAACAAGGTTAATACGCAAAAGCCAACTATTAGTACTGGCCCAATTATAGCTCTAAAAACTCCTATTTCAGTGGTAGCAAACCACGTTGCTAATTTTAGAAACTCCAAATGTTCAAAAACATTAATGGTTTCTAATGATTCTGACTCAGGTTTTAAGTCATACATGTTATTTGTGAATTCTAAAATTGTCTTTCTCTTGTCAGGTATGTATGAGCAACAATGCTGAGCTT
Organism: Pleurodeles waltl; assembly: GCF_031143425.1. NCBI lineage: Eukaryota > Metazoa > Chordata > Amphibia > Caudata > Salamandridae > Pleurodeles > Pleurodeles waltl. The sequence continues at coordinate 643,821,943 of NC_090448.1, forward strand.
TCAGCATCTTGCAAACTCTTCCTTTTTCTGCAAGTAAAATGTGTAAAGCTACGTGATATTGTAAATCCATTGATCTAACAGCCACTAATTCTATGTTAACAACTAAAAAAAGTTCCAGAAGTACTAGTTGCCAATTTGTCAAGTACTGTTTAAAGTGTTCTAATTTACTGGTCATTTAAAACAATTTACAGTGGTCTCCACAAATTGTATACTATCACTTATACTACGACTATGTCTATGTGATGATGTAATTGTCAAAGCATCCATGCTATTTACATGATACACCCTAGGAAACAACAAAACTAAATAAATTGATATTGGGTTAATCAATGCACACAACAACAAAACACCTTTATACACGAATAATACATTTTCATACACAAAGTTGCATCACCCCCGTTGGATTCCACTCTCAACCCGAGCATTTAGATATGTGTTCAGACAGGCTCTGCGAGCCAGGCCTGAAGGTTAATGACGGACAGCTCACGTGGGGTAACACTTAGCCCACAGCCAAACACACAAGCTTAGATCAGATCCCACAGATCGGCAGCAACACCACAATAGTCCCCAGAGACTGGCCCCAATAAAATGTTTAGAGGAATGCACGCATTCCCAAAACACCATAAAGTTACATGCCACATGTAGTTAGGTACACTTACCCAATCAGGACGCAGCAACATTCAGTACATGCAGCACATGCAGTGACCACACGCCCCTCAGGCCAGATATATGGACATGTACTTGCTGGCCCACAGTGTCCACGCCAGGTTGAGGCCCACCTGCATTCCACATCTGGAAATTCTATCCACAACTCCTTGTTCACTGTTCACATATTTCACCAGGGAAAGAATGCTTTCTGACTTTGTTGCTCTCGGAGAAATGTTTAAATTGTGCTTCATTTTAATGTACTATGAGAGACTGGCGGTCATTATGAAAACAACGGTAAACACTGCACTGTTCATGCTGGCGGTCTTTCTATAGACCGCCAGCCCCCATGAAACCCCGCCGGCTGCATAAAGGACATTCTGCTGGGCCGAGACATTGCCGACGGCTCCACATGGAGCCGTCGTCAACGCCTCAGTGCGGCGGGTGCAGCAGCAAGCACCCGTCACACAGATCACTGCCCGTAAATCGGGCAGTGACCTGAGCGACGGGGCACTGCACGGGGGCCCTTGCACTGCCCATGCCAAGTCAATGTTTAATATATAAATGAAGATATTGTTGATTTGCACTAATTGTTGTTTGATGCCTAAGTAAGGCTCGCTATTTTGTCAGATTGCAGGCTGCTGTGAATTAACAATGCAGTTTTCCTAGGATCGGCAATCTTCATGCATTTGTTTGTGTAATGTTGATTTTGATGCTTCTGTGAAAAAAGTTGAGCTCATTTCCCTGTGTATATCCTCCCTCCCAGATTAGATTTGGTAAACCCCTTGTGTATTTATTTCCCACTACCGGAGTGATCCAGTAGTTGCCTTATACATATTTCCCATCACCAGAGTAAAAATTTAAGAATCTATAAAAACAGAAAAGTACTAACTAGAAAAAGAAAAATAGAAAAATAGAAAGGTAGAATGACCGCAACGTAAAAATCCCGTAAAGAATATAAACCTAGCAGAGCAACTATCCCCTGAAAAGACTACCCAAATACCACCATGGGATGATCTTTAGAGCACATGCAGAGTAAGTTTCTCATTCAGGCTAAAAAGCTTTGCAAGTTCTGCCACAAGTTACATATGAACACATATTCCATTGGTCAAACAAGGGGGCCTTCGACACGAATATAATTTCACACACAAGGACCTACATACAAACACAATATACAGGGAAAATTAAGGACAAAAAGGAAACATTGTTAGAGTTCTGGGCCATTTGAGTATGTCCAGGCCGATGACCTTGACCCAGGGTTGGACTGGGGCCACAATTAGGCCCGGGTAGTCGAAAAAAAAGTAGCCCACATTCGAAGATCGCAACCTTTCGCAAAACACTGTTTAGTTAGGAGCATGGACCTAATGTTCATAAACATTTGCAGTACTAAAAGTATTTTAAACCTTATAGGGCCTGTAACTTTTGTCAAGACTGAAAACAAAAGTTTTCCACATAATTCTCTTGGGTGTTCTTAGAATATTTCTGACCCTGAGATTCCTCTCCATCCTTAGGCCTTTTTACACTAACCCACGGCTTTTAGATATGTGCAGTACTTTTACACTACTTAAGAGAGGTCCTGTAGTGTAGTGTTCAGAGACTGGCAAAAGGCGCATAGTTATTGTTTTTTTTACTTGCAGGTAGCATCATGCGTAAGTTCTAAAACATGGAATGATGCTAGTGTATAAATGCAAAAATAAATATGCATAGTGTCACTTTCCTCACAGTTTTATATAGCATAAATTTGACACAAGAGAGTTGGGGAGCTTTACAAGAGCACCAGATAACAATACAGAAGGTCAGATTAATTTCTTTGGAGGCTCAGGTGAATTATGTGATTTGCCCAGGATCACAGAATGCTGAGCTGATGCTGGGACTTAAACATGGTTTCTCAGTTTTAAAGTCTGGTAAGGCCACAACCTCTCCCTGTTGACTGCAGGAGGATATGGGGCAGGCAAAGAACAGCAGAGACTAATTTATCCCACCCTGTTCCATGGAGGGGAGGGGAGGGGACACAAATCAACTGCAGAGTTCCCTCTGCCTCTTACCAACCCCCACTACCCAACTCTCAGGTCCTCTCCCCTGCCCCAGTCCTCTGCAAAGCAAGTGGTAACTGCTTACCATCTGGAGCTTTGTCACACCTGGAGAGAGTCGGAGGGGGCATGCTGTGACAGCCGGAGCAGCCCATTGTCATTCTGCCTCTGACAATTAGCTGGCTGACCTGACGTCATTTGATGGAGACAGGTTCAGTATTTGCATATAAAAGCTAGTATAACAGGCTTTCATGTTGTGCACTTGGTGGCGTCTGAGGGGGCCAACACAGGTTGCACTGTTTAACAGATCGAAAAACCGGCCCATTAACTGGCCTGAGGCACAGGCCCATCGGCCGATGCTCGATTGCCGCCTTGACCCACCATCAGTAAGCAAGGTGAAGGGAAGCTTTTAACTGGGGTCTGTGCCTCACCTGAGCACCAGCGAAGGAGAGGGGCTGACCAGGAAATTAGGGGCCAAGGCAGGTGGGTGCAGACCCAGCTTAGAAACAGGAGGACCAAAATGGCACCACTGTGTGCACAGGAGGAGAGCAGCAACGAGGACACCCACTACTCCCCCAAAATCTTCTTCCAACACTTTTGCTACCTGCAAGCCAGCTGGACCGAGAGGAGTGACCAATATGATAAGCACTGGCAGGAAGAGGGACCTTTCGAACCAGAGGACAGGGAGGCTGCGGAAGACTGCATCTGGCATGAAAGGGAAGATCACAAGGGGAACGTCCCTTACATGCAGGAGTGCCTGAGGAGATGGTAGCTCTATGTAGAGGGAAAACCAGTGGAGATGTCCAAAACAAGGATATGCCCATTGTTACAGAAGGGCATTTCAGGGATCATCTATGTGCCATGGGCTCAGATGGAGAAAGAGGGGCTAAGAACATAGCTGCTGCCATTGTTGGATGGGGCCGGGAAGTGGATCTCATGCTTTGAGAAGAATACCGTGCAGATCACACTAGTGACAGGCAATGGCAAGAGTCTGCTAAGCAGCATTATCTGTGAACAGACCAACGCGGTGTTTGCCTGCACTCACATCCCAGCGGTTACGCTGACCAACTTAGACAACGACAGGGCCACATTTAATTCATACCGGCACCAAATACGGACAGCCCAGAGGGAAATATTCCCTGACTGTCAAGATGTAGGTGGGTTGATGGTGGAAACCATGAAACCAGGGGAAACCATAGTAGACTTCCTAGACAAGATGAGAAAATGGTGGGGACAGGAGACAGGACAACCCTGGACAGACACGGGCCCTCAAGTCATCTTCTTTTACAACATCCTCAAGAAGAGGCTGCCTACCGAAATACAAAGCGGTTTGGACAGTGTGGCATGGCTGCACATCATTCTCTGGTCGGAGATACAAGCGGATATACTACACTTCCACAAGAGGAAGCAAGTAAGGGATAAGGAGAGGCAGGAACTGGCCCAGAGGCACAATGATTAATTGATCCAACATAATCTAAGGAACACTGCCCATGAGGGAGCACGTAGGCCGCAAGCATGCAAGTGGCACCGGTTATGAAGGCAACACTGCCGAAGGACCTTGAGGGTTCCAAAACGGCTACAGTGATGGATACCATGGAGGTTGGCAGCAGCCAAACCCCATACAATGCTATTATTGCCATAGAATGGGCAACATGGCCGATCGGTGCCGACTAAAGGCACGCCATGTGCAGAAGTCAATGAGCCGAAGCCAGGCCCGCAGAACTCCCATCCACAGAATCAGGCCTAGGGAAACCTAGCCGCACCTTTTTATTAGCTGCCGGGAAATTAGGCCACTGCTGCACCACCGCAGCAGGGGTCAGGTAATTGGAGCAGCACAAGGCATCAGCAGCTACAGCTGGAGAACCAGGCCCAACATAGACTGGGGCCACAGACACGACATGGATGGGTAGCCATTTGGGGAAGCCCTTATTTCACACAGACCCAGAACCCAAATGAGCAGTACGCCTTAGTGCCCCCAGTAGAAAAGTATACATTTTGAGCACATCTTAAAATTTCACTGCAGTAGAATACAAAATAAAAAGACAAAATGAGGGTAACATTAATGATTTCAACATTTACTAATACTTGGGGACATACAGGATTGTTGTGTGCCTGTTGACCGTGTGTCTCCGCAAAACTCCGCCATCCTGGGCTGCCATGTGGCTGTTGAGCGGGAATCCTCACCTGAGTTAGTCATTTAGGGTGCCCACAAGAGTCTGGGTCCCACTCTACTGCTGGTCCCCCAGGGCGGGGCAAGCTGGTGACATTCCAGAGAAAGTGCAGTCTGATTGAGTGGGGCAGGGTGGCTCACCAACAGCCGCTTAAGAGGCAGGCACCCCAGGTCCCCAAGCCCACAACCAAATGGGACAGGCTCCAATTACCAAATTCAAAGGTCCCCATTCTCAGGCCCCAGCTGGGACTGAAATGTCTTTGTTGTCTAGCCCCAGCAGCAATCGTGCCTTCAGCAGCCCCCTAGTCAAAGAGACCATAATGCTCACAGCACACACACATGTTCCAATGAGGCATGATACAGCATCAAGACAGTAGAAAGGGGGGGTTCACTAGGACATCCAGTCACCCCAGTCCATTCCCATAATGCAGGAAAAACTCAGAGCTCCTGGCCTTGCCCCAAACTCTCCACACTGCAATATCTTTTACCTCCTCCTCCCTACCCTCAGGGTGCACATACAATAGCTGGAAAAAGTACGCCCAAGAATATATGGTCTGAGGACTGAGGGAGAGAAGGGGGAGTGTCAGGGAAGTGAGTTACAAAAAAATCCACCACAGCTCCTAGCAGCTCACTTCCTGCAACAGGTTTAGCAATCGGGCAGCACGCAAAGCTTCAAACACAATGCTTGAAGGAAGCAGCAATTCTATATATTAAGCTCCACAAATCAGAGATACTGAGCCACGGAAGTACATTCCGACCCCCACCAGTACACAACAATAAAATTCAGAGGTCTGGGGAAATGCCCAAGAACAAAACAAAGAAGCCCAAAGCTAGCCCTAAGGAAGCCTCAAGAAAAAGGGCATAGTTAGGACACCTGGCACCACTTGGGAGGATCATGGGGTGTACCTTGTGTGAAGACCGGAGGGGTGTACACGTCACCTCTGGGTATGTTGTTTTCACCAACCAACATTCAAGGTGAATTGCATCCTCTTTTGCATCCCCCCCACACATGTAGGCTAGAAAGACCAACCCTGCCAATCACACTGCCCACTACACACACCAGGGCACTGAAGGGCTGGCAACACCAACATAGCGCAAACTAAAGGTTAAAAACGACCTGTTTACACAAGATTTACCCCGTAAAGCATACCACTCAAACACATTTGGCTAAGCATGTGGAAGAAAGCCGATGATGTGTAAAAATGAAATGTTTATAAACATAACTTATTTTTTCCACAACCTGGTATCCCGATTGGGGTCCACTCTCTGTTGCCTCACCAAAATTCATTGAAAACACAGAAATTCTTAAGTATAGAGTACAGAGATGCAATGTTTTTTTCTTTCGTTTATAATGACCAAACATAGCGATTGTCCAACAGGTCTACAGTCGAGATGATAAGTGTACCATCTCTACAATGGATCATCGGCTTCTCAGCGACTGCACCAGAATCCCCAGAAATATCAAGACCCACAGATTATTCCAAAGAACTCTCCCATCCAACAGGATCAAGAGCCACAATACACTCCAAGGACTTTTCACATCCGTACCCCCAAAGGGATCCCGAACCACAACTTTCCCCAAAGACTTTTAGTCCTGTTTTTGTTGTCCCAGAAACTCCTGTCACCAAGAAAATGCTTGACAACTCAGCTGGAATTACCTCAAGCTCTACTTAAGTTATTTGTTTTCATGTCTTTATACATTCTCTGGTAGCTAGGGATGCTACAGTATCCAGGTATTTCCAAAGAACAGTCTGATTTAATGGAGTCAATTACAACATTTGCATAGGGACCTCACAGGTCACCTTTAATTACACCGCACCCAACACTAACATCCCACACGCACTACACAGCACACTCTTACCGTGGGCTCCACACTGGGTCATGTTATGTCTGTTCACTGATACCACACGCAGTAGGTGCAGATAGATTGTACTTACCTCAAGAGGTAGCCCCTGAAAAAGCAAAATGCCTCCTTCATCTGTAGCTGTGTAGACCTAGGGTCAAGATAAAGCCTAATAAACTGGAGCCCAATAAGGTAGTAGTAAATCTGACCCACTACTAGACCAATCCTACAGCACTGTCCCTTCTTACCGAGCCTATCAACATCCAAACTGCACTAGATAGGATGTACAAGAAGGGAGTTATAGGGGAGAACACTATTTGGCCCTGAGATATTCACAAGAAGAGATTTTGGAGGTAACAAAAACCAAACCAGTGCACAAACTTGTCTGCTCCCACTTTCACCTGAGGGCCCAGGGTACCCTTAGCCTGTCTGGGGCGGTCTGTGTTAATGAAAAATGGCCCCCAGATGTTGAATTTCAGTGTAGGGCTAACCACCTTGATGACATGAAGGGAAATGGGTCTCTGGGGGAAAGTTAAATGACAGCGTATTTACCCCATGTCAGTAGATCTAGGATACGGAGGTAGACAGTTACACATGGTTAGAAGGAAAAGGGCAACCCCTAATTGTATGAAAACTTACATTGTATTCCTAATGTTTCAAAGGCAAAGGAACCATTCCACTGGGTACAAACAAGAATTGTGGCACAATACTGCAAATTCCAGGCCTGCAATGGGGCACCTCCACACTGATGGACACCTATTGCCAGTGCAGCAAGTTTGCTTACGCCCATCTCATCCCTGGATGACATAGCCTCTGCTTCCTCGCCACCATACACACCCCACCTGGTCATCCCGGGAGAAGATCTGCCTGAACTGTACCAACAGCTGCTGAGGAATAAAGCAACACTGTTGCATCAGAGTCGAAGGTAAAGAACTGCTGGTTATTTTGACTGGGCTCAATACAAGAACATCCCAGAAGAGTTTAGACTGTTCACCAGGACCCAAGTATGGGCGGGAGGGTCCATACCCTTCTTCAGCCTGCAGACAAAAGCAAATGTCAGTTGGTTCCAAATAACACGGTGGGAAATGCTCAAAAAGATGAACAGTACCAAGCTCGGCCTTCGTACAACTATAGAAGAACTGAGAGCCATCCGCCTCATGGAGATGCGCCATCGGTATGTCTCAGACTTGATGTCTGCATTGGAGGGTGGGGTGTGAACCAAGATCGTGCATCGTGCTGCACTTTCATACCTGGCAATGACATGGACAATGGAACTTTGACACTTGCCATTCAAGCGTTGCACAGACAGGACATATGTGAAGAGGGAGGTACCCCCTGAGCCGAATGGTACCCAAACTGGTTCTTCCGGCTTCCCTGGTGTTTGACTCGTTTGTGCACGTCATTATTGCTCATTTTTGTTGCATTACTGTTTTTGTGTGGTTTCCTATAATTTGGGGTATCCTGCTGTAAAAACACAGTCCCCAAATTTGGTAGGGGTAGCAAGGGAGGTGAAACAACAACGTGTCAAACACTGTGACCATCATGACTTATGGGTTTGATGGCTTAGTTGAAAATTCAACCAAAGGGGGAATGCCGATATTGGAGTAATCAATGTGCACGACAACAAGACACCTTCATACACGAAGAATACATTTTCATGCACAAATGAAGTCCCATCAACCCTATTGGATTCCCTCCTCATGGACTCTCCATCACACACACACATGTAGGTACGTGATCAGGCAGGATCCGAGACCCAGGCCTGGAAGTTAATGACTGACAGGTCACAAGTCAGGTAACACTTAGCCGACTGTCAAACACACAAGCTTAGATCAGATCCCACTGATAGGCAGCAACACTACAATGGTCCCCGGAGATTAGCCCCAATAAAGCACAAATGGTCAGAAGGATGCATGCTTTCCTAAAACACCATAAAGTAAGATGCCACATGTAGTTAGGTACACTTAATCATTCAGGACACAGCACAGGCAGTAACAGCACGCCTCTCAGCCAGACATCTGGACACATACTCGCTGGCCCACATAGGTGGTCATTACAAACCTGGCGGTCGGTGTTAAAGCGGCGGTAAGACCGCCAACAGGCCGGCGGTAAAAAAAATTGCAATTACGGCCGTGGCAGAAACCGCCAACAAAGACAGCCCCTTTAACACTCCGACCGCCACGGCGGTACAAACAAGCAGCGCAGCAGTCACCACCAACAGACAGGCGGGAGACAATGTACCCCCCACACTATAATGACAGGCCAATCCGCCACCTTTTCCGGGGTGGATTCACCGCGGATAAAAACAGAGCGGAAACAGGAATCCCGAAGGAAAAACGCTCACTTCTACACACTCCACGAGGAACGAGGACGCCATGGACCCGGAACTCCAAATTCTACCTGCAATAGTCTTCCTGCTCCTCCACAGTGGGTACTGCACCTACGACAAAGGGGAGGGGGAAGCAAAAAACAGGGACACATACATGCAACACCCCCACCCCAACCCCCACCCTCACCCACTACAACACACACACTAATGCATATCAATACATCACAGTTACACCCCCCAAACCCCCCGGAAGAATGCAAAGACAATAGAAAATTAGTGTAACCATTGTAATATATTAAAAGCAAGTAGGCAGAAATATATATATACACCATGTACATAATATATACCAAGCATAGTAGTCCAGGTAGTGCTCTAAGAAAGTCCGTGGAACACTGGGACCACACGGTATGGGCGAGGCCCACACAAGATCCCCAACCATGACGGAAAGAACACTGCAGGGGCATCAGACAGCAACTAAACAGGCACCTCAGGGGGAGGGAAAGGGGGGGCACCTCAGCCACTTGAGTGCACGATGCCAAATCCACGAGGGGGCCACTTGCCCACTGTTCAATTCCTGGGGAGTGCAAAGCCACAGTCTCTCAAGTCTCTACAGTGGGTGGGATGCCCACTGTTCAATCCTGGGGAGTGCAAAGCCACAGTCTCTCAAGTCTCTACAGTGGGTGGTTTGCCCACTGTTCAATCCTGGGGAGTGCAAAGCCACAGTCTCTCAAGTCTCTACAGTGGGTGGTTTGCCCACTGTTCAATCCTCGGGAGTGCAAAGCCACAGTCTCTCAAGCCTCTACAGTGGGTGGTTTGGCCACTGTTCAATCCTGTGGAGTGCAAAGCCACAGTCTCTTTAGCGAATAACAGTCTCCAATTGTTTTTGGCGGCGGCTTGGTGCCCAGAGTGCTTCATCCTGCTAAGGACAGAGGGAGTGGATGACAGTCTCCACTGGTTCTGGAGGGGGCTTTGCGCCCAGAGTGCTTCATCCTGCCAAGGACTGAGGTAGTGGATGTATCTCTCCACTGGTTCTGGAGGGGGCTTTGTGCCCAGAGTGCTTCATCCTGCCAAGGACTGAGGTAGTGGATGTATCTCTCCACTGGTTCTGGAGGGGGCTTTGTGCCCAGAGTGCTTCATCCTGCTAAGGACAGAGGGAGTGGATGCCTTTCTCCACTGGTTCTGGAGGGGCATGGTGCCCAGAGTGCATCATTCACCCCGTGACGGACTCAGTTGCGTCCGTGCCCTTGCCGCTCATGGGCCAGCGGTGCTTGAGATGGCGGTGCCCTGTTCAGCGTGCTTGAGATGGCGGTGCCCTGTTCAGCGGTGCTTGAGGCGGCGGTGCCCTGTGCAGCGGTGCTTGAGATGGCGGTGCCCTGTGCAGCGGTGCTTGAGGCGGCAGTGACCTGTGCAGCGGTGCTTGAGATGGCGGTGACCTGTGCAGCGGTGCTTGAGATGGCAGTCCCCATTGCAGGGTCACAGCTGCTGGCGGTCCTTCATGGCCCAGCAAGGCTTTTTCTGGCGGTCCTTCATAGCCCAGCGGGGCTTTTGCTGTCGGTCCTTCATGGCCCAGCAGGGCTTTTGCTGTCGGTCCTTCATGGCCCAGCGGGGCTAGTGCTGCTGGTGGCCTCCTGGCCAGGTGGGATGGTGCTGGCGGTGGCCTCCTGGGCAGGTGGGATGGTGCTGGCGGTGGCCTCCTGGGCAGGTGGGCTGGTGCTGGTGGTGGCCTCCTGGGCTGGTGGGCTGGTGCTGGCGGTGGCCTCCTGGGCTGGTGCTGGCGGTGGCCTCCTGGACAGCTGGGCTGGTGCAGGCGGTGGCCTCCTGGGCAGCTGGGCTGGTGCTGGTGCTGGCCTCCTGGGCAGCTGGCCGTGGCCTCCTGGGCATCGGGGATGATGGCGGTCTTCTCCGCTGTGCTGCTTTTCCCAGACTTGCCGGGTTTCTTGTGGCCCTTCCCCACCTTGGAAGGTGTCACAGCCGACTCCACACTCCCACCTGTACCCCTGGGAGCAGCTTTGGTGGCTGGAGTCTTCCCCCTCTCCCGCTGGGCACTGGCCAACTTCTGATGCTTCACAGGTGGGGGACTGTCTGTGCTGTGGCTCCGTGCCACACTGGCTGCCCTGGTGGCCGGTGCACTCCAGATTCCGGTGACTACAGGCACCACTGGCCCCGGAGATGTTGTGGCTGAGGTGCTAGTTCGGGACCTATGGGATGGACGGGGTTGGGGAGGTGTGGGAAAGAGGTCAAGGTTGGACAGGAAACATTTTGGGTGGGTGTGTGCCTGCGTTTGTGAATCTTGGGAGGGGCGTCACAGACACACTGGGAGAGGACACAGGGGACGTGTGAATGGTAGTGGGGGTGGTGACTGCACGTGAGTGGGGTATGGTGGCGGGTGTGCTGGGGAGGGACGTGGTGGCTGTAGAGGTAGTGCATGCAGGTGTGAGTGTAGACGAGACTGGGAGGGAGTAGGGAGATGAAGAGGAGGGGGACACCGTGGAGGCAGTGGATGTTGGTGTGTCTGCATGTGTGTGATGCTTGCGTGAATGCCTGTGGGATATGTGGTGCTTATGTTTACCTGAGCTTCCCTTGGGTGTTGACGTGTGTGCATGTTGGTCTGTAGGTGTGCTTGGGATAGGCTGAGGTACAGGGGATTGGGTCGGGGTGGAGGAAGTTGGAGGGGGGAGGCTAGAGACGGGGACAATGGCTGCCATCAGTGCTGAAGCCAGAGTCTGAAAAGCTTGCTGAAGGTCCGCCTGACCAAAATGAATGCCCTCCAGGAACGCATTGGTTTGTTGCAACTGCCTCTCTACACCCTGGATGGCATTCAAAATGGTAGACTGCCCAACAGTGAGGGACCTGAGGAGGTCAATGGCCTCCTCACTGAGGGCAGCAGGGGTGACTGGGGGAGGGCCTGAGGTGCCTGGGGCGAAGGTGATGCCCATCCTCCTGGGTGAGCGGGCATGGGGCAAAGGCTGAGGCGCTGCTGGGAGGGCGGTGCTGGTAGGGGAGTGGCGGCTGTACCTGTAAATGCGGGGGCACAGATGTTGCCACCACCACAAGGGAGCTCCCATCAGAGGACGAGTCCGTGTCACTTCCTGTCCCCGCCGTGGAGCTCCCCTCGCCCTCCGTCCCACTGGTGAATTCAGACTCTGTAGTGTCGCCCTCCATGGGCCATGTGGGATGCAGCTCCCTCGTGCTCCAGTGCCACTGCTCCTCCGCCTGATGATGCTAATGCACACAAGAACAGGGAGACCACAAAAAGGGGGGGGGGGAAGACAGAAGAAAGACATGTTGAGGGCATGCATCACCGCTACCGTTGGCGGACACGACAGACACAGAATCCCCCTGCACTACGCCGCACTCTTGGGCTCCACTATTCAATTCCTGGGAAATGGCCTACAAGGCTATGGACGACATCTGCACACATAGATGACACAGGGGCATGACTAGGTGTAGTTGTCACTCTACAGAGGTGGGGTGGGGTGCCACATGGCCTGCCTTACGGAGGGGCCTTGTCTACTGAACTAGCCCTTGCCTAGAGAAACCCACAGCACACCTCCCCCACCCAGAACCCTCCACTGCACGCAAAGTCAGCAGAATGAGAGTGTACTCACCCCCTTGTGGCTGCTGTGATGCCCTCAAGCGCCCATCCAACTTCGGGTAGGCCACCGCCAGGATCCTGAACATCAGGGGGGTCATGGTGCGACGGGCACCCCTCCCACGTTGGGAGGCCATCCCCAGCTGAGCCTCCACCGTCTTCTTGCTCCAGCGGCGAATGTCCTCCCATCTTTTACGGCAGTGGGTGCTCCGTCTGTGGTAGACCCCCAGGGTCCGGACGTCCTTGGCGATGGCATGCCAAATATATTTTTTCTGGTGGGCGCTGACCTACATGAAATGTACAGGGGAAAAAGAGAAGTTATTACCAACTGCACCGTCAAATTGATTGGCCCCCATCCCTACCCTTGCCATGTGGCACATGCATTCACCGTCTTTCATGCACGCAGCACTCTGCCCCCTTCCTTCTTACATCCAGCCCTCTCCACACAGGCATAGCCCATACAACATGCTCCCTGTGTACTTACCTGTTTGTCTGGAGGACCGTAGAGTAGCGTGTACTTGGGGAGGACCCCATCCACAAGCTTCTCCAACTCCTCCGATGTGAAGGCAGGGGCCCTTTCCCCAGACACTCGAGCCATTGTCTCTTCCAGACCGAGGTCACAGCAGCACTTGCAGTGTAGGTCCTCTCCTGTCGAAGATCAGGTATCGAGTGATTGAACAGATAGAAAATGACGGTCACGTCCGTGGCATGACATCGTCATTGGCTCCTGGGACTTATAGGGTCCCATGTTAACCAATGCAGCATTGCGCCGCGGACTTCGACCGCCTACCGCGACGGTGTACAACGCCAGCGCAGTTACCTCACATCCCATTGTCCCACTTTAGAGGTCAGGCAGCCGCCATTTCAGGGGCCCACATGGCTTCATTTCCAACTGCGTCACACATACCTAGGCCTAGACTCTACACACATACAGGCCATCTTTTGTGTATGAATGGTGTTCTAGGTAAACTGTGGGTACGTACCTCGGAGTTGTTTGACTCTGTGCTCGATGTTGTCCTTCATAGGCACCGTCCGCTGGGACATGTGAGGAGATGGCGGCATCCTCCGCTGTACTGACCGTTGGTGACCTGTCGACAATGGAGGAGCAACATGTGATTATCACATACAGGCTTGACCGTGCCACAATCCAGGAACTGTGTACCCAGTTGGAGCCAGACCTGATGTCAGCAATTTGCCATCTCACAGGAATCCCCCCTCAAGTGCAGATGCTGTCAGCGCTCCATTTCCTTGCAAGTGGGTCATTTCAAACAACAGGGGCCACAGCACCAGGAATGTCGCAGCCTATGTTTTCCAACGTATTGTCCAGAGTGTTGCCTGCCCTTCTGAAACCCATGCAGAGCTACATTGTTTTCCCTCAGGTGGAGGATTTGCCTACAGTGAAAGGTGATTTCTATGCCCTGGGACATATCCCTAACATCATAGGTGCCATTGATGGGACCCATGTGGCTTTGGTCCCCCCCCCACAGGAGTGAACAGGTGTACAGAAACCGGATGAGTAATCATTCTATGAATGTACAGATGGTATGTTTGGCAGACCAGTACATCTCCCATGTGAATGCCAAGTTCCCTGGCTCAGTGCATGACGCCTACATCCTGCGGAATAGCAGCATCCCGTATGTGATGGGTCAGCTCCAGAGGCACCGTGTGTGGCTATTAGGTGAGCACCTGGAAGCAAGTCAGTGGGAATGGTTGTCTGGGGATATCCCTACAGGTTAGTGTGGGTCTAACAGTTGTCCCTCACCATTTGCAGGTGACTCTGGAATGGACGACTCACAGAAACTATGTGCGCTAAAGATTGTGGCTTCGGATACGTGCAAATACCTTTTCATTGTTAATTCTTTGTTCCAAATGTAGAATACTCTCCTTGGGTAAGAGGTTTACGCGTCCCTATGATGCCCGTTACCTACATGGGATGGTAAGCAACGTCTTTTGTTTTCTTTTTCTTCTTTACCCGAGTACCTTGTTTGTGTGAGTACACGACAAGTATTAACATGCGTGCGGCTCCCATTTGACCGTGACAATAATGAATGTCTCGTCATTTAGACATATATAGATTTGTCTTTTTTCTGATTTTGTTTCTTTGTTTTTGACACAGGGCGACTTATCATTTGACTGACATACACAATAGATCGGCAGAATGTAAGTGACCTTCCAGCATTTATTGTCTTGTTTTTACAAGGAGAAGTAAAATGTTAGCGGTCCTGATGAAGCGCCAGTGGATCCATGTGTGACTGTGAGGGCGCGAAACATGTCGACCATATGTTAGGAGCAAACTACTTGCCTCCTCTCTAGCTTTGAAGGAGTATTGGGAACATCGTTTTCCTGTATACTCTGAGTTGTGTTTTTAACCTTGGCCTAATCCCTATTGAAATTATTAAAATTATTAAGAGGTTTAGAGCTAATTTTAGATTCTTGTCTCTCCTTTATTTCCCCTGTCATTATGGGCTGCAGCCTTTGATTAAACATCTTCTTGGTTGAAGAGCCCCCATCCTTCGGTTGGAGGCCCGTTGGACATTGCAGTGCCAGTCTGGCGAGGGGTTAGCCCAATGATGATGCTTGACATCCTAATGTGATGCTTGAGGGCACTCCTACAACAATTTCACTGCAGTCCTCTCCAGTCCCCTGTGTTCACCTTGTCTGGAACAGTGTACTTATTTGGTTTAGAGTTTCATGTTAAGGGAGATAGTACACTGGACCATTAAACTCCCTGTCGCTCCTGTTTTTTGAAGTTATAGAACAGCAGTTTTGCTGTGGGACCAATTAGTGATAGATAAGACCATGGATAATTTCCAGGGTCTTAGTTTCGACGATGATGTTGTTTCTGCCATTTTACAAACACCATCCATACTTTCTAACGATGGTGCAGCCCCTTCAGGTAGCCTTAAAGAAGACTGGGACAAGCTTTCCTCCCTGAAACGTGATTTAATTAAGACTATCATGCATGGGACAATCATGACCGAATACCTAAGAGCGAATATCGCGCCTAACGGTCTTCTTGTCTCCAATGTACCAAGAATTTTCCTGCAGGACCTGGCTTTCAGGAAAGACTGGGCACAGATAGCATGGAAATGCACCCGTGACTGGCTAGTATTGATTATTAACACCTCAAAGAGACTAGCCGAGTCCATTGCTATCCAAATTAACTGCATGGAAAGCTCGATTAAAACAACAGTTACGATAGCAGCCTTCAAGAGTCGTCTCCTGGAGATTAACACGGAACTCAATGAAACCAAAGAGTTCCTGACACAACAAAAAATCTCAAAACTACAAAAAGATATTAATAAATTTGACAGGGAGAAAATCTACCCATATATCAAAGAGGTTTATGAGACCGACACACAATCACGGTCATCAGACGACTCCTCCTATTCCAACAGAAAATCTCGTAACTATAGCAGTAGCTCCTCCTCAGATGGATGGAGCACTGATGAGAGTACACCTCAACCTTACTACAACTTCCCCCATTATGCCCATAACCAACAACTTTACTGGCAACCTCCTTATCCTTTTTTTCAACCCCGCCCGATGCCACCTTACGGGCCTTTTTTAGGCCGAGGTCCGGGCAGAGGAAGAGGCAGAAGGAGAGGAAGAGGGAGAAGAGTTCACTGGGGTCGAGAAGAACCCCAGATGATCACGAGGAGCCAGAACAAGACCACTCCACAGAAGATCTAGTTGTCAATCTGTCCCACAGACAACTATCCAGGGATGAATCGCGAGTTCTAAATAGAGGTCTAGGCTTTGTTCCCACCCCCTCTGAAGACCCCTTCCGCCTTCACTGTGAGTTGTCTCAATTCTTTCGAAAGGTTAGTTTACATTTTTTCTTTAAAAACCAACCAGAACCCTCTAGTAGCTGTGACACAGGCTTAAAGAAACCATCTACCTTTATGCCTCCCACACATTCACTTCCATGTGAGGTTTTAGCCTTCGAAAAGGCAGTCCTGTCAGATCTTGAACAAACTGTACCTAGACGTCCGTTTGTCAATCTACCCACCTCTGAGTGGAATGCACTTAAGAGTCTATCCAATGATTCCTCTATAGTTATCAAACCGGCGGATAAAGGAGGAGCAATAGTTATCATGGATGCATCAGATTACAGACAGGAATGCCTCCGCCTTTTAAGTGACAGAACTCATTACACGCTTCTGAACCAGGACCCCACTAACAAGTTACAACACAAGATTAAGAGTTTGGTTCATGAAGCCAAAAGCAACAGCTGGATTTCTCCCAATGAGGCCGAATTCTTGGAGAGTATCCATCCGAGAACACCATATTTTTACTGCCTCCCGAAAATCCATAAAGGCACTCTACCTCCGCCTGGCCGCCCCATAGTCTCAGGAATTGGGTCAATTTTGGAACCATTATCGATTTTTTGTGACTCTTTCTTCCAACCACTAGTAAAGAGTTCCACTACTTATCTTAAGGACACTAAGGATGTCCTGAACCTTATAGAGACCATCAATTCCACTATCCGGGTAGAAGTCCTTATCACACTAGACGTAGAGTCCCTATACACTAATATTCCACAGACAGCCACTTTGGAGGTCGTGGAATCCGCTCTTCTTCAGCAACAATGGACTTCACCAACGCCAGTTCACTTTGTTATGCATTGTGCATCGCTGGCAATGACACAGAGTTTTTTTCAATTTGAGGATGTCCTTTACCATCAGATCCAAGGGACATCCATGGGAAGTACTTTTGCCCCTAGCTTGGCTTGTCTATACATGTACCAATTTGATTTTTTTTTTATCTTGGCAGCAACATGTCCTTTCTTTAAGCACATCAAACTATGGCGACGGTACATAGATGATATTCTTATCATATGGCAAGGATCTCTTGTGACAGTAGATCTGTTCACTAGCTGGATCAACACATTAGATCCCTTTTTGAGATACACAGCCCATGTTTCAACCACCCATATACCGTTTTTGGACCTTCTGATCCACATCGTGGATGGGAAATTAGTGACAGACACGTATCACAAGACTACAGATCGGAATAGCTTATTGCGATATGACAGTTACCATCCAAAAGCTCTACGCGATAATCTACCTTTTGGTAAATTTTTAAGATTACGCAGAAATTGCTCTTCAAAATTGCTGTTTGACAACCAGGCACGAGAACTTCAAAGGAAACTCCAATCTCGGCAATATCCTTTAAAGGTGATCAATCCTGCTTGCAAGAGAGCCCGTAACAATCACAGAGAAGCCCTCCTAGCACCAGTAGTGAGGGAAGAGCAAGCACGAATCACTTGTGTAACTACGTACTCTCCCATGTCCAATACGGTTAAAAGATTAATCAACAAGAGGTGGCAAATCCTACTTAGTGGGGGGACGCAGATTTCAAAACCATTATTTGCATTCAAGAGATCCACTAATATCAGGGATCTAGTTATCCACACTCGACCACATAGACAGGCAGTCGGTGAAGTTCAATCCACACTTTGGAATTTACCTCCAGTCGCCGGTCACTATCCGTGTGGTTCTTGCAATGTTTGTTCCTTAACTAAACATGCAAACAGCCTAGTTCTTAAACATTTCGGGACTTGGCACTTAAGGAATCACACTAATTGTAACACGCGACATTGCATTTACTTGATAACTTGCCCGTGTGACTTACAGTATGTAGGCATGACAACCAGACCAGTGAAACTACGAATAAACGAACACCGCAGCAATATCAGATGTTTACGGATAACAACTAAACTAAGTGCACATTTTCTAGCTGCCAAACACGGTCCTAATGATCTCACGTGGACAGTTATACAAGCACCAAAACACAAAGCAGATGACCCTAAATCCCTGTTTAGGATTGAACAGCGTTGGGTCTTCAGATTAAAAACAGCCAATGAGGGCCTAAATGACGAAATTCCTTGGTGGACCCTCTCCTATTAAACTATTCAAGTACCACGAGTCCAAGACTTGTAAGGTAGAGGACCTTGATACCTTCCCCATGTGAGTTCGATACGAATACAATATCGTGGTGGCTCTACCACCGGGTATATAGATTTGGGGTAGACACTTTGGTAAGGTAGTGAGCGATCCCCTCCACTAACACAATGGGTTGACACATCGGAGTTGACCACCGGAGCCTTCAAGCTTCGAGTTAGTCTTATCTCCATACATGTAGTTTGCACATCCAATATGGCCGCCGCTTTTACCAACGATTAGCTGTGGACTATTCCCTTTTCAATGTTGAGTCTCCTGTGACTGCAGAGTTGACGTCACAGGTTAATTTCCTCGGAAGACTTCCTTGATCTTTATATAAACGATTCGGACGTGCGCCGCGTTTGTTTTTCAGGAACGCGACCTCGGGCAGGTTCAAGACGGACCTCGGGGAGAAGTGGAAGTAGGTACACGCGTTCTGAGACGCTTCTATAGAAACCTTTTTTCTCATCCATTTGACAAACAGTCCAAGTCGATCCTGCACGAGCCGGCTCATAGCCAGGGTTGTAATCTGGTCCACGGAGATTACACAGTGCGATAGCTCGATCAACTAGGGTAACGGGCTTTCGCAACTAAGATGTGTCATTGTACTTTACAAGAGGGTAGGACATGATTACAATTTAATATCAATAGCGGCTGAAATCGAGTACACACCATATGGAGGTAAAACAGTACCAATAAGGGACCGTGTACCACGCGCCAAGAATTATTTTGTATTAAATATCTGGGGAGCTAACGGTTGCCGACTTGCTCAGCTAACAACAATCTGCTCAGTTAATAATACTCTGTAGCTCATCGAGCCCTACTGAATTATGACCGCGGTCTGTTTTTAAACATTAGTCTTCACAGCCATTAATGGCTCAAATTTGCAAAGGCTGTTTCTCATGTTTGTGTAGTTATTGTATTCACTTGTGACAGAAGAATATAACACATTTGAACAGCTACGACTGATTTCTATTTTTGGTTAAGTCTCGCAGTCTTTTTGACTGAATCTGATTATTAATACATGTACAAAGTCCATTGAGTTATGACAAGCATATGTTTCTAGACATCTTGAATGGACGACTCACAGAAACTATGTGCGCTAAAGATTGTGGCTTCGGATACGTGCAAATACCTTTTCATTGTTAATTCTTTGTTCCAAATGTAGAATACTCTCCTTGGGTAAGAGGTTTACGCGTCCCTATGATGCCCGTTACCTACATGGGATGGTAAGCAACGTCTTTTGTTTTCTTTTTCTTCTTTACCTGAGTACCTTGTTTGTGTGAGTACACGACAAGTATTAACATGCGTGCGGCTCCCATTTGACCGTGACAATAATGAATGTCTCGTCATTTAGACATATATAGATTTGTCTTTTTTCTGATTTTGTTTCTTTGTTTTTGACACAGGGCGACTTATCATTTGACTGACATACACAATAGATCGGCAGACTGTAAGTGACCTTCCAGCATTTATTGTCTTGTTTTTACAAGGAGAAGTAAAATGTTAGCGGTCCTGATGAAGCGCCAGTGGATCCATGTGTGACCGTGAGGGCGCGAAACATGTCGACCATATGTTAGGAGCAAACTACTTGCCTCCTCTCTAGCTTTGAAGCAGTATTGGGAACATCGTTTTCCTGTATACTCCGAGTTGTGTTTTTAACCTTGGCCTAATCCCTATTGAAATTATTAAAATTATTAAGAGGTTTAGAGCTAATTTTAGATTCTTGTCTCTCCTTTATTTCCCCTGTCATTATGGGCTGCAGCCTTTGATTAAACATCTTCTTGGTTGAAGAGCCCCCATCCTTCGGTTGGAGGCCCGTCGGACATTGCAGTGCCAGTCTGGCGAGGGGTTAGCCCAATGATGATGCTTGACATCCTAATGTGATGCTTGAGGGCACTCCTACAACAATTTCACTGCAGTCCTCTCCAGTCCCCTGTGTTCACCTTGTCTGGAACAGTGTACTTATTTGGTTTAGAGACTCTGGTTACCCCAACCTGTCACGGCTACTGACCCCAGTGAGGAATCCCAGGACAAGGGAAGAGGAACGCTACAATGAGGCCCATGGGCAAACTAGGAGGGTGATCGAGCGGACCTTCGGCCTCCTGAAGGCCAGGTTCCGGTGCCTCCATATGACAGGTGGATCCCTATTCTGCTCACCAAAGAAGGTGTGCCAGATCATCGTGGCCTGCTGAATGTTTCATAACTTGGCATTGCGACAACAGGTGCCTTTTCTGCAGGAGGATGGTCCAGATGGCGGTGTTGTTGCAGCTGTGGAGCCTGTGGACAGTGAAGACGCGGAAGCAGAGGAAGAAAACATGAACAACAGGGACTCCGTGATCCAGCAATATTTCCAGTGAGACACAGATAAGAGCACAGCCCTGCCTACTACATGTACTTTAACACTACTACCTCTCTATTGTCTGTCGTTTTCACCCAGTGTATGGTCACTGAGTTGTCACTTTCCCTTACGATTTCACAGATGTGGGTCCCACTATGTGACATCTGCTTAGATTCCTCATGGACTAGAGCTGGGTGACATAGGTATGTTGACATTACAATTGAAAGAGCATTTTGTCACTGTAATTGCTAATACACTATTTTGAAATCACAGACAGACTCCAGATTGTTTTGTGCTTTAAGTGTGTTTATTTAGGTGCTCAATATTGGAGGGGGTAGTGAAATTGTGAGGGGTGATGGCGGAGGAATGTCCATGGCAGAGTCCAGTCTATTAGTCTCACAGGTGCATTGCCCAAATGGGCATTGGAAGTGGAGCTGGGGCAGTTTAAGGATGGACAGGGTGACAAAGAGGGACAGTAGGATGACAATCAGGGTGGTCTCATTTCTTGGCGGGGTCTTGGCATCGTGCTCTGTCTTTGTCCTGGATCTCAGGGACCGTTTGCGGGGTGGTTCTCCCTCTGCAGGGGGTGGGGTGCTGCTGGTGTGGTCCTGTGGTGGGGCGTCCTGTCCACTAGCGCCGGCGGAGGTGGTGGGCAGTTCATCGTCCATGCTAGTGTCAGGGGCCCCTTGTAGTGCCACAGTGTCCCTCCCGGTGTTGAGTACTTCCTTCAGCACCCCTACGATGGTGCCCAGGGGGGAGCAGATGGTTCTGAGTTCCTCCCTGAAACCCATATACTGTTCCTCCTGCAGGCGCTGGGTCTCCTGAAACTTGGCCAATACCGTTGCCATCGTCTCCTGGGAGTGGTGGTAGGATCCCATGATGGAGGAGAGGGCCTCGTGGAGAGTGGGTTCCCTTGGCCTGTCCGCCCCCCTGTCGCACAGCAGCCCTCCCAGTTCCCCTGTGTTCCTGGGCCTCCGTCCCCTGGACCGTGTGCCCACTACCACTGCCCCCAGGTCCCTGTTGTTGTTGGGGTGGTGGGTTATCCTGGGTTCCCTGTAGTGGTGGACACACTGCTGATTGACGTGTCCTGGGACGGAGGGATGGGCCCGCTGGGTGGGTGCTGTGCTGGTGTTTCCAGAGGGGGGGGGGAAGGTCTGTGGTGGCCTGTGACTGGGTGAGGGGAACCAACTGTCCCGAGGTCCCCGATGGGCCAGGCTGGTCATCTACATCCAGTTGGACAGAGCTGCTGTCATCACTGTGGGCCTCTTCTGTTGGTGGTGTGGACATGTGTGGACCCTCCTGTCCGGTGACGTTGGGTAGGGGTCCTGCAGGGGTATAAAAGGATGGTTATTACATCTGTGTGTGTCATGGTGTGCAATGGATGGGTGACCGTGTACCCCATTGCTTGCATTCCTGTGTGGGACCTTGTGTGATGATGGTTTTGGGGGTTGTATGGGTATGTGCAGTGGGCATCCTTTAGTGATGGGTGTCCGTGCTTTGTTGTTGCATGCAGGGCTTGGTGTTGGGATGGGTGGTTTGTGATGTTGGGACATATGTGAGGAGCTGGGGGCTGGGGGTGAGGGTGGGGGTATGTGATAGCATGCAGGTAGAGTGGGGGATGTAATAATTAAGATTTGTCTTACCAGAGTGCATTCCTCCAGCTACTCCTGCGAGGCCCTCAGGATGCAGAATCGCCAAGACCTGCTCCTCCCATGTTGTTAGTTCTGGGGGAGGAGGTGGGGGTCCGCCACCAGTCCGCTGAACCGCCTGGTGGTGTCTTGAGACCACGGAACGCACCTTCCCCCGTAGGTCGTTCCACCTCTTCCTGGTGTCCTCCCGATTTCTTGGGTGCTGTCCCACTGTGTTGACCCTGTCCATATTCTTCGTCATAGCTCCATCTTCCTTGCAATTGAGGTGTGCTGCACCTGTGCTCCGAATAGCTGTGGCTCTACCCGGACGATTTCCTCCACCATGACCCTGAGCTCCTCCTCCGAGAACCTGGGGTGTCTTTGACGTGCCATGGGGTGGTGTAGGTGATGTGAGGGGTAGAGTGTGTGGTGATAAGTGTGCTGATATGTAGTGGTGTGTTGTGTGAGGTGCGTGGAAGTTCTGTGGGTGATGGTGCTGTGTGCCTGTGGATGCTGTTGTTCTTGCTGGTGCTGTCTCTCTCTGGCCTTCTTTCTGAATTTTTGGTCGTGGGGGTCTGTGGGTGATGTGGGTGTGTGTTTTATATTGTAATGGGTGTGTGGGAGTGGTGTGTGTATGTGTATCAAGTGTGTGTATTTTGAATTGTCCAATGTGGCTGTGTTTTGGAGATGTGTGTGTATTTTGAGCGCAGCGGTGTGTACCGCCAATGGAATATGGCAGTTAAAAGACCGCCGCGTGGATTCGTGTGCCGTGATAATGTGGGCGTATTCCTCTTGGCATGACGGTGGAGGTTTTGTTCTCGCCAGTTTATCACTGACCTTAGGTGTGGCGGACTTGTATGGGTGTCTGAATTTTGGCGGATTCTGAAATGTGGGTCATAATAGCTGTAGCAGAAATCCACGGTGGTGTGTTGGCGGTCTTCTGCACGGCAGTAAGTGGCTTTTACCACCAATGTTGTAATGACCGCCATAGTGTCCACTTGCATTCCCTATCCGGAAATAATAGACATGACTTTGTCCACTGTTCTAATTTTTTTACCAGGGAAAGAATGTTTTACGACTTTATTGCTCCCAGCAAAATGTATAAAACACGCTTCATTTCCATGTACTATGCGAGACAGTCCTCAGATCCCGGAGTTGTAACTGCTCTCTGCTATGTTTAATTAAACTATTTTCTCTTTTGCCAGACGCCTCTTATCTCTTGTTTAAGGTGTATCCTAATTCGAGCAACAATATCAAGTAACCTCCCAATCGACTGTTAACTGAAAATAAGCATCCTGTCCTCAAACAAAATAAACTACTGGAATTACTGCTTCTTCTCCTTGCAAAATTTGCCATGAACCTCACATAATTTCAAATGTGTGTTCACAACTGATAATTCCTACAGGTCTCTTTCTAAATGGACTTGTTTTGTAAACACATTTTTCCCTTTTATCTTCTGTCTGATTTCAATTTAAAATAAATAATTTTTGTCTGTATTCATCATCTTCCTTCTTGGAAGCACTTTTCAAAATGTCTTACTCTTTGTTTTTACTATAAGAAATGTGTGCCCTGCTTTCTTCTAATTGCATGAATAATGTCTTCTCTAAAGGTCTCATTAAACAGGTCAGTTTGTCTTGTTTGTCTTAACTGTGTCAATGGATGTAGATGGTCTAAACTAATCCAAAACTGTATCCATCTCTTTGGCCAGTGGATGTATATTTATGATTCTCTGTAAAGGAACTTTTGAAAGAACTGTGTCAAAATTGGAATAATAATTTTTAAAAAAAAAGCGTTCCTGCAACTATACTAAACTAAGTAAATTTACATGTGATTGCCTATGAAAAGGTATGCGATGTTACGTCACCTCCTCCTCAGCTGACGAAGGTAAGTGTGCACAGTTGTAGCAGTCCTTCACATTGAATGCCTGTGTGTACCCTGATTAAGATGGGGTGTGGCAATCTTTGGGATGATCCACTGGGAGCCTCGACATTTAGCAAACCATTTCTAAAGGGGAAATATAGGCATTCTATAACATGCCAATCACAGGTGCATGTCACCTGAGGCACTCTGACTCATTCCTTTAGTTTAAGGATGACTTTAAATTGGTGCAGTTTCTCAATGAGACTAAGCCCCACCCCAAGCTAGGAAGCTGCATTTACAGTTTAGGTACAGCACACTAACACTCACCCCTTTCACTGCCAAATGGGGTAGCATGCCTGAGCCAGACAGATGTGCTTGCCTCATACGTGGGGCATCAAAGGAAACGGAAGAGCATGACCTGTTCTTTTACCCAGCCTACAAGACGGGCAGAAGAAAATGACGTGCATAAGTTTGTCGGAATCTTGGGACAAGGAGATTTGCTGAGGCCCTGCACATCTTAAAATCAGATACCAGGCAAAGTACAGTCTTTGCAGTATCTCGCTATATACTATTAATGTGGAGATTCAGGCAAAATGTATGCTCGACGTTAGATAACTCAGACGCCTCTGCCGTGTAAGGACCTGCACTTAGATGACATTAGTTGCACTTCCTGCTGGAGGGTGATTCTGTGCCCTGACTTTGCAATTGTGACTCCCATTGAAGTAATGTCTGGAACCATTTTTATCTGTTTTATTATATATTTATATGTTTATCTCTAAGGTTTTAACATGTTGCATTATGTTTATGCTTTTATGGCAAATTACCGAATAAAGTATTATGATGATGTATTCCTGAACTGACCTAGAATAAACATTTGTTGTGTAATTTTCTTTCATGTAATCTACAAAACAAGTTTTCAGTTTTACCTCATCTTATTTGTGTACCTGTCACAGGAGTAAGTTTAGAGAAACCTATTTCCATCTCTGGTGTGAAATAAATCCCCATTAGAATTGTTATGACTACCATCACTACTACTAATAATGTAACACCCATAAAAATCTTGGATCTAGGCTTGGTTAGGAAACACACTTTTGTCTTCAGTCAGATTGTTAAATTATAGCAGCAAAATAAAGTTATTAGATCGCTTTCAGACTTTTACACGAAGCAGAATTTTTCTTTCTTTTAGTTCTTTCGGCTTAATTTACAGCAGTCTTTGTATAGTTATCCGTAACCCTAGTCCTGTTTTCTTCTAAATGTATTATTTCTACTCTTCTATTGCAGTCTTGGGCCTAGGGAAATCTTCTTAATTCTTTTTACAGTATTTAACAACTGATCAGTTTTTATTTTAAGTCTTTTGCACTTTTCTATTCTATAGTGACTTTCAATCTTTCTGTTCCTTTTAGAATTTTTTGCTGCTTTTTCCCCAATACAGTTTTTACTGTGACATCATAGATGCTCAAATAGTTCAGATCTCAAATCAATCAAATCCTCCACCAATGCATTTAGCATTTAATTTGTGTAGCATGTTCATTCAGGTGCAGAATACCTTCGACAAGGCACTCTTGCTCTTTTCGACTGTCTTGGTGTCTGTTGATCTTCTTCTGTGTCACTTATACCACTAGTCTATCTACTAAGCAATAGTTGGCGGTATGCATTCAGCTGACACATTTGATCTCAGTTTTTAATCGACCACAGCGTTGTGGCCATTCTGCGTCATGTGTGAGTCTGCTTGATCCAGTACTTGTTATTTCACCTGAATCATCTACTTGTTCTGGTGATTTCTCAACTTCTGTCTCATGTTGAGCTCTTGTTTCTTCTTCAGGAAATTTCACGCCACTTAGCAATATTACAGGAACTTGGACTGGTGTGACAGTCTGAGATTCTTTGCCTCTCTTTGCTCCATGCAGTGGTGCTCTTTCTGACGGTACAGTTACACATGCCCTTGGTTCTGGTTTGTAGTACACTATCTCTTCCTAGGGACCCCTCATTTTCTGAGTACAAGACTTTTGCATGTGCTTCTTGATTAACACCCAGTCGCTGGGATGGAGGTCATCACAGTGTTCCTGATACAGATTTGAGGTAGCAGCTACGACCTGGTGAGAGACAGGACACACCTCATCAGCTAATCCTTTGCAGTAATTGAGTATCAAGTAATCTGTGATGTTCACAAGTCCATTCACAGGTACAGCAGGACCCCATTGGGATCCCATGTGGTGACAATCCTGTCCTCCTGTCACAAGTACTTTGGAGTCTAATCAGTAGCAAAGGCAAAGCATCTGGCCATTTCAATAAAGGGGATGCACAAACTCTCACCAACTGGTACCTTATGGTTCCATTGAGCAGTTCAACAATTCTAGAGGATGCCGATCGATAGAAACAATGTAGCCTCTGTTCAGCCTGTAGGGCTGCACATAGCATTAAGGACTTTATTGTTGAAATCAGTCCTGTGATCGGACTCCAAATAAACTGGCAAGCCAAACCTGGGTATCAATTCTTGAACTAACTGTTAAGCTACAGAGAGACTGTCATTTCTCCTTACAGGGTTGACGTCCACCAGTCGAGGGAAAATGCACACTATACACAGTCCATCTGCATTCTGTTGAAAGGAACACCTAATCATCCTATGTGACTCAATATCACTGGTGTTCTTTTCCCTACATTTATCTGTTGGCATGTCACACATCAAAAGTACAATTCTTCTGCAAGCACCCTAAATCTGGGATTAAACAAATTTGGTATGAGCAATCTCACCATTGCATCTGTCCCAAGATGTGTAGGACCATGAAAGTGTTATGGCATGTAAAACAGTAAACTGTCTGGCAACACTGGTATTCCATCTGCTGAAATCCAAATGTCATCTGCATTTTTGCCACATCCTGTTCTAATCCAAACCTGCTGTTCTGCTTCTGAAACCTCTTCCTGCAATCTCTTTAGTTCTTCCCAAGTATCAGCCGCTGACAACAACATTGAAAAAGCACTGTCCTTTACAGATTCATTTGTATACACCCCATTGAATGTACATCTCACAAGTGCACAATATCGTGCAACTTCATCCGCAAATCGGTTTCCAACTGTCACATAAACATTGTCACTTTGGTGAGCCATGCAGTTTACTACAACAACTTCTGTAGTCAATTGAAGAGCATCAAGAGTATTCTTGCATGTTCACTATTACATATAGGGTGCCAGATGAGTTCATGAAACCTTGCTGTGACTATAACTGTCACAAGTCATGGACCACACAAAAAGCCATACTGACTATCTGTAAATATAGTCATTCTTGGTTGTGCTGATATACTACAAGCTCTTGCAAGGGCAATCACTTATGCCACTTTTGATGAGGTAACACCTCAATGCCTGAAGCTTCCACAACTTCTTGAATCATAAAGACAGTGTATGCTGCTCTTAGGGTACCCTCATTGTTCTCAGACATAAGTGGTACACAAGAACTATATAATCAGGCTCTTCCAAAGGTTCATCTGTTATGTCTCGTCTTGTGGTTCCTGAAAACCATGGAGTGAAAAATTCCATCTTCAAATAAATGTGTCTCTCCCTGCGTTATTGGTATTGTAAAGACAATTCTTCTCCCTTATCTCAACAATTGAATTGTTTGTGGTGAGGTCCAAGCAACAATTTGGAATTCTGTGATGTACAGATGTACCCTGTCGCAGGTGCTCCTCCAACAGCTCCTTGAACCCCATTATCTGGGACAATGTTTACAGGTGCAGTTGCTGTTCGAATCTCTAAAGGCTTAGCAGTTATTACTCTAGTAATGAGTGCAGGTATGGTCACAATAGAAGCAATGATATCTGAAGGTATCACTATAGGAACAGCAACAAATTGTGCTGGCACAATATCTGACACAAGAGTTGTACAACAGGCTGTGTCACCTGCAATGGTCCCTCAACTTTAACCTCATTTGGATTAACAGGGTGTAGCCAATGTAGCACCAGAAGTTGAAGCACTCATTATTTGTTGCAGGGGCCACATATAGTGGTGGAAGTACAGCCAATAATGCATCCAAAATATTGTCCTATGAATCACTATCAGTACTGGATTTCTTTGCAGCTCCCTTGTCATCATTTCCCTGTGTCTTGTTCCATTTAGTCTTCTCTGTAGTTATGGCTTGGTACATTCTAGCTACCTTGACAACAACATTATCCTCCACTTTTGCTGTCCCTCGTACTATTAAGCATCTGTGTAATTCTGCACAGCTCTTTTAGCCTTGTTCTTGTATTTCTCTTTCTCCTCATGTGTTATCATCATCATAAGCATCTTTATTTTGGGAGAACGCCAAAAAATCATGTAAAAGTCACATTTATAAACATAAAAACACTTGAACATAAGGAAGCAATTTTGATCAATAAGAAACTATAAAGAGTCTACATTAAGTGACATCCTAAAAATGTCCAGCGTAGACGATTTTAAAAAACAGAAATTATCAATAAAAATAAAACATCCATTAAAAGATTACATTCTCATAGCAGTTTCTAATCACCAACGCAACTCTAATAAAATTTAAAACTGCGTAGCACATGTCTGCCGTAGTAAATGTTTTGTTAGAATCCCATTGCTAACCGATATTGCTTAATCCGTGCCTGGTGCAACAAAGGAATCAAGAAAGTACTTCTTGGTCCTGAATATAGTGGGCAAAATAGAATAAAATGACATGCGCTCTGTTTTGTGGCATTATCACAGTGACATGGGGCAGGTCACGCTGCGAAGCACACTGTCAGAAAAGCTACTTTAAAATGGATTACATTTAGGGGGTCATTCTGATCCCGGCGGGAACCGCCGAACGACCGCACCGCGGTCAAAAGACCTCGGCGGCCATTCTGGCTTTCCCGCTGGGCCGGCGGGAAACCCCCCCCTCAACAATGAAGCCGGCTCCGAATGGAGCCGGCGGAGTTGTAGGGGTGCGACGGGTGCAGTGGCACCCGTCGCGATTTTCAGTGTCTGCAAAGCAGACACTGAAAATCACTATGGGGCCCTGTTAGGGGGCCCCTGCACTGCCCATGCCAGTGGCATGGGCAGTGCAGGGGCCCCCAGGGGCCCCACGACACCCGTTCCCGCCATCCTGTTCCTGGCGGTAAAAACCGCCAGGAACAGGATGGCGGGAAGGGGGTCGGAATCCCCATGGCGGCGCTGCAAGCAGCGCCGCCATGGAGGATTCCCTGGGCCAGGGGTAAACCGGCGGGAAACCGCCAGTTGCCCTTTTCTGACCGCGGCTTTACCGCCGCGGTCAGAATGGCCCAGGAAGCACCGGCAGCCTGATGGCGGTGCTTCCGCGGTCCCCGGCCCTGGCGGTCATGGACCGCCAGAGTCGGAATGACCCCCTTAATCTAAAATATGTTAAATAAAGCCAATAATTTACATTCTCAGTCCATCCCAAATATGGTTCAATGGATTTAACTGTTGAAATTTGCAAGTAGTACTCAGCTGTTTTCATATTCAAAGCGCAATGTAACCTCTCCTTCAAACAATAATCCACATGGTGAGATTTCACGATAGCCTTAGGATTTGGCAAAATATTATTAGGAGACAACCATTTTTAAAAGGCCCAGTTTGTCGAAACTGGATTTTACATGCATCAGCCAGGGTATCTTATATTATCTAGGGATAAACAGCCTGACATGCATGCACTCACCAATTCTGCCTCTGGATTTTGCCAGCTCTTGAGCCATAAAAGGAGTGGTGCAATATTTATCTGGGCACCTACATAAGTTAGGCCCTACTCTTTATGGCATATACAATTTCAGTATTATTTGGGACTGCAAGCATCCTG
The DNA here is from genome assembly GCF_031143425.1 of Pleurodeles waltl. Classification (NCBI taxonomy): domain Eukaryota; kingdom Metazoa; phylum Chordata; class Amphibia; order Caudata; family Salamandridae; genus Pleurodeles; species Pleurodeles waltl. The sequence goes on from NC_090448.1 coordinate 643,852,111, forward strand.
CATATAAATCCGTTTTCTATGTGTTGGAGCATGTCCACTTTTTGGTAGCCCCCATACCTCTGTCAAAGGTTTATGTTTAAGCGTCCTTGCAAAACAGAAAATTGTCTCCACATTCCTTCCCATTTGTTGCGATTTCATATGGAGGTGTGACTTCCATTTTAGGGATGAGCTAAAAACAATTCCTAAATAGCTAAAATCATTTGTTATTTTTAAAAGTGTACACCCCCATTCTAAAGTGCTTAGGTTTTGTGTATAATGGGCCATGTGTCAGTTATGATTTTGAATAGTTCACTTTAAAATCCAGGCCCTACATGTACTCTGTAAAATGATCTAACAGCTTCTGCAATGCATTCGGGGTGCGAGCAATCAAAACTGCGTCATCCTCATATAAGAGTATGGGCACAGATTGATCCCCTATCTTTGGGACATCCACACCTGTCTGTAATAAGTATTCTGTAATGCCATTAATATAGATCAGGAGCAAAAAAGGGGCTAAGATGCATCCCTGTCTTACGCCTCTCCAGGACTCTATTTGAGGTAATAATTCCTCTTGTAGATCATATTGGACCGGATCTTTGAGGATGCGATGCAAACGTTTTATTAGGGTAAGTAAATTTGGTTCCTCCCCCATTTTCTGTTTATTTCCCATAATGTGTTCCTATTGACTCAATAAAAGGCACTTGAAAGATCAATACATGCATAACGAATGCCCGCCCTTCTTGCCTTTATATATTTACTAAGGATAATGTTAACATGGGGCCTCACAAATCAGTATATAATTTTAAAAGATCAACTGGGAACCCATCACTACCTTGGTTACCTCAATAGGGGTATCAAGAGGTGCTGGGGCTAGTTCTATCCGAGATAATCTATTTCAATCTCCCATTTGCAGTGCTCTCTTTCAGTAGGTTGGAAAGCACCCGTGAAATGGGACACCCACTGAGCTTCCAGGATTATGACTTCTACGTTAGGAGTGTCGTGATCAGAGAAAAAAAGGATGAATTACAAACTCCCAGAACCTAGTGCTATCTCTTAAAGAGGCGGACGCTGTCAAATCTTCCCATTCCTCTTCCCTTATTTCCCCCTTTCTTTCCTCCACAACACTTTGGTAATCACATCTAACCTTTTGGATATTCTTAGCATTGTGTGGTGTTAGTTTAAGTACTGCTTTTAGTTGTCTATGAGCCACGGAAGCAGGCTGCGTTAAACCATTAACATGGGGTCTATGGGTGACCAGATAGCGTGAGATAGACTCACATAATCTTTTGAATTCTGTTAAGACGGAAGAATGACTAGGTTTTTCTTCTAGGCACACCATGATAGACTCCAATATTGGACAATTATTTGGACCTAACAGGCTCCAATTTTGGACAGTTTTCTGAGTAAATCTTAAAGGGCTCACTTTTGTCCATTTAATCTGCAGACATTTATTCTGTGTAAAAGACGGATTGCATTCTTTCCCTCAAGGATTTTTACTTGTTTTTATTGCAAGTGTAATACTCACATGGTTCGAAGCAAAGGGGGCGGCACCTGATGATATCAATATGAAATCTATGACACTCCGTGTGACCCCCTCCCGAGAACGCTGGAATCAACTCTGGAATTTTACTGAGCCTCACTCAAAATTACTAAATTGTGTTTCAGAACCAACGTATTCAGCATGTTCCTCCACCCCAGTGCATTTGAAATGTACCCTATCCACACATTCATCCACTGCAATACCACACACGCAGCTATCTCTTTTAAGACACAAGGTAATATTCAAATCCCCAAGCCATGTTTAGAATTACTTTCTTCGTCAAGAGAAGGAAAAAATCATCTAAGAATTCATGTAAATCAATTCCTTTACTTGCTTCTTGGTTAAATAAGTTGTTATAAAAGTTAAATCAACAAAACGAAAGCAGGGTGAATTCCTAGGCTGTCACAGAGAGACGTCGCTCCACTAATTTTATCTCATTCGAGATTATATCTATGGCCCTCACATAGAATTTGCTGATAGTTTTTCTAGTTCTAGATGGTGAACTTGCAATGGCCGAGGTAACAGCATTTTTTTCCACCATAGTCACTAGTAGCCTGCATTAACCTGAGAAACAAAAGTGTCCAGGCAGTACCTTCGGGTACATGATCCTGTCCTAGATAGAGGCCAGAAATGTTCAGGGCGGCAGGGAAACAGAAATATGCTGCAATATAGATGCAGCGGATACTTACCTCTCTCCCTCTCTACCAACCCTGACTTACACAAAGTCGTGCTACAAATACAGTCTAAAAAAGGAGCAATGGGATCAGCTCTTTGGGTCAATCCAGAACCTACTATCGAGCATAAAGAATCAGCAAAAGTACAGATGCCTGGAAACCTCAGTTCCTAATATGCTTATGAAACACAGATGGTTTCTCGAGCGAATTCCATAATACAGAGGCAATAAGCTACTGGGTAAGACATGATATCATTATGCATCAAGAAACATGGTAAGCTGCACTGATATCAATACCAGGGTTCACAGAATTTACAAATCCAGCCCAAAAATCACGACTAAGTGGACACCCAGAGAAGGGCTTGACTACCTATATTAGTGCATCAATCCAGGCAAAATGTGAAGTGAGGCCTGGAGGATCCAGAAGTCCTGGTGGTTTTAATGGAAAACTGGAACTAGGAACATAAGTCTGTTCTTGCACTGTTAAATACACACACACATCGAAATCAGAATACAAAATGAGAGAGAAATTAAAAACACAAATAACTAAGCTGAAAAAAGCAGCTGGGTTTGACAGACCTTGTAATCTCAGAAAATTTCAAAATTAATCTATTCTACACACCAATGAAAGATGAACTACAGCTTATCAAAGACCAAATGTGGAATGTGCAACCACAGGGAAAATACAATCCAACTTTAACAGATAAGAAAGCAGAATGTTTGCCATGGAGGTAGCTCAACTGAGAACAAGAATATTGAATTGCAGACTTCCAACAGACAATAATTGCTTTCAACTCATTATAGAACTACCTGAACCTCAATAACATACTACACGATTACATCTTTATCCCTCTACAGGTCCAGCAAATCATTATTGAAACAACAAAGATGTGAAAGTGACCACATTGCCCAGAGAAAAGAACTGCAGACTGATGCATCTATCTTGCCAAACCAACCTTTCTGATCAGAACTACATATACAATTGATTATAAATTACTAAAATGGTCTAAGAATATGGTTCTCATTAGAGAAAGCAGCAGAAAATTACCACTAGAGTACCAGAATAAAGAGCATAATCCATTAGAGAACTTGGAGGACGATAGGAAGCTATTAACTTTACCGACACTCTCATCCACATCAACTACAGAGACAAAATCAGTCCTTGTAAAAACTAACAAAGTCTTATCAAGAGCTTGACAATCAGCCAAAAAAATAAGTAAATGGGGCATGAGGATTGTAGGAGGCTGGCTCTCTATATGGTGTACGAAAAAGACATGCACTGTGCAGAGTGTCCAAGCAACTCCACCTTGGTCTCCAGAGGTAAAAAGCAGAACACTTAATGCTCTGGTTTTGTGGCAGTGTGAGGAAGCACTTAGGCTTATCTTGGAGATGTGCTAAGCATTTGTTGTACTCACCGTATCAACAAATGTGGACACACACTCAGAAGAATAACTCAAAACCCATTTCCAAAAATAATACAGATTTTTAGAAAAATTGTAAGCCCAAGATCATCAATATACAGTAAAAACTTTTTTAGTTATGATTTTTAAATTTTAGAAGATATTCTGTTTATGTGCATAATTGTGCACCATAGGAAAGAATGAGAAAATCTCATAAAATGCATATCAAATCAGGCAATGCTCTCACAAATGTCACCTTCTATTTCTTGGTTGAGGTCGTCAAGATGTCCTGTGGGCCAGCCAGAGAAGTTCAAGCAGTTCCTGGTTCAAGCAGGAGTACTGACTGAAAGCTTTGGAGCTGGTGCACAACGGAGAAGGGGATCACTTTGAAACATACTGCACAGATGAACTTAAAGTTAAGTCTAGTGGGTCCCCTTGGAGTTTAGAGGTTGCAAGAGGTAAGGGACCACTAGAGCACAGCTGGATTTCCTATGCAGGGGTCAGGGAGGCCTGGTATAGTGCAGATAAGTCAGCCGATTAGGGGTCCTTGGAGCCAGGAGCATGTCACTTGGAGGGTAGATTGCAGGTTAGCAGGGCCACTCTGGGGAGTAGTTCTTGCGTGTCCTGAAGTCCCCCAGTGGTGTTTGCTTCTGGGCCTTTGAGAGTCCAGAGTTGACTTACATTCTTGGGGTCCAACATTGGGATTCCAGAACCACAGACAATGGTACATCTCAGGCCCTGAAAGTGGAAGTACCACCAAACTTGGCCAACTGGCAGGTTTTATTCTTCGAGTCAGTCGTGTGGATTTTGGTTAGACTGTTGGGTCCAGTTCATCTGTCAGTGGCCAGTCAGTGAACTGAACTTTGCTGGTTATTTGCTTGCAGGTGAGTGATACTTTCACTCTGAGGGAGGTTATTGGTGATTTTCAAAAGGCTGGAGGTACTCTGGGGTTTTGTAGAGCCCTTCAGGTTTCCGGGTGACACCTCAGCAGCAATTGTTGAGTCCTAGGAGCAGCAGACAGGACAGAGTTTGGTGCCTTTCTCTTAGTGCAGCAGGACGTCTGTTCTCGTCCCTCGGGTCTTCTTTGTTCCTGGTCTTCTTGTGTCCATTGAATTTAATCTGCAGGTCTAGGGGCGCCCACTTAATACTGCATTCGTGGGAGTACCTGGTAGTGGCCAATGGGACATCTACCTTAGGGTGTCTACACCCACTAAGTGACCACTTCCTGTGGGAAGAGGTCACATCCCTAATCCTGATTACCTATTTTTCAACCATCCAAGATAGAGAAAAATGAAAAGGAGTGGTCACTTCGCCTGCCACACCTGAAAGGTGGTGCAGGCTGATGGGGGGTCACTCCTCCTACTCTGGCTATGTTTTCCAACTGCTTTTCCCATTCAAAGTGGAGTAAAAACGATTGGGCAGCCATCTGCTGCTAGCATCAGAGGCGAGGGTCAGATTTCAAAGGTGGAAAAGCCTTTGAAGCAGACCGCTGGTGCATGGTGCCTCCCTGGGGGAGGAGATGTAACATCTCCACCCAGGAAAGGCTTTGTGTTCTGGCTTCTGAGAGCAGAAGCTCTCACCCCAGGAGTCCAAGTCTTCTTTCTGGTGGTGGCAGGCTAAGACCAGTCAGCAACCATGCCAGGGCAGGTTTTGCAGGGGGTACCTCTAAGGTGCCCTCTGGGTACATGATGTAATAAATACAACACTGGTAGCATTGTGGGTTTATTATTCTGAGTTGTTTGATACCAAACAACACAGTATTCAGAGGCCATCATGTAGCTAGGTAACTGGTAATCACCAGTGTCCAGCTCATGTGTTTGTTATGGCTTCCCTTTACACATACTATGTCTTAAGGTTTTGCAAAGATACAGTAGGGGCATATTTGCTCATGCACACATATCCCCTCACATGCATTATTGTGCCCCCTGCCTTAGTGCTGTAAGGCCTGCCAGAGGGGTGACTTACCCATATTGCTTGCAGTGTTAGTGGACATAGCACTTTTGTTGAGTGCCATATTGAGTTTGCAACTTTTAAATACACTGTCATGCACTTGCAAAAGCAATATGCCTGAGGCTGGGGTGGGGCTGCACAGAGTGGCACAGCTGGTGCTGAAGCTCTGGGAGCCCTCTTCAGTACCTATACCCTAGGTACCAGGGGTACCGTTTACTAGGGACTTACAAGTGTAGCTAGAATGCCAAACATAGTGCAGTCTTAAGGAAGAGATCTGGCCCTGGGAACCTGTTTAGCAGAGGCCCATGGCACTTACAGTTTGAAACCACATCATTTTCCAGGCAAAGAGTGGAGAGCTACAATGTCAAAAGAGGCCCGTTCTCACAGGGATGCCTAAAAAAGAACCCACAAAACATAGCACTAAAAAACACTTCCAGGAATAAATATAGGAAAATCATTTGGGAATAAAGAAAACAGAATGAAGATACATTCTGAGGAAATTAGCTTCAATTTAGTAAAGCAAAAAGCAAATTCAGAAATATTCTGGCAGACAGTCAACAGAGTAATTTAAAAACCATAGGCCAGTGCCTCCAAAGTATTAACAGCTCAAATATTCCAGAGGACTGTTGGATATAGTTCCTGAGGAAACACTTTGGTATACAAAAGTGCATGCAAGATCAAAGTGAGCAGGGCAGTTAATGTGCTTGGGAACCACAGGACTAGAAACAGTCTAGAATGATAAGTTGCACCTATGTTCAAAGCAGTACTAACCCCTACCCCAGTAGTAAAATCTTTGAGTGAGGCCAGTGTGATGGAGCACCAGGATCAAATAGTATGCCGCAAACAATCTTTAAGACAAATCCAGAGTTCTGGGCAATGCAATTGACCACAGTTTATAATTTTACCCTTCAAAATGATGTGTTTCTAGACTCATGGAAAAGGTCAGTGATTATTCCAGTACACAAACGAGATGATAGGGCATCACCAAAGAATTACAGATTGAGTTCCTTTCTGGATAAGGAAGCCAGATATTTCTCAGCCCTATTGAGGCAAATATTATCAACCTGGGCTAAAACAAAAAAACAAGAGATAATTCCACTAAATTAAAACAGGCTTCAATCAAGGTGTAGATGTCGCCAAACATCCCAGCAGTTTCACTAGTCATAGATCAACAGCTCATGAACCATTCAACCTTGTTTCTCTTTTGTAGACTTCATAGCTGCATTGGATAAGGTACAGTGAGAGAAACTAGGGGAAAACCTAGTCAGCTGAAAAATTCTATTGTTGTTACTAAGAAAACTCCAACTGCTGTACACAAAAACATGGACAAGGATTAAAATTGGAGATGGGACATGACTAACAAGGAAAATTAACACATACATAAGCCTGAAACAGGATTGCGTGTTGGCACCCAAAGTCTTCAGCTTCTGCTTAGCTGATCTGACATCGCAACTGAATATTATCAACTCCCACTTACCAAAACTAGCCACATACCAGCAGTCCAGTCCTCTCAATGCTGATGACGTGATCCCTCCCATGAAAAGGGAATGGAAATAAACCTGAGCGGGTGATGACAGTGGGCAACAAAATAAAGACTCACACAAATGGGACCTGGAAGAGACCCAGATGGAATCCGTGAAAAGATTCAGATACCTAGGGGTTCTGGTCGACCACAAAGGATTGTTTACAGCACACAGACATCAACGCAGTACAAAGGGAAAGGCACTAATAGCAGCATTCCAAAACATTGAAGGGATCCTCTACACCCAATGATAAGAATGGAATTTGGCCTTATGAAACAAATCGTAGCCAGGCAGTGCGCATTTGTGAGCGCTTGCTGCAGACTAAAAACACAACTGAGAAATCCTTTGAGAGAGCGTAGTTAAATAACACATATACAAAAATAAAATGCTTATATCAATGCTCAACGATGTTGCATGGAAAACGACAATAATAGTGATTTTGCTTAAGCGTGCATTAGGATTAGGACTATGGTAAATGTGGCCACCAATGTGTATTCAAACTAATAATAATGAGTAAAATTGTTCATGTTATGGTTAATCAAGTTTATATTAGCGTTTATGATATTGCATTAAAAAATCTTGTAGGCCTTAAGTTAGCGTGAGCTGTGGGTTTTAGCCGCCTGGCTCTCATATTAAAAGCATTTTTTCTGTTTTTCAGCGTGCTGACTCGCAAAGGGCCATGACCCTGCAAATGTTCTTTTTCTTCAACTCAATGTATCATTACAATCCTGTTCTCATCCGCATGCTTGCTGCTTTAATATAAATTTTATACACGAAAGATGAAACAAATGCAGATTAATGTAATGTACAAGGACGTTTAAACCATGAACAAAGGAACTCATGACCCGAGAAGACGTGCCAAGATGTGAAGTAACCCCGGATGTGCCACCTCCGAAGACGTCATTTATGAAGCCCAATCAAAATGTTATGAATTATCGTGGGGTGACAATTAGAATTACCTAATGTATAATTTGATAGGTTAAATATAGTGGGGTATAGTAAATGTCCAATAGAATTTTGGGGGAAGGTATTACGAAAAAGGGATAAAAACCCATTTCACAGAAGGGTCGTCAGAACTAGGTAGGGAATGCTATTGATTTTATCCAGAAACTTTGTCACTCTGTCTGGTGACTTTGAGACTTAATAAATCATCCTCGCCCATAGACTGCCCCTTACACTTCTCCTCCTTATGAGGGAAGTGTCCCCTGTCCTTTATACTAGTTTAGACTGATGGCGTTTTGGCTGATGTCCTGAAGATGAAGACTGATCCTGTGTGCTGACCTAATCCTTGGAGGGTAATTATGACAATGCAATCTGTCTATTTGCTTTTCCTTTCTAGGTACCAACTGCTCATTTTGATAGAGGCCATAGCTAGATCTTTTCCAAATTGGTGTTCTAAATTGTTTTGCATGAAGCCCCACATGCTGATGCTAATTAGTGGTTAGGATAGGAGTTCACTTCAACTGACGCAATAGACAAATAACTGACGTTACGCTATGCTGAACTGAGACGTATGTGACATTTGCTGTATTCTGATCTATGTTCATGCCGTGCTATGTTCTTATGTTTGTGATTCTTGTATTAATGAAATCTTATCACAATTGTCATATCGTGACTATGCTCTTATGCTTCCTGGTATTGAGATTAACTCTTCTGCTCGTAGTTTTTGAAATCAATAGGGAATAAAATTCATATAATTCTATTAAAGGTGTGGTTATTCATGACTGAAAGGTCATGGTCGCGTTGACAATTTGATTAATGTCTTTATCCAAAGTAAAGTGCATTGTGGTGGTGAATATTGATGACATTATTGATATATTACTTGACATATTGATCAGTATCTCGTCCTACATTGTCTCTCCACTGGGTCACAAGATTCATTGGCCTAAAACGAGTCCTAATCTGTAATAAATTAACATAGAAGGACGCGTTAACACCTTCAATCAATACTTGTGGCAAGGAATAACCAATGGAGCACCAAACTCACGAGCAAGAAGTTACTTGAAACACTGAAACGTAAGGTTTGGAAACCTCCCTGCACTCGACCACACGATGGTCTGTTTAAATCCAACTGGAAATGTAGCTTGCAGGCTCTGTGGGTCGAGAAGAGAGGACTTAACCCACCTAGTCTGTACCTGCAAAGAATTGATGAGTACTTGGAGGGCCTTCCTGCTCCAGGTGCTTACAGAGCGGAGTACTCGCTTCTGCAGGTAAACAATACAAGCTTGCTGCGAGCCGAAGGACACAAGCCTGAACTACCGATTTGTGCAATTCATGACGACGATGGAAGTTGAGCTAAAATCAGGAGCAATAAAGACAGGGTGGAGGGCAACCTCAGTAACTCTAGCAGCGCTAAAAGGACCCCAAACAACCAGCACAACAGTACTTGAGTTGGCCGGTTAGATGACCACATCTTGAATATTCAGATGTCTTCAGGAGCCACATAAGTACAGAGCCACTATCATTTGAAACCACTCTGCACGTAACTGCTCTAGTACTTCATTAAGCTGGAAAAACAAACATAGGCTGGCACACGAGGCAGCTGCTTGAGACTCCAACATGCCAAAATGTACTATATCACACATGGAAAGTGGGGCAGCCATAACAGCGACGTGCACTGAGCACACTTTCTCACTTAAAATTGTAGCACAATTAAAAACTACAGCTTGCACAATGTTGTAATTATTTTAAATATTTGTACAATAAGTATTCCGATTATGGTTCTGGGGACGCTTCCTGCTTCATCAGTCCATTGGGCATAGCTTCAAGGCCTGAAGCGTCCCGCTTAACTGTGCATTTGGTGGCCAGGAAGGTTTCTAGCTTTGAAAACTGCCTGTCTTGCTTCAGCAGGACCAAGATCTGTGCGTCTCCTCCGTGCAGCAGAAGGAGTTAAGGCAAGGGTTGCAGGACACAGCAAGGAACATGCTGGACGTTGTGTTTCTTGGTTTATTAGCAGTTTTCCACAGTGAGAACACTATCCAGAGGGCGACCGACAGAGCACTTCACTTAACACTCAATTACAAGTGATAAGAGGTTACATATTGTAAAATAACTTACATTGAAAATAAGTAGAGCAAAATGTTCCGCAACAAAACAGCTACAAAATTTGGGGTCCTCGAGTAAAGTGCTTCGGGGTTAATGCTGCTGATTATTAGATAATTGCCTAAGTGGGACTCAGCTCAGTGCGGTTAGCATTAGAGAGGTGTGATTAAACTTGGTGGCACTTGTGACCATACTAACCACTATGTGCAGTGCTACTTCAAGAGAGTCAAGGTGCAGTTCAGAGATTCCTACAAATATTGAAATGCCGTATTCTACCTTGACAACGTTTGTTGAAAATCATCTAGCGGGATAAAAAGTTTGATTCCGATAGGAGCTGAAGTGGTTCTCCTTTATCTTGAGAGTTGATGTGATGTTGCAGGTTTAAATTTTGTCCATGAAGTAGTCTATTGATTTCTCACTAGTGACGGCACGCAAAGCTTATTTATCTTGCCCCAAAGTGCACCTTGATGGATCAGAAGTGGTTTAGCCCCAGATGGACTTTTGTTCTTCCAGCTGGATCTGTCTCAATTTGAGAAGTTAAAGATGGCAATTTGAAATATCAGGAATGTAAAACACAATTGGTCATACAGGAATGACAGACAAACAAGAATTAGTTTAATGTGATCAAAATCAATTAGTCAATAAATAAGAGTGCAAAGCTCAGTTAAATTTAAACCAGCAAAATGCAGGGTATAAGGTAGGGAGAGTTCCAACATAGATTTATCTTCTAAAGTAAGTGGAAAAGGCTCTCTGTTACATCAAGAAATCACACTTCCAAACAAAGGATTTAATTAATACATTCATTACATTAGCACATGGTTCATGGGTTCTTAACCAACAAAACCAAAACAAAAGAAACATGCACAACTGAACACATCCAAAAAGATTCTCATGATTCTACTACATTGAGCTTCTCACGAGCTACATCTGCACTTGGAATGGTAAAGTTATGTAGTGTGTGATTCTATCTGAAACACCTAGGATTAACCATGAATGTGTATACTTTATCTAGAACAGCGTTTGAAAGTTGGTGGGACACATTTGATTTTTATTCTAGAGATACATGAAAATACAGGTCTATTCACATGGTATAATAAGACATCACAGTAAAGATGGAGTATGAGGCCTACTTTGGCTTAAATTAGGTACATGAATCAAAACGTCCAATCGAGCTGAACATGAACAATTGGAGGATATTGACTACTTCTTCCTGTGCTCGTTGCACTCACTTCATGGCCAAAGCATGAATCCAGTTTGGCAAGCCCACACATTTCACAGTGGTGTTGGTTATGAGAGTGACCTTGTATGGGATGCTCCACTAAGCATCACTTGCGTGCATACCTATCAGGTGAACCTAGTCTCCAAAGTTCAAACCATGACATGGAGCAGATCTCACAGATGGGGGTTGCCAAATCAACCTGGTGAGAGATAGACAGCACCACCACATCAGCCAATCCTTTGTAATAGTCAAAAAGTATGTATTCACAACTGCATCTAAAGGAACAGTAGGATTTCACATGGCTCTCCCCATAGTATCGTGGGGTAGAGTTGATTTGTCGTGCATGGAGTGCTTCAAATGCTCATGAGAACCAGTGGGAGTGCATCTTGCCACTTCAGAGCTGTGGAGGCACATGCTTTTGCTAACTTTGCTCAGTTCGTCATGTTGACACTCTCTACTTCTCTTGATGCTTATGATTTGTAACTGCAGTAAAATCTCTGGTTAACACCTAAGGCTGTGCACAGTAGCTCTATCTCCTTGTACTTGAAATGACTCCCTTAACCCAATTCAAGATAAACCAGCATTCCAAACTTGGGGATCAACTCCTGCAAAAGTAGTTTCCCCGCTGTTGGACTGTCGCATCATCTTATGGAATATGCCTCAACCCATCTGGAAAATAAACATACAATAACCAATATATACCATAGCTGGTTTACAGCGGGGTATTTCTAGAGTCAATTGAAAGGACCATCTGACTCTCCTATGTAAGTCATTGTCACAACAACTTTTCATCCTGCATTCATGGTTTGACAAACAATGCACCTCCGGCATATACTCTGGACTGCAACATGGAAATGAGGATTATGCCAATACCATTTGAAGGTCTGCACCATCCCATCTGAACCAACATGAAATGTCCTCATCTGATGCCCATATACCTTTGGAATCCTTCACAAATCCTGTTTTCTCCCATTTTGCCTTTTCAATCCAGGGACCCTCATGCTGTAATTCTTAGCTCATTGAAGGTCTGTAAAGTGTTCACCAACATATTCAAGACTGTAACAGCTCTCTCACTGCATGGTTCATAAAAGTGAAATGTGTTGGTTTCAAGAGGGCAAATTCTGGCGATCAGTCTGTGTTGCACTGGGTGCTGCCCCTGCTGTAAGCCCGGATTTTTTTGCTTTTCTGATCACCTGATTTTTTATCTACTTACTATGGGTGAGTATCACTACCGGTGCCTTACCCATGGTAATCACATGGCAAACAGACTACGCATGCTTACCGCCAGTGTCCTCCTTCTAAGAGAAGGACACAGCAAAGGTTTAAGGGGCACTTGGCTGGTTACACATATGCACACACGTGTACGGGCTGTGCATGAGACGCTACTGTCGTGCACAGCCCGGTAACAGGTCACAGGTAGCTTGGCACAGTGGGGACTCTGCAGGATTAGGTGTTCTCTTGTGATAGAGATTTTGCGGTTAGTGTACACTATATGATAAAGTCAATGTGCTTTTCTGTTTTATCTGTAGTGGCACCCCATTATAGACATCGGAAGGGAACTGCCTTAGAGAGAAGTTTCACTCCCTCTTGGCCTACAGAGACCAATGATGTCTTGGCATTTAACCTGTGCGAGAAAACCAAATATGTAACCGCCAAAATTATAACTGTCCGGTGTTTCCATATTTTCCTGGCTCAGCACAGGATCAGAGCCCAGGCCTTGTGTAACCCTGCTCTTGCCAACAAATTACATTTTCTCCAGCAGCAGGAACAAAGGCCACCCCCACACAAAAGGCGCAATTAGCAGCACTTCTCCCAGTGGCTCCTGAATGACGCCATTTTTTATTGTCCCAGCATGATGTTTAGGAGGGTTGAGATGTGGGGGGGGGGGGGGGGAGAGGTGATTTGGCACCACAGGATTGGCTGGGGGTGCCTGTCTTCTGGAAACATCTTCTCTCCTTGAAAGACTCTTGCCTTTAGATTTTTATAAACTTCATTGTTGGATCCTGGGTATACCACGGAGAACTGGAAGGAGGAACTTCCTGACACCCACTCAGGACCAAGGACTCCGTCCAGTTGAGCTTAGGACCAGTGGGTTTCAGGTTTTCAGTTTATTGATATTACTCGGTTAACTAAAATCATTGAAACATAAAAAATTGTGAAATACAGTTCAATGAGACTAGTAACCATTCTAATCAATGAATCAATGAGGGATTTGTAAAGCGCAGCTACTCACCCGTGAGGGTCTCAAGAGTCTACAGTACGAAGTTTTGAAGTCGGCATTGTTATTAGCGTTACAGTAAAGATCATTCTGACATATGTTCACAGAAAAGCAAAACCATTTAGAAAGTACATGACTGGCAGTCCCATGTGCTTGCCAGTCATAAAAAGCCAGGAGTAAAGTTCATGCTGTGCACACCAGCTGGCCTGCTTGCAGATTATAAGTCTATCACCAACAGCTGCATGAACAATATAAATCTGTCATGCATGCAGTAGAGCCTGGTGGTTCAAGAAGCCCAGTGTTATTGGTTGCCATCAGAATAGCCACCTAGACTTGTCACTGCTGCCATTTTTCTTTCTACCTTTTAAGGAACCTTGAAAGGTGGTAATTTAGCTGAAGATATCTTGGAGCAAAGCAGGCCAGCACCACCTGCCTGTGTGTGCAGATTCCTGTTTGGTTAATGAGTGGTTTTAACCTTGTTCTTCTTTCTGCCAGTAGCTCCCGTCAGGTGCACAAGAAGTGTGGCAGATCTTATTTGTCCATTCCATACAGGCGGCAGTAGATCCTGGATGGATTGCGCTTCCAGGGCAGTTGATGTAATAGCGATGGAAGTATTCTACGACAATATTTCAAGAATTTCGCCTTAACTGAGTTGGTGAACCCAAAGTGAAAGTAGGGTTGTGAATTTTCTGTCCCGTAACTCTTCAAAACAAACCAGCTCTACCTCCCAATGCTACCTTATCCTTAATTAGTGACATGAATTTGATGGTTTGGTTTACCAGCTTTTTTAAAGCTAGCATGGGTTATGGGAGTTTCCCAAAGATCCTGTAGCCCTAAATTGGTTATTGGAGGTAGACTCTTGAGGGAGAGTTGTCCCTGCACTGCAGCTTCTGCCAGAGATGTGATTTCAAGGAATTCGGCTCTGTCCTCCAGATTTTGTGCCAGTAGTTCATATACACCCCCACATCTGTCCAGAGACTGAGGGGGTCATTCCTACGCCCGCCAAGCGGGAACCGCCGAATGACCGCACCGCGGTCAAAAGACCGCGGCGGCCATTCTGGCTTTCCCGCTGGGCCGGCGGGCGACCGCCAGAAGGCCGCCCGCCGGCCCAGCGGGAAACCCCCTTCTACGAGGATGCCGGCTCCGAATGGAGCCGGCGGAGTCGAAGGGGTGCGACGGGTGCAGTGGCACCTGTCGCGATTTTCAGTGTCTGCTTTGCAGACACTGAAAACCTTAGTGGGGCCCTGTTAGGGGGCCCCACGATACCCATTACCGCCATCCTGTTCCTGGCGGTGAAAACCGTCAGGAACAGGATGGCGGTAAGGGGGTCGGAATCCCCATGGCGGCGCTGCAAGCAGCGCCGCCATGGAGGATTCCCTGGGCCAGGGGTAAACCGGCGGGAAACCGCCGGTTGCCCTTTTCTGACCGCGGCTTTACCGCCGCGGTCAGAATGGCCAAGGAAGCACCGCCAGCCTGTTGGCGGTGCTTCCGTAATTTTAGCCCTGGCGGTCGCCGACCCCCAGGGTTAGAATGACCCCCTGAATCTGGAGGCCAAATCTGTGCCTTATATGTGCTGGAGATGTATATTTAGGGGGCTAAAAATCACTCTTTATGCCCCAACCGTAATTCCATCCAAGATGGGTGCATCTCTTCCTTGCAGAGGTTCACTCACATATGTTATTGTTGGTAGGAGTTTTGCTTGGTTCTCCCGGATCAATGGAGTAAGTGTAGGGCTACCAAATTTTCTTAAATTTATTTTTTTGAGCTGTGGCCAGTGCATTGCCTTTCCTCCTCAAGGCTTTTTTCTGATGTTTGAATGATCCATTATTATCTATAGTAACCCCTCCAAATATTTATATCCCTCTACCGATTCCAGCTGCTAGCTGGCCAGGTACTAGTGTTGGAGTCTGACCTTTAAAATTAATATTAACATGAAAAGCTTGCAATATAATGTGTAGTGAAACTGCATAGAAATGTGTTAACATAGAAAATAATACACAAGTTTGAAATGAGCCCACTGGGAGTGGCCACCAATGTATACGATGATTAATGAAACTGATTAATGCTGAATTAATAATGTATGGATTTGTATTAGCATATTATAATTAGAGTCATGTATTGGGGTTTTGCTAAATTAATCACAAGGCCTTAGTTAGCGAAGGTCTAGGCCTAGCTACCTGGTCTCATATTAACGTGCAATGTGCTGTTTTCCTGAAGGACACTGAGCTGTACTTTTCCAGAAGCTAGAGATGTGTGTGTAGCCCTAGTAAATTCTTTCTCATGGGACCTGACTTGCTCAAGGAGACATTTTTGCCTAATGCAACAGTGTAATTCGCAACAGGTGCAAGGCTGCCTGGACTAGGAGAAGACAATGAAACTACTGACTGGAGCGTAAAGTGTAACTTTCCTTACCTGACATTCCAACCGATGAAGACGTCAATCACAGGAGTCAATCGACTGCATGAGAACTGTGTTTTGTGGAAGATTCTAGTAAGGTGTGTGGAGAATTATTGGACAGAGAAAAAGATGCACCAAAATTGATCCAATTGGAAATTAAGGACTAGTCTGACTGGTTTAATATAATCGAATGACTCAAGGAGAAGCCAGCCATTACTGGGACATTCCCCGCCATCCTTCACCATTCCTTGCCATTATACTTTGAGACTTTGCTGTCCTAATACTTTAAGCCATCCTCTGTTCGTTCTTGCCCGATACTTACTTCTCCTCTTTATGAGGGAAGAGCCCTATTCTTAGCTATGCCATACTGAGACACTGCCCTATCCTATCCTTGCTGATGGTGAATCGACTGATGTCCTGAGGACAAAGACTGATGCTGTTTGCTGATTCATTCGGATGGGTAACAATCTAATGAAATTGTAATTGTGTGTTTGCCTTTTCTTTCTAGGTACCAACTGCTCTTTTGATAGAGGCCATAGTTAGATGTTTTTCCAAATTTGTGTTTGCTAAATTGTTTTGCATGAAGCCCAACATGCTGATGCTAATTCGAAGTTAGTTAAGGAATTCACTAATATCGGATGCAAATAGACAAATGACTGAATTCTTGCTTTATTGAATAATGTACTAATGTTACTCTACTAAAGTTGATTCATATTAACCCCTTAGCTGCTGGGCCTTTTCCCCCCCAGTGCTGAGCCCTTTTTTGGCTATTTGGGGTAGTTCGCGCTTAGGGCTTCATAACTTTTTGTCCACATAAGCTAACCACGCCAAATTTGCGTCCTTTTTTTCCAACATCCTAGGGATTCTAATGGTACCCAGAGTTTGTGGTTTACCCTGGAGGAGACCAAGAAAATAGCCAAAATACAGTGAAAATTTTGTTTTTTTCAAAAAAATTGGAAAAAAGGGCCGCGAAGAAGGCTTGTGGTTTTTTCCCTGAAAATGCCATCAACAAAGGGTTTCTGGTGCTGAAATCACTATCTTCCCACCTTTCAGGAACGGGCAGACTTGAATCAGAAAACCACATTTTCCAACACAAATTTGGCATTTTACTGGGACATACCCCATTTTTACTATTTTTGGTGCTTTCAACCTCCTTCCAGTTAGTGACAGGAATGGGTGTGAAACCAATGCTGGATCCCGGAAAGCTAAACATTTCTGAAAACTAGACAAAATTCTGAATTCAGAAAGGGGTCATTTGTGTAGATCCTACAAGGTTTTCCTACAGAAAATAACAGCTGAAATAAAAAAATATTGAAATTGAGCTGAAAACAACAGCCATTTTTCTTTATGTTTTACTCTGTAACTTTTTCCTGCGATGTCAGATTTCTGAAAGCAATATACCGTTTTGTCTGCTGGACTCTTCTGGTTGCGGGGATATAAAGGGCTTATAGGTTCATCAAGAACCCTAGGTACCCAGAGCCAATAAATGAGGTGCACCCTGCAGTTGGTTTTCATTCTATACTGGGTATACAGCAATTCATTTGCTGAAATATGAGGAGTGAAAAAGAGGTATCAAGAAAGCCTTTGCATTTCCAAAATGGGATCAAGATAAGGTTTTGAGGAGCAGTGGTTATTTGCACATCTTTGAATTCCGAGGTGCCCATACTAGCATGTGAATTGCAGGGCATTTCTCAAATAGACGTCTTTTTTACACACTCTCTTATATTTGGAAGGAAAAAATGTAGAGAAAGATAAGGGGCAATAACACTTGTTTTGCTATTCTATGTTCCCCCAAGTCTCCCGATAAAAATGATACCTCACTTGTGTGGGTAGGCCTAGCGCCCGCGACAGGAAATGCCCCAAAACACAACGTGGACACATCCCATTTTTTCACAAAATACAGAGCTGTTTTTTTGCAAAGTGCCTACCTGTAGATTATGGCCTCTAGCTCAGCCGGCACATAGGGAAACCTACCAAACCTGTACATTTTTAAAAACTAGAGACCTAGGGGAATCCAAGATGGGGTGACTCGCGGGGCTCTGACCAGGTTCTGTTACCCAGAATCCTTTGCAAACCTCAAAAAGTGGCTAAAAAAACAAGTTTTCCTCACATTTCGGTGACAGAAAGTTCTGGAATCTGAGAGGAGCCTCAAATTTCCTTCCACCCAGCGTCCCCCCAAGTCTCCCGATAAAAATGATACTTCCCTTGTGTGGGTAGGCCTAGCGCCCGCGACAGGAAATGCCCCAAAACACAACCTGGACACATCACAGAAAACAGAGCTGTTTTTTGCAAAGTGCCTACCTGTAGATTTTGGCCTCTAGCTCAGCCGGCACCTAGGGAAACCTACCAAACCTGTACATTTTTAAAAACTAGAGACCTAGGGGAATCCAAGATGGGGTGACTCGCGGGGCTCTGACCAGGTTCTGTTACCCAGAATCCTTTGCAAACCTCAAAAAGTGGCTAAAAAAACAAGTTTTCCTCACATTTCGGTGACAGAAAGTTCTGGAATCTGAGAGGAGCCTCAAATTTCCTTCCACCCAGCGTCCCCCCAAGTCTCCCGATAAAAATGATACCTCCCTTGTGTGGGTAGGCCTAGCGCCCGCGACAGGAAATGCCCCAAAACACAACCTGGACACATCACAGAAAACAGAGCTGTTTTTTGCAAAGTGCCTACCTGTAGATTTTGGCCTCTAGCTCAGCCGGCACCTAGGGAAACCTACCAAACCTGTACATTTTTGAAAACTAGAGACCTAGGGGAATCCAAGATGGGGTGACTCGCGGGGCTCTGACCAGGTTCTGTTACCCAGAATCCTTTGCAAACCTCAAAAAGTGGCAAAAAAAACAAGTTTTCCTCACATTTCGGTGACAGAAAGTTCTGGAATCGGAGAGGAGCCTCAAATTTCCTTCCACCCAGCGTCCCCCCAAGTCTCCCGATAAAAATGATACCTCACTTGTGTGGGTAGGCCTAGCGCCCGCGACAGGAAATGCCCCAAAACACAACGTGGACACATCACAGAAAACAGAGCTGTTTTTTGCAAAGTGCCTACCTGTAGATTTTGGCCTCTAGCTCAGCCAGCACCTAGGGAAACCTACCCAACCTGTACATTTCTGAAAACTAGAGACCTAGGGGAATCCAAGGAGGGGTGACTTGCGGGGCTCGAACCAGGTTCTGTTACCCAGAATCCTTTGCAAACCTCAAAAAGTGGCTAAAAAAACAAGTTTTCCTCACATTTCGGTGACAGAAAGTTCTGGAATCTGAGAGGAGCCACAAATTTCCTTCCACCCAGCGTTCCCCCAAGCCTCCCGATAAAAATGATACCTCACTTGTGTGGTTAGGCCTGGTGCCTGCGACAGGAATAGATCACACAACGGTCAATGTTGGTCCTTACGTGAGGCAGCTGTTGACCCTGGGGTGATTCATTCCTGACACAGACACTAGGTGTAGGCACTCAAGTGGGGTAGTGTTTTTATCAGGACAGGTGAGGAGTCACTGGGTGGTAGGAATATTGTGGATCCCAGCATATTCCTGTAGTTTGTGTGACAGAAATGCGAGAAAAATTGATTTTTTTTCAACATTTCAGCTTTGCAGGGTATTCTGGGTAAGAAAACTTTGGGGAAGCCACACAAGTCACACCTCTGTGGACTCCCCCGAATGTCTAGTTTCCATAAATGTTTGGGTTTAGTGTGCTTCTCTATATGGCCGCCGAATCCAGGACCAAAAACACAGGTGCCTGCCTTACAAAACCAGTTTGTTTTGCCATGGATAATTTTGATGTCTCCACAATATGATTTGGGTGGTGGAATTTGGGGCTGAACTAAATTGGGGAGCTCCCAAGAGAGCACTCTCTCTCTGCTT
Source organism: Pleurodeles waltl (assembly GCF_031143425.1). Lineage (NCBI taxonomy): Eukaryota > Metazoa > Chordata > Amphibia > Caudata > Salamandridae > Pleurodeles > Pleurodeles waltl. Next base: position 643,871,908 of record NC_090448.1, read on the forward strand.
GCCGCCGCATTCACCTGCTCTCTGGGTTGGCCTAACCCACTATTACCCAGTTGCACAAACAGCTTGCGAAGGGACAGCAGGACTGTCCTCATCACCTCCCTCATAATGTACTGGAAGAGGAGTTATCGAATGGGACTCCTCTGACTGAAAAATCACTCCCAGAGTCTGCGCCATTGTCCTATCCCTCAGATGCTGTCTCAGTATCTGATGTCTCAGTCTCTGATCCTATGTCAGAGCGGTCCTCTATAACCTGAGTGCAGGCAGCAGTCATCCATCAAGATGCCATCTCTGCTATTGGCTAAACTGTTGCTCTAAAACACTAGCCTACGTAGACAGTCACAAAATCGATGGTGTGTGAGATACGTGCAACAGTAGAGGCCACCTTACCTGCGCTTCTTCCCTCAATCAGCACGTACTTTCAAGACACTCAAAAAACACCTTGTCACATACCATTCGTCACAGTCTTTAGCACCTCCTGCGCCCAGTCCAACAATCATTATTGGTGCTCCCACTCCCTCCTCCTCGGATTCCCTCATTACCACCCAGCAAAAGTGCCCTTCATCTCTCCATAGACTTTGCTAATGTACTCAGCTATTTACATAAAATACAGATTTGCTCTTTGCAGTAGGCATATAAACCTTCTGCGCTTCTTTATGGCACTAAAACTGCCACTAGACAAGTCGGACCCTTTTCCCCCCAGGGAAACCACACACATATTGACAAAAGTGATATATATATGACAGCCAATCACCTGAAACTCAACTCAAGCAAAACCGAAATAATCCTCTTTGGCCCACACAAAAACACCTGGGACCCCTCATGGTGGCCCACCACGCTAGGCCCTGCACCCACCCCCGCCAACCACGCACGCAACCTCAGCATCATCCTAGACTCCTCCCTCTCGATGACCCAACAAATCAACGCTCTCACCTCCTCATGCTTCAACACACTCCGTATACTGAAAAACATTCAAATGGATCCCCACAGAGACCAGAAAAACTGTCACTCACGCACACATCAGCAGCAGGCTTGATTACGGAAACGCCCTCTACGCCGGCACCACTCTAAAACTCAAGCGCAAACTACACGCATCTAGAACTCAGCAGCACGACTCATCCTCGACCTCCGCCGACACGAACACATCTCTCCACACCTCAAATCCCTCCACTGGCTCCCCATTGACAAAAGGATCACCTTCAAGATCCTCATCCTCGCACACAAATCACTCCACAACACAGGCCCTGCCTACCTCAACGAGAGTCACCTTCCACACCCCCACACGAAACGTCCGCTCAGCTGACCTCTCTCTCGCCTCTGTCCCCCGCATCAAACACACCACCACCGGGGGCAGATCCTTCTCCTACCTTGCACCCAAAACCTGGAACGCCCTCACAACCCACCTTCGCAAGACCCAAAACCTACTTCTTTTCAGGAAGGGCCTCAAAACCTGGCTTTTCGAACAGTGAACCTCCCAGCCCCTTTCCCTCCCCCCGCCCCCCCCCCCCCAAGCGCCTTGAGACCCTCACAGGTGAGTAGCACACTTTATAAATCTCTTTGGTATATATAGATCTACCTCTATATATATATATATATATATATATATATATATCTATGTACATAGATATATCTATAGATATATCCATGTACATAGATATATCTATCTACATAGATATATAAATATAGATCTATATATAGATCTATTTTTTTTAGTTGTTGTATGGTTTCCTTGGGGGCCAAAATGGCCCCCAGGGAAACCCTACAACATCTAAAAAAAAAAATTGCCCCCACAGGGGGTCACCCTGCCCACGGGCGACCCCCTGTCATTTTATTTATTTTGTATTTTTTTTTTTTAAAAACAATCCCCTGGGGGGGGGGGGGGGAGGGACGCGATCGCGCCTCCCCCCCCCCCCCCCCCCAGGGGGCACCTACCTTTTTTTTTTTTTTATTAATTATGCCCCCGGGGGGGGGGGGGCGGCCCGTTTTCCGAGGGGGCCGCCCCCCCAAAGTGAAATCCCTGGCGTCTAGTGGTGTTTCCTGGCCCCCGATCGCAGCTGTGCTGCGATCGGGGGCCAGGAAACACTTTGAGAAGGCCTCGTAAGAAAGGGGAGAGTCTCCCCTTTCTTACGAGGCCTTTTCAAAGTGTTTCCTGGCCCCCCAGAAACAGTTTGAGAAGGCCTCGTAAGAAAGGGGAGAGTCTCCCCTTTCTTACGAGGCCTTTTCAAAGTGTTTCCTGGCCCCCCGATCGCAGCTGTGCTGCGATCGGGGGGCCAGGAAACCTGAAAGTGTTTCCTGGCCCCCGATCGCAGCACAGCTGCGACCGGGGGCCAGGAAACACTTTCAGGAAGGCCTCGTAAGAAAGGGGAGTGTCTCCCCTTTCTTACGAGGCCTTCCTGAAAGTGTTTCCTGGCCCCCGATCGCAGCTGTGCTGCGATCGGGGGCCAGGAAACACTTTCAGGTTTCCTGCAAGGCTGCTTCCTGCTTTGATGGGGAAAACACCTTTGCAACGTCAGCGCGCCGCGAGGCGCGCTGACGTCACAAAGGGGCGGGTGGGGGGCCGGGGGGAGACACGGAAGCTTCCGTGTCTCCCGGGGGGGGTTTAAAAAAAAAAAAAAATCCTCGGGTGCAACGCACCCGAGGATTTATTGATACCCTTCCTGGTGTCGGCCACTGGTCGTGACCCGCACCAGGGAGGGTGTGTGGGCGTCGGCCAGTGGCCGACGCCCGCAACAAAGAGGTTAACGTCGTGCCTCATTCTAAATGTTCATGATCTATGCTTTGATAAAGTTTTGCTCAGATTGCCATGTTATAGTGGTTTTGACGTGCTTGTTGATGTTGAAACTAATAAATATGATATTAGATTGTAACTAATAGGGAATAAATATCCTAACACATAACTAGGTTTGTGTGGTTATTCATGGCTGAAAGGTCATGGTGCGTTCGCTGTAATGAGCTATATTGAATGTTATTGATTAGCTTAATGATTAGTTATTGTGAATATTGAAGGAGTTATTGACATATTGGTTTTGATGCTAAAAGGATATCTCGTTCTGGGAAGTTTTCAAACGTGGTCAAAAGGTTCATTGGCCTAGACGTGTCTCCTTGTAAGTTTACTTTTCAAGGTTCTGATGCGTTATCACTAGCTAGGAGCTCTTCTTTTTGCACTGTTGATTGACATTGTTTTTGTATTTTTCTAAATTGAGGATCATACCATTTTCTGATGAATAGGCCTCAGTAATATCAAGTAGGTGCTGTAGCACTACTGGGGAGCGGCTTACTAAAGCCAAATCATCAGTGTAAAGGAAGCTGAGGAGTATCATGCCTCCTGGTTTGGGGGCGTGGGAATGACAGATGTTCAGTTTTGATGTTAGGTCAGCCTAGAAAAGATTGAACAGAGTGGGAGTGAGAATACACCCATACTTCAGCCCTTTGGTTGTTACAATACGTAGAGAGGTGTGTCCCTGCTCCCAGCTTGACCTGTATGAGTTGTTTCAAAAGGGCAGTTGGGATGTTCCAGTTGGCTAGTTTGTGCCAGAATTTGCCTCAGTCGATGTGATCAAAAGTGAACCAGTAGTTGATAAAGCATATGTACAGAGGCAACCTTAGCCCTTTTGCTGCATCTATCAATTAGGATAGGGCCAATATGTTAGTTGTTGTCCCCATGTGTGTGGAGACTCCAGTCTGGTTTGGAGAAATTAATTCCTCTAAGATAGTGCCAGCAAAGTACTTGGCCTCATTATCAATATGGGCTCCATTCAGTAGTTTTTTGCAATCATTTTGTCACAACTTTTATAGATGGGGGAGATTACACACCCTCTCCATGAGGCAGGGATTGATCTCTCCACTCATATCTGCTGAAATTCAGGCTGTAGGTTTTCAGCCCAATATCTTGTGTCTTGTTTGAACAAGGCTGGGGGAATCTCATTTGGGCCCCAAGGCCCCTCACACCTTGCTTTGGCTATCTGTCACCTAATTTGCCCCTTGGTTATAGGGGGAATTGCCATGGGAGAGCCTTGTATTAACTGCTGGCCAAAATGCTGGTTGACCTTCTTCCCTTGTGTCCTTGTTATTAATGCAATCTGGTGCTGTATAACAGAATGCTGGGCATTGTCCTTGTTTGCTCTGGGTAAACATTTCAAAAGATGTGCCCAGAGCAGACAAGGAGAATGCACATTATTATATTGAATGCCCTGCTCCCAGGGCAGCTGCAAACTCGCACTGCCCTGAGAGTAGTGCATTCAAGGGAAAAACTGAGCAACTACTTTAAAGACGCTTTGTGGTTCTCTGTGCAGGCGGCAACCCATCTGCATTTTTAAGGGAGATTAGAGATCCACCTTGTAGGCGGGTACAGTGGGGGACTGCACCCGTCAGCAAGGGGATGTTTTGGGGGTCCATAGGGGTGCCATCAGAGCCTGCACTAAGTGCACCGCCTTTTAGGTGGCTCACTGTCAGTGCGCGTCTGGAGCTTTTTTTTGCCTCTGCGCCTGCATCCATAACACGGCGAGGGTGCAGAGGCAAAGGCATTCATTAATTCGCGTGGGGCCACGCCCCCATGTAAATGAGGGAACACCCTTTGGTGATATCGCTGATACTATATGTGCACCAGCGCCATCTGTATTACAGAAAGGGCCGCACAATTGTCTGCGGCCCTTTCTGTAATACTTAAGTGCTCCGGGGGCACACAAAGTGGGCGCACTGGCCTGTTGAGCCATCCGGGCACTTCTATAATATGGCCCCTAGTGGATTTTCTTCTACAGCCCTTATCGGGGCTGCACCCTCCGATTACTGGTTAAAGTGATCAGGCAAAAATATAGGCCATGCTTCGTCTGTTAAGTCGGAGCAGATTCCTAGGTGGTTAAGGGGGTTGGAGCTTGTTTACCATGCACCTAAACTGCATGTTGTTTTTGCTTTATATGTCACAGAGCAATTTCGCCCAAAGCGAGTCTTCTTGTTGCCTTTCAAAGTCCAATTTAGCCTTTTCAGTGCCATTTTGTTGTGTCTCAACAATCATTGTAGATTTGGGTCACAGAACTCTGCTGAAGCTCTCTGAGGGCTTTATTTATAGTCTTCTTGAGCAACTTCAGTAGCTCTAACGGGGGGCAATGTAGCCCTGGCACCTAGTTCCATGAGTTGTATGTCTTGTTTTTGTTAAAAGTTGAAAATGTATCACCAAACTCCTATGTGAAATCCTCTCATTAATGTAGCAGGCCCTTTGATGATTCAAGACGTCTATAGATGAAGGAGAGTATTTGATCCTTTCGTTGTTCATAATATATATTAAGCCTAGTACCTCGGCCAGATGACAGAGCAGCAATGAACAAAACTTCTTGTGGGAGGCATTTGCCGTTATCCCTCTCACCCAGATGGTATGAAGAGATTTTATGGAACAAAGGAATAGTGACAAATGTATAGTCAAGTGTTGAACTGGCCGTCTTTGAATGAAACGCTGCTCCTGGTGGATTGTCCTCCGAGAACTGTCTGTTTATTTCCCAAAGCTGAGATTCTCCAAATCCCTCAAGAGATGCCTGCCAATTTTATTTGGTTTACCTGTTCTATTGTCCCCCTGCAGTGGGGTGTCCCATTGTGAAGACTGGGTGACTATGAGGCCTTCATCATTTAAGGTTCCAAAAAGATGTGAATTGAAGTCTCCTGATACTACAATATTTGAGGTTTGTTCTTCTAGAAGACTTATGATTTTGCTGATCAATAGTTTTGAGGCCTTTGCCCTATCTTTGGGGTGTAAATATACATTAATTATCACAACCACCAACTCGGTTCTTTCGCAGCTGACTGTTGCTCTGATTGGGTTTAGTGCTGTGGACTTCACATTAAATTTATTGACAGTGCCTATGCTTGCGATTGATGTATAAATTACCAAGCCGCCATTGAGGTGGCCATATCTAGCTTCTTAGCAAGCTGAAACGTGATGATTCATGAAGCCCGGGGCTTAACATGGGTCCTCAAGCCATGTTTCCTGGAAGAGAATGTTATCAAAAGATTGTAGATAGTAGCAACTGAGAGTCTGCTGTTTTATTTCCGAGGCTGTTAATGTTCCAAGAACATAGGTGTAAGGATCTTGGCCTGTCCATCGGATGCTTAATGCTTTTTGGGCTTTGTCAGAGGGTGCAGTTTGAATGATTTACTGTGCATGCGAGTCGTCGCCAGTTCGGTCCTGGAGCTTCCTCTATTTGTGAGTTTGGCACTAATTGAGTCCTCAATATAGCTCTTCCTTGTGGAGATGTGCCTCGGGCACCTTGGAGAACTAAGTAAGTCTTGGAGTGTTGAGCACCTTTCCTGAGCTGGTTGGAGGCTAGCTGGGGTAGAGGATAGCCAGATTTATAGTACAGTGTCAATCTTATCCACCTGTGCCTGTTCATTCAGTATCTTCCTGGCTATCTCCGTTGTCACCCATGTGGCCTTTGTCACCTCGTTCTCCGGTGAACTTCAAGATTCTCCAAGCTATCAGTTGATGTTAAAAGGTGTAATATATTCCTCCTGTTTAGAATATCACCACTCCCTTGTGATTTATATTCAGGTAGGAACATTATATTATTTGTGTCTAATTGCTTGTTGGGCAGAGCTTTAAGGGTGTCTTGTGATCTGTAGCGTTGATGGGCTTTTAATGAGGGAAATTCTATGTTATTTAGCTCACTACTTGAAAGATCTGACTGGCCTGGACGAGGCATGGCTGGCATTGTATCAGCTGGCCGGCCTGTAGTTGGTAGCCCCTCTATTACTAAATTGGTCCCTAGGTTGGCACCACCTGGTTGTTTGTCTTCTGTGTTTGTTTAGAAGGCCTCTCCCATATCTGTGCTTGAGAGTTCAGCCAGCGTTGTCAGGTTTCCTGTTGCCATAGGCTTGGCACCCATACGAGGCTCCATTGCACCGCCATTGACTGCCTTCCTGCTGGTCGTCCCACCATCTCCTTCTGCTACTGCGGGATGTATATCCAGCGGTGCAATTGCGAGGATATCTTGCAGATGAGTTGTCATTCCAATATGATTTTCCTTTGTGGGTCTTGAAGCTACTTGAGTTATGGAGTTTGCCCGGTGTTGACGACATTCCTTTTATTTCTGCATTTCCTTCTCTGTTTACAACAGGTTTGTGCATTGTTCCATTGCTCTGTCGATGGTGAAGCTATTTGTAGATTTGGCTCAGAGTACCTTGCTATTGTCGCCTGCTCGGTTAAAGGCGAGATCTGTGGCCTGTTAGATGTTACAGTTGTTGCCTGGCCCCGATTGCCCCTGTCCTCCATTGCATGGATCACCAGTTGGAGTGTGTCGAGGCCAGAGTCAAAAGCAACCAGAGAGGGTCCTGAGGGACCGACTGTGCACCATTTACAGGCTTGGGAGGTTTGTTTTACGTCAGTTAATAAATCTCCCAGCATAGTGGGAAGAGCAGATAGCTTTTCTAATACTGGGCACAAGCGCAGCCTACGTGTGTCAGTTGAGAGCCGGATTGGGTACGCTTGATCAAGCTGTTTTAGTCAGCGAGTTTACCATCTAAACCAGAGACAATACTGCTAGGGTATTGAGATGCAATAGCTGAATGTGCATTTTATCAGAATGATATTGTAAAGCATTCACTGAAAGTTGCATAGTATTTAAAAAAAGATGACAGGTTGGTATCAGTCTTCTGTTCTTTCTCCTGCCTAAGATCATTTTTGGGATTTAATGTGCTGCGTCTAGGGGTGACTTCTGTGCATGAGGCTATTAACTCCTCCCATTCCGGAGTTCCAAGGAATGAGATGTCGCAGTTTGCCCCCCCAGTGCTCTTCCTTTTGTTGACGGTCACAGAATTCACTGGCCTCCGGGGGATTGGTATGCTTGGTGCCTTTTGGCATCAAGGAGAGTGGGTCTCTTCTCTCTTGCCTAATGCGTTTTCCTGACAGTAATGCCCCGTGTATTGGTGTTTGCCGTTCCCAGCTCCAGGGATCGGCTGCGCCTAAGCAGGCATTGTTTTCAGAAGGTGCTTCTCCAGAGGAAGGACTGTTAAGGTAATGAGTACTGGCGAGTGCTTTTCCTGCCTCATCCGAGCCAGTTGGCATGCTAGGGGAGCTTAGACTTGGAGGGCGCTCAAGGTCCTGATCAGCCATATCCTCTATATTTCTTTCTGTCATTCCTTTGCTATGTATTCTATTAACCTCAATTTTTGATATCGGAGGAGGTGGAGGCGGTAGATGGAGGTTCTGGATCCTAGCTCTCCTCCATAGAGGGATTGATAAATTCTGGTTGTAGTGGTGATGGTAGATCAGCTATCCCCTCATTACTTGAGTAAAGAACTGACCCTGCATCCTTTAAAAGGGTACATTTTGAGTGTATTTTTGTCTGGAGTTGAAACGTTGCCATTAGAGTGATGCCCTCAGCTGATATTGAGGCTTCATTATACTGAGCCACAGTCTCCAGCTTAACGATGGCTGCAAGCTCCTCACCATTGCAGGACCTTGTTAGGTTGGCAGTTTTGAGGCTTTGACAGGAGGGTTTTCTTTTGGTAGATCTTGTGGGGACCCATCCTCTTACTTTTCCCGACCTAATGGTGACCACCTATGGGGCTATTTACTATTTCCTCTTTTCCTGTTTGCTGAAAGTGAATAGGACCAATGTGGCAGAGCTGAAAGAGGAGGACACCATTATCTACTGCTGCAGGATGCTGAAATTGAGTTGCAGTTGCAACTGATCCAAGTAATAATTAGATGAATGTGCAGTAAAGTTTCCTTTATTATAGTTTCTTCCAGTGGTAGCTCCCGTGGCCTTCGTGCCCAGAAACCCTGTTCCTTAGGCTGCTGTGGCTTTCTGTTCTTGTCTCAGTTTATCAAGCCTCCTGCTTGGTGGCATTGGCCAGCCGAATTTTGGCTAGCAAGGCTATCTGCCATTGAGATGCAGGAGCTGCTAACCTCACCGCAACCTAGTGCAACAGCTTCTGACGCTCCCCACTGCCTTCTCTGGCATCAGGTGCCCAAATGGCCTCTGTGCTGCCTAAAGTCTGGAAGCCTTTGAAGCCTGCTGCCCAGTAGCTTTCCATAGGCTGACCAAGCTGTTCTATCCATCAAAGCAATCGGAATGCCCACTATTTCCCTTCGCCACCCACCCTTCACCGATTCTACTTTTTCCAAGGAAGCAACTAGTAGCAGCAAAAGAACGCAAAAGGATGGAGAAGAGTGCCGAAGTGCAAGAGTCAAGTACACTCAGGAGGAGGCGGCAGGTGATGGCAAGGCTTCACTTGCTGATTTGTATGCAGTGCAGTCTGGAGGAAGTTACTCGTTGGACAGGAAGTGAGGGAAGCGGGTGTAACTGAAGCGCGATTGCCTGATGGGCTTGCCAACAGCCTGTCGCTGGCTGGAATTCCTTGAGTCTCCCAGTACAGTGTCCCCAAAAGCCTTCAGATAGCCCCCATTAGCCTGACCTGCACTCTGCTGGTACACTGGTCCACCAGCTGCCAGGGAACGCTGAAACCACTAGGTGCCCAAGTGCCAAAGTGCTAAATTGCCTGCGTCTGCCCTCCCAACTCCCAGCGTGCTCCTTCTAGGCATGGGGAGAGGGATTCTGGAAAATCCAAAGAGTTTCCAGAACTGCCAGCATCCTCGCCGCCGCCTTGATCTTTGGCGGCACGGCGATGCAGCACCATTTCGCTCCAGTCAGGCAAGCCAAAGGGGTCCTCCTGCTAGGTCCACCCCGAAGACCAAGCACAGTGAAAAACGCTGTGAAGCAAAGCAGGCTTGATAGACAGCACACACTTTTCCTCTGCGTTCTTCGTGTTATCTTCCTCTTCCGGGATGAGGACCAAGCATCTATTTGAGCACATCCACACAGGGAAACCAGTGGGTCTCCCAAAGGGCTAGTGAGGCTGGGCCCCTTCACCCAGAGGACCAGTTGGGGGAAAGCTCTGGACCTTTCTCCACCCACCAACAAAGAACCAAAGGAGAACTGGTGCAGGGGACCAGGAAAATCAGCTTTTTGAGGACTGCACCACTTTGGAGATGAGAAGGGTTGTTTCAACTGCCATTGGTGGACAGAGCTCATCACAGAATCATAACAAGCCCTGGATTGTCCAAATCTGCCCAACAGGGTCCGAAATATTGCAACTGAAAGTTTGGCGGCCTTTGACCCCTTTCGCGTCTTGAAGGGCATGAGCCTCTGCTGTACGGCAGGTAAATTTGGCATGGGTGGGCCAGGGCCTGGCGGCGTGCACAAAGAAGCTTTTTTTGTTGTTTTCCAGGGGGACGGGTGTAAATGGGGCCCCCTCCCTATTCCTCTATTCCACCCGGGGACCCCAACCTCCAGGTAAATTCCAATTCCAGGGGCTAAGATCCCATCCCCAGATCTCCATGTGCTGGATCAGCGCCATCGTGCTTCCCCAAAGTGCTGGAGATGCAGGGGGGGTGCCAACACACTCCCCCTGCAGGAGGTGGGAGTGGCCCAGGACCCAATCCCAAGGCCCAGTTACTCACAATGAGGACAGGAGGCATGCCGTCGCTCACCCCCCCCAAAGATGGTCTTACCTACCTGTGTCTGGGGGGGGGGGGGGGAAGCAGGAGGCAGTGACACACCCTGCATGCCTGCCAGCGGACAGGCATCAATGGAGGTGGGGCACGTGATCGTGCTGCCAACAGGGGGAGCAGGAGAGGGTAGCCAGGAGTCGGCCCCCTTAGCTGCCCTCCAATGAGAACTGCAAATAGGGTGCTTGGGTGTGACCGGGCACCCCGTTGGCAAAAGAAAGCGTGGCGCAAGGCTGCTTAAACGAAAGCAAAACAAGGGCAAACACAAAGTGTGGTTCTACCTGGCACTGCGAGAGAGCCGCTACTATGAAATCCACCTTCTATACGAAACTCCCCATAATACCTTGTGGAGCCTTTTGATTTCAACACATTTCACCCATATCTCTGACTGTGGTGATCCCAGGACAATTGGACCACCACCAGTCAACTCAGCACAATGCAGCCTTTCTTTGAAGGTTAGTTTCAGAGTCCTCAGCCTAAGTTAGTGGGGTAACTCCAAAATGATCACCTCACCTGAATTTCAATGCCTTTTCAAGCTCTCCAATGACTGGTGCTTTTGCTCTGCAGTCGGGAGTGTTTTGCCCTCTAGAGGCCATGTGTATGGTAACATTCAGGATGGCCTGAAAACAGAGAAATATAATGTTCATGTTGTTGTGCCTTCTAGAGGCTTATTGAATGGTTGCAATGCAATGCTTTTTCAATGTGATACCCTCTAGGGGCTGTTTTGACAATTACAGTTTAATGTCAAAATACGAGAAAGAATGCACAAACACAAGGTTAATTCCTGATAAATGTTTTATTGGGTTATCATAACGCTTGAACAGGTTTTATTGGTTCATCATTATCGCAACATTGACAATGACTTCAGCAAAAGTACTGTGTTTATTGCAACACAAATGACTGAACTCACTTGATATGATTGGGTGACCCCTCTAGGGGGTCAACAGTGACTACACAATGTCATCTAAAGTATTTTACATCTCCCAATGTATATATTTATATAAATTACTGCGTAGCATTCAGTAGTGTGTGTAAAGAATGTACTTGTCCTTTTTTGGAAGAGAAAAGTACTGACTGGACATTTATTTATTGAGTATTATTATTGTGTGCCAGTTATTGGTGATTACTAGCCCACACCACCTCCCTTAAGTAGGCCTTAGACAGCTCCGTTACCCTGTGAGATTCAAGTGCTACAGTAGAATGTTTGGTTCCCGGTGAGGACAATTGTGGATTTATTACTTGTGATGGTGTTAGAAATGGGGTCTTTGGTTGGCAGTCAGGTTACTCACTGTCCAAGCAAGGACCCTCACTCTAGCCAGGGTAAAGGAGAATCACCCTTAGTTAATCCCTGCTCACTCCCTTGGTAGCTTGGCATGGGCAGGCAGGCTTAACTTCAGAAGCAATGTGTAAAGTATTTTTACCAACACACACAGTAACTCAGTGAAAACACTATAAAATGAGAACACAGGTTTAGGAAAATAGGCAATATTTATCAAAACTAAAAATATAAAAACAACAAAAATCCAACTTACACAAGTCAAGATATGAATTTTCTAAAGAAAAAAGAGTCTTAATACTTAGAAAACAGTGAGAATGCTATTGTTACACAATTTACCTGCTTAACGTAAAAAATAAAGCCACATGGGAGAGTGTGCGTCGGAAAAGGGTCGCAATGCGTCGATTCCTTCCTCGCAAGTGAGGCTGTGCGTCGTTTCCTTCTCCAGTCGGGTTGGCGATGCGCCGATTTCCAGAAGGGGCACTTTGGTTCCGTGCAGAGTCGGGTGGACTTTGACGCCCAGGGACGACGCGTGGAAAATCCGGTCGCACAGTATCAGAAAACCACGCTGCATGGGGTTTGCATCGTTATCAGCCTCCGTTAGTGGGTGTTGCGTGTCGTTTCTCCAGCCGCAATGCAGGTAGAGAGTTGATTTCAGCCACAAAGCCGGCGTCATGTCTTTTATCATGGAAAGTGCTTCGAATATTTCCCCCATGGCGGTTGGTGCGTGGATTTTCAGTTCTTGTCTGCCAACTTCTTCTTTCAAGGACCCAGGAACTGGATAGGGCACCACTGGGCAGGTGCAGGAGTCTCAGCAGAGAATCCAGGTGCTGGCAGGGGAAGTCTCTGATGGCCCTGAGACTTCAACAACAGGAGGCAAACTCAGTTCAAAGCTCTTGGAGATCCTTCTCAAGCAGGAATGCACAACAAAGCCCAGTCTGTGTCCCCTTTCATAGGCAGAAGCAGCAACTGCAGGATAGCCCAACAAAGCACAGGCAGGGGCAGCACTTCTCCTCAGCTCTTCTCCTTGGCTGAGGTTCCTCTTGATTCCAGAAGTGATCTAATTCTCAGGGGTTTTGGGTGCCCTTCGTAAACCCCTTTCTGCCTTTGAAGTAGGCATACTTCAAAAAGAAATATCTGTTGTTTTCAAGATTCTGCCTTGCCCAGGATAGGTCCCAGACACACACCATAGGTTGGAGACTGCATTGTGTGAGGGCAGGCAGATCCCTTGCAGGTGTAAGTGACCACTCCTCCCCTCCCTCCCAGCACAGATGGCTCGTCAGGATATGCAGGCTACACCCCAGCTCCCTTTGTGTCACTGTCTAGAGAGAGGTGCAAACAGCCCAATTGTCAAACTGACCCAGACAGGGAATCTACAAACAGGCAGAGTCACAGAATGGTTTAGGCAATAAAATGCCTACTTTCTAAAAATGGCATTTTCAAACACACAATCTATAAACCAACTTCACTAAAATATATATTTTTTAATTGTGAGCTCAGAGACCCTAAACTCCATATTTCTATCTGCTCCCAAAGGGAATCTGCACTTCAATCATATTTAAAGGCAGCCTCCATGTTAACCTATGAGAGAGATAGGCCTTGCAACATTGAAAAATGAATTTGCCAGTATTTCACTTTTAGGATGTGTAAAACACATAAGTACATATCTACCTTTTACACCTTTTACATACCCATTTTTTTACTTACCCATGCCCATGGGGCTACCTAGGGCCTACCTTAGGAGTGCCTTACATGTATAAAAAGGGAAGGTTCAGGCCTGGCAAGTGGGTACACTTCCCAAGTCGAATTGGCAGTTTAAAACTGCACACACAGCCACTACAGTGGCAGGTCTGAGCCATGTTTACAGGGCTACTAATGGGGGTGGCACAACCAGTTCTGCAGGCCCACTAGTAGCATTTGATTGACAGGCCCTGGGCACATCTAGTACACTGTACTATTAGTAAATCAAAGATGCCTAACATGGAAAGTCAATCACATATACATTTTACACTCCTCCCTTGCACTTTCGCACTGGATAGCAGTGGTAAAGTGCCCAGAGTAACAAAAACAGAGTCCAGCATACATCAACAACCTGTGAAACAGAGGCAAAATGTTAGGGTAGGCCATGCCAAGGATACCAAGTATAACAGATGGCTACACAACTAATAGTCCAATTTCCAACAGTCTGCATAAATGTTGCCTGTGGTAACAAAATCATTGCCACTCCTGTGGGCAGCACACTTCACAACAGCTATTTCCTTTGCAACTGGAGTACATTTAACAATTTCATAATGTACAGACTGTTGCAAATAGGGAAACCAGAGGAGGACCGAAACCATCTCGTGATCATAATTGTCTGAAGTCAGGGACAACATTGATCCACACTGGCCGTCGGTGTAAATGATAACTCTCAACGAGCCAGATACTAGCATGCCCTTCTAAAACCATCAGCTCTGCCACTTGTGCAGAGGTTACATGGCACAAGTAGAATGTCTCCATAACCCCTTTTGATGTACAGATGGCGTCAGCTGCTCTTAAAATACCACATTTGTTTCTGAAGCAAAAACCATCAAGAAATAATGTGTGATCAGATTCCAAAAGGGGTACATCCAAAATATCTGGTCTCAGTTTCATGCATTACTTGGTCACATCATTACAACTGAGGTCAAACTCATACTCATCACCTCCTTCAAGGGTGGGCAATAGAGTTACAGGGTTCAGTATATTGCATCACAGCAGTGAGGCATACTCAGTAGCCAAAATGACTCTTTGATAATGTGTGAGATAGCTATTTGCCAAGTGTTGAGTTAAAGTACCACTCATGAGAATCTCAATTGAGTGGTGGACCCTTGCAAGGAGTTTGGCCGATTTCAATACCCTCACTCTGCTGTGTACTTAGACTGCTGTAAATGCTTTAAGAGAACTTGGAAGTGCAGAAGATGTGGCTGAGGAATAAGCCACAGGTCACTTCCCCTCCCCTTGTGTTTGCATCAAGACAGACAACGCACAACCATCATGCTCATGATGAAATAGCACAAATGCCTTGTTGTAGTCTGGTATTCCAAACGGATGCACTGAGAGAACATTTTTGAGCTCTTGGAACACTTCCACGCTTTCTTCCTCCAATGATACCGGGTCATTTAATTATTGTGTGTGAGCTCTGTAGGGGCTACACCAAAAGGTAAAAAGTGATAATCTATGGACTAATGTAGGCACCATTCCCAAGAACATTTCTCTCTTGCTCTCTCTCTCTCTCTCCATTTCATCTTCAGAACTGTTGTGATTCGGTTATGTGACATCTCTTTGCTGCTATTGAAATTTGATGTTCTAAATACCCAACTTCTCACTGGCAATACTGCAATTTTTCTGGGGAGATTATGTGCCCATTCTCACCAAGGTGTTTGAGCAGGGCAACTGAGTCCTGCATGCCTCTTTTGTCATTGATGCCACAACCTGCTCATCAGTGTATTGCACCACTGTCGAACTGCAAGACAACTGTAGGATCTCTAAAGATCTCTACAGTATCGGATAATGTACGAGGGACATTTTGTATACCTTTGTGGAGCTCAAAACCCCATTAGAGTCTCATCTTGGAATTTCAACGCAAAGAGATACTGTCTGTCTTCGTCAAGAAGAATCGAAACAAATGCCTGACACAGGTCAATGACTGTAAACCAGTTAGTCTCAGGGGGAATTTGAAAATGGATTTCAGCGAGGTTTGGTAACACTGGGTAGCATAGAACAACCTATTAATTGCCCTCCGATCATGTACTCTTTGCCATTTTTTTAATTTCTACAAAACCATAATAGGGGAGTTGCATGAGATCCGAATGACTTCTTTCAGAGTGCTCTGCTCTATCATGTTTTCAGTGTTGGGGTTATACCAGCTGTTGCTTCTGGTGAGAGCTTGTATGGGGGTGTATGAGGGTAAACGGCATATGTTCTTAAGGTAATCTAGAGGTATTGAGCAATTTTGAGCAGACCGGTCTCTTTGTCAGTATAATCGCACTTCCTCTTTCATTATTTCGTTTAAATCTGGAAGTAGATCTTTGTTGAGAACAGGGTACAGCCTAGTTACGGATTCTTTGGATTTTATTATGAATTCTGCCTTGGCTGACTGTATCTCTATCTGCACACCTCCCAGCATAAAGCAAATCATGCAGTTGAGTTTTCTAAGCAGATCCCTTCCCAGTAGGTTCACTGGACTCAAAACGCAAATCACAAACTGATGATTGTCTCAGATTGGGACTATTTTGACCAGAACTGTGGCTGAAACTTTATTTGTGCACTGCTGGTTTGTTACAACTACAACTTGGATTTCTCTTCCGGAGAGGGGTGAGTCCAGGACCTCAAACATCCTAACAGTTGAACGAGTGGCTCCTGTATCAATAAAAAAATTAAACGGGGGTGCTCATTCATTTCACCGTCTACATATGGGGCACTCTGATCTTCTTCCAGAATAGTGCCAAACATGCAATCCTCACCCCCTTCAGGCACCATCATTGTGACTTATCAAGTCAAATGGTGCTCACGAACATCCTGGGGACCTGGAACATAACTGCAAATGGGTTCTGATGGACTCTGGGATGGGACTTGAATTAGAATCTCCAATCTGCAATTGTGGCTGTATCATTGGAGCCATATTTAGTCTTCCAGCGTCTGACCACGTTAAAAATGTGGTAATTAGTTAATTCCTTAAGGCATCAATATTTGTGCCACCTATATTTCCTCTACCTCTCCCTTGCGGAACTACATTCCCTCCTTGCACATACTGCATGGCAGGTCCCTGCATGTTTAAACCTGGCCCATCAGTAAGATCCAAAACTGAATCCATCATGGCTGGACCTTTGCATCTCCATTCTGCACAGACTTGGTCTGTGCGATCATGAATGTCTCTTTCAATCTCTTCTTTTTCAGCTCTACAGTGCCACTATAGTATTTTGCATTATGTAACATTTTGTCAAGGGGCTTAGTCTACCAGCAAATCACATTCTGCTGTACCGGAGATCGACTCTCTGGATGCAAACTAAAGACAAAGGATTAGATGAACCCTCCGATATTATCACCAATCAGGTCATTCATTCCACTATGTTTGGAGTACACTTACATCAACTGCTCAAGGAAGGCATGCACTTATTCGTTTGGCTCTTGTGTCATCCTGAAAAACTTGGGCCAATTCATCTTCTTCTGCAGCACCTTTGCTTTTTAGATGTGCAGGGACTGCATCATACCCGACTCTTCCCACAGGAGAAGCAGCATTAGTGTTCAATACCCTTGGGGGCTCTTGATTGGGCTAGTCCACAACTCGCTTCCACTCAGCCCACAAAACTTTCGGAACCACCACCTCAACGAACATCTGTGAGTGTTCCCATAAAACCTCTGAAATGGTCACAATTTGATCATCCCGGATGTACCATTTATCTGGGTTGTCTCAGATCCGGTAGACTGTTTGTGAAATGAAAAAGGCTGGCTCGAATCCATAACACATTCACATATGCTTCTCCCTGCACCTCTCTCAAGGGGTATTATCTTGCACCTGTCTCAGTGTTTTCACACTTCTCTGCCTCTGTAGGAAATTGGTTTATAATTAGTGTAGGGTGTGAGGCCTGTACAAGTAATAGGTCTACATTTTCCCCTTACTGTGAATCATGCATCCTACTGTAGCGCTTGGCTGACTAAGGATAAAGAAGCAGAGCAGTCCAAGGCCTACTCCAGGGAGGTGGTGTGAGCTAGTCATCACCATTCAGTGGCAAGTAATAATAAATTCAATAAAGGAGTGTCCAGTCAGTGCTTTTTCTTTTAATAAAAAGGGAAAGTACATTTATTATACACACACACATTACCAAATACTAAGCATTAACTAATAAATATAGGTAAGGCAAATAAAAAACACCTTAGTTGACTTTCTGTAATCATATTTGACCCCTAAAGGGTCATGATCTCCAAAATCACAGTACCCCTTCCCACATATACCATACAGAAATCACACTCTAAGGTGGGTATCACTTTAAATAATACAGGCCTATTCGCTTTATCATGGAGTCATCACTTTAAAAGGCAAGTAATCCACATGTTCAAAAGCGTTGTTTCAGTGTAATCAATAATAATCATGTGGAAATGCAATAATTGTTAATAAAGTATTTCAACAGTCACTGTCAGCATTAAATCGGTAATAATGAATTCAAATTAAACATATACCTGTGTCTTCATTAATCAGTTTTATGCCACACAAAATGCAGCCAAAGAACTGACCTATAGAGGGCACTGTACTACCATCTGTACAGTAAGTGCTCCAGCCTTGGCAGTGCTTACATAATGATGAAAATCCTAGGGGACATCATAATTTCCTAGAAATCCCCCCTCCCAAAAGTAGGGTCAGTTTTCAACTTAATTGTGGGCAAGGCTGCTGTAACTTATACATCTTCCACAACACCTTTTAGCTTTATTGGTGATGCCCCTTTCTTTCTTGGGCCACCATAAGAGAAGTAAGCATGGCCATATTAGCCCCACAGGGTGCTCTGGGGTGCTTCAGCAGAAGATGGGATAAATATTGAACTAGCAGCTCCAGAAGCATTCTTTTCAAGCTACTGCACGCATCATGCCACACAACTTTTATTTTTTAGGGCTTTTCTTCCTTTTTCTTGGGAAGCCCGGTCCCACTTGGAGCCAGCATGCCTCCATTTGTTTTCGGCATCTAGGGTGCCTACCCCAGGCTGTCCGACAGGCTCCTCACCCACCGGTCTCCTTTGCTGCCGGTGTGGGAGCAGACAGTGCTCTTCTCGCCTGCCCACTCTGGCAGGCATGAGGCTCCTTTATGGTGGCCACCCTGCTCCCCCAGACATAGGCATGGTATCGGGGGACAGGCCCACCACCACTTGAGGAAGTGCAGTTGTGCCCACCCTTCTCCATCAACTGCCAAGGCTCGGAGATGGGGTCCCAGGCCCCTCCTTCTCCTCACAGAGGAGCATAGTAGTGTGTCACCGCTGCTATCTGCGTTAAGGTCTGGGGCTCCACTTGTGCTTCTTTGGAGGGTGTTACAGTGCTCCCCCATTCACCTTTTGGTGGCAGGAGCCCAGAGATGGGGTCCAGGCCCCCTTTGATCCAAAAAACGGCCCTGTAGAGAGTCCAAAGTACACCTCTTCCAATGGTTCAAAATCAAAGAATGCTCCTCATGTTGACCACCACATCCTTGCCCACTCCAAGGGTAATTTTAGTAAAAATCAGTGGAGCAGGACGCGCTCATCTTCCTGAGGTGGACCAAAGATCACCAACCTTAAAATGACCATGAGTCAGGCCCCTATGGGCCACATTTGAAGTTCTTGAGTTCATTTTACTCATGGTGGTGAGATCTGCCCATCAGGAGCAGTTTTGACAGACCTCCATCCTACAAGGCAGTGTACTTTGCAGGGAGCTGGTTCCAATGGCTCCCCGCACAAGCTTTCTGTGTCTCTGGGTGCAGAAGTCTAGATCTTTCCTCCACTCATCCTCAGGGGATGCAAGGGGGGCAGCCTCAATGGCCTTTGAAGAGATTCACTAGTCCTGGGTTCAACTGCGGCAGAGTCCTTGGTCCTCTTGGGCATCTTAGGGCTTGTTCTTCCAGTTGCCTATGGCTGTCGCAATCCCAGAGTCCAGCAGCTAAAAGCTCCAACTGCTCTTTCTCTCCCTTGTGCAAGAGTTTTTGAAGGAGGGTGGAAGGTTCTAGACGTTGGGTACTCCTGGTCAATTCTAGGGTGCTGATCGAGCTGATGGAAGCACTGTTAATTTCTTCTTTTGCGTGAGGCAGTCTTTGTTCCTTCTGCCGGGGAAAAATGTATATAACTTGGCCCGGCAGGGTGATAAAAGGCCTAGGCTCTGATCCAGACCTGAGCTAGAGAAAAATGGCAAATCTGGGTGACCTACAAGATGTACATATATATCTTCTTGGGATTTGCATAGTGCATTTTAGTGCATGTTTCACCCCATTTTGATATGGTCATGGACTTTCTAGGCCAAAAGGAAGCAAAATTGCACTCTAAGGCAGATTTCACTTTATGTATTATAAAGGCTCACTGCAGGCAAACAGTAAACCATACTGACTTTCCCTATGAGTGCCTACTAATATTATAAGGTCTACTTCAGGTCATTATTGAACCTTGAAGAGTTCCCATTTCACCAGGACACATGCATTGTTACAGAGCTGCATCCCAAAGTAGTCTCACATGTGCAGCCCGCACACGTGTGCGCACAAATTTGCGTGCTTGTTACCAGCCACGCGCCCCCTTAACCTACCTATGTCGCAGAGGCCTTATCTTAGAAGGACGACACTGGTGGCACACATTCACAGTCCACTTGCAATGAGATTACCGTGGGTGAGACACAACCACAGCAAAAAAGTCCAAAACCCAGTTATCAAAAAGCAAATATTCAGGTTGCATTAGAATTAATTTTGCAACACATTCGGTCATCTACTTTAACCTCTCTTTCTTGGACCACTAATAACAGTACTTTTCCAAGTCATTCCATTCTCTGGTACACTTTACCAACTCCTTAACATGGATTTTCAGTCCTCGCAGCTTGACTGCCTTCAAATCCTTATCGCTTATGGTTGTTCTGAAATTGTTTTGTAATTTATTCCTTTGAGACAAATCAAATCTGAGCTTGTTTTCTATCATAGGTTGCGACTGCCGGTGCGCAAAACCCATTTAAACTTGCCCCGAAGTACACCTTTATGGATCGAGAGAAGTGTTGGCCCTAGATGGACTTTGGTGCCCCCGCTAGACTTGTCTCAACTTTGAAATTTAACAGGTGGCAATTTCAAATGGCAGTAATATAGAACACATTTGATCCTACAAAAATGACAAACAATGAAGTTTTGACCTAAAAGGCTTTATTTTAAGATTTTTAGTCAAACAAGTTCAATGTAGTCAAAATCAATTAGTCAATAAATCAGAGTGCAAACTCAGTTAAAGTACTGAATCAACCAAGATCTCAGTAAAGTTCAGATGAGCAAAATGCAGGCTATAAGGTGGGAAGAGCTCCAGCACAGATTACATTTCTAAAGTCAGTGGAATGGGCATACCTGTTATATCAAGAAACCACACTCTTACACAGGATTCCAAACAAAGGATTTCATACATTCACTGCAGTAGTACATGGTTCATAGGTTCTTAACCAATCAGAATGAAACAAAAAATTAAACATTTACAACTGAATACATTCAACAAAATTCTCATTATTCTACTAAATCGAGCTGCTGATGAGCAACACCGGCACATGGGACTCTAAAAGTACACTTTATACAGAACGGTCTGTGAAAGTATTTGTGCTTCTCTGTGGGATACATTTAATTTGTATTCTAGCGAGACATGAAAACACAGATCTTTTCATGTGATAGAAGACGACAACACAGTAAAGATAGAGTCCGAGGCCTAGTTTGTCTTGTGTTAGCAAAAATACAAGTTTTCATTGCCATAAGGCATTACAATTCACAAAAACAGCAATATCAATGGTAAGCTAACAGATCAGCAAGGAGCAGAAGATGAGCCGGGTTTGGATTAGGACTTGGATGTATGTTTGAGTTTGACAAAAGGTTTTAATGTCTGAGGGGGAATGAACTTTTCAGGAAGTACTGAATGTCATCATCATTAAAGAGGTGACCGTTGGGTGAGGTTTTGAGGGAAATGGCAAGTTGTTCTATATATAGACATTAAAGAGATTGGAGGGGGGATGAAAACTATGAGCAGTGTGTTGTAGCTGTGGCTTACAAGAGAGAGTGATGAATAGGTTTACATGCTGACACCCGTTTTCACGGTAAATTGAGAATTCCCCCGGAGGATAATTTAACCCCATCCCATTCTTGAGGAGTGATGTACCATGTCAAAAGCAGTCAACAGATCAAGAGGAGACAGGAGTCACCTTTATCAAGATCTGCTAGCTACATTAAGTATGGTACAGTGGTAGATACGACCGATTAGGTATTTTAGGTTTGATGTGGAAAGAAGGTGTGGTAAGATGTTGTAAGAAGCTGCTGTAAGAAGATTAAGTGTAACCTATACCTTTGTAGGTAGATATGGTAGGTTATTTATAGTAAGCATGTAGGTGTGGTATGTGTAGTAAGTAACTAAGTACAGTAGAATATTTCGTAGGCTAGCTATGGTAGGGAGGCAGGTAGGTACGATCAGGCATGATAGATTAAATATGGTAAATAGGTAGGATGAGTAGACAGGGAAGTAGTTATGGTAGAAATGGTGGATATGGTAGATCAGGTATGGCACAAGGGATGGAGCATAGATGTAACAAGAAACAATTATTAAAAAGTGGTAGTTGTGATACTTATAGTAGATAGGTATGATAGGTACGGTAGGTTATGTATGATAGGTCGGATTAGTAAATTATGTATGATAGGTTAGAGTAAATTGGATTATAATTTACATTGCGATGTTGCATCTACAGACATAACTCACTGGAGAGCGACCTTGGTGCATCAGAAGTGGTGGCATGGTCATCTGGCTCCTTATCAGATGAGAAGGCAGCACATTTGGTATGGGGAAGAATTGCCAGGCTGCTGTGCCCAAGACCACGGGACACCATGGGCGTGGTAACCCTGAAGAGTTTCCACTGGCTGCAAGCTGTTTAGGTGAGTACAGGATGGTTGGGGCAGAGCTGAACCCAACCTCATTTACATTTCGAAGGTCGTTGACTCCTGCATACACAAAGGATCCTGACACTATGCTTTTGTCCAGATTTCGTGGAGCCTTGACAGTCAAAGGGAATTACTCTTCAGAACCAGATGCGGGGATAATATAAGGAGTACACCTACTTCAAAGGCTGGCAACAGGTATACCACCTGAGCCAGTCATTAAATCACTTCCTGACCCGTGGAAGCTTCAGAAAATGGACTGCCCTACTGCTGGAACAAATACCCTGTTGCCTGTGGAAGGAAGATTGGACATACTCCTTGAATCCAGGATCAGCAGGGATATAAAAGGTTCCAGAGACCTGTCCAGCTTTTGCCTAGCTGACAAGACTTAACTGGACCTACCTGTGCCCTACTGCTGGCCTCTGCTGGAGTTAGTTTGGATACCAAAGAGGTGCCTTCCAGGTCCTGCACCCTTGGCTTCCATCAGGGTGTACTCCTTCTTGTGCAACTGAGGTTTCCCTGAAAATCAACAAAACTCAATGTAGGACCTTGCATTGCAGTGCTTCACAGCTCCTGATCAGCAGCCTCCTCGGGAAAGCCTGAGAGCTGTGCAACTCAACACACCATGACACAGGACCTCACTTCTCAGCCCAAGTACAACCTGGTACACTTTCTAGAAGGCCAAACTCAGTCCTGTGTCTGGCTGTGCTCTGTCATGGTCAGCCTGAACTTGTGACTTTGTCCGCGCCTGGTGCAATCAGATACTCCTAGTAGACGCTTTGGGCATTTTGGCACTTTTACTTAAGACTCCTTGTAAAGGGGGGTGCTAGTGAGCCCACGAAAAGATGGTCGCACTCTAGTGCAGCTTTGCTGGCGGAGATTCTAAATCTGCTTAATATCCTAGAATTCAGCACATATTCACTGAGTAAACTGATACCCAACAGGCGGGAGGCACCCGCGGCTTTGCTCACTCCTCAGAGCCAAAGAATGGAGTAACTGAATGCCATAACTGGCCCTGAGCAGCTGCTGAGTGAGGCCTAAGATGGCGGTTAAGTAACCTGCCAGGGATCGCGCTCAAACTACTGGTGGGTTCTTGCTTGGCACGGTACAGAAGGTGGGCTGTACGACTGCTGTTTGACATCCTTGCGCTTTCGCCATGGGGCAC
This sequence comes from Pleurodeles waltl, assembly GCF_031143425.1. NCBI lineage: Eukaryota > Metazoa > Chordata > Amphibia > Caudata > Salamandridae > Pleurodeles > Pleurodeles waltl. The sequence continues at coordinate 643,895,459 of NC_090448.1, forward strand.
TGCATCGGGTGAAAGCAGGAGCCCTGGTGGAGGTGAAGGTGCTGTATGATTTACTGGCTGGCATGGCGCTAACTGTTGCCACAGACTTGAGACCTCTGCTGTTTGGAACTGGAAAGAGGAGTGCACAGCCCTGAGGAGTTGGGAGTGGAGGGCACATGCGAGGAAGATCCTAGGGAGCGCAGACGAGGCAGCAGCTGCAGGGAGGTGAGTCACAGCCTGCTGTGGGGGCTGGCGGAGCCTACAGCCTATGCAATGCTGTGCAGGGCCTGGCCGGCGGTGCGGTCTCTTGTTGGCCCCCGCCAACTACCTACCTTGACCTTGCTGCTGGGCCCTCCATGTCCCGATACTCTGCTAGGCCACACTGCACTGCTTGCCATAGTGCTGGGATGTGTGTGTCACCTATCTTTCGAGAAACCGTCTGACTCACGGTATGCAGCTTGAGGTGCTGTATGACGCTGGCGGCATGGCTGGGTGCGGAGCCTCTGCCCAGTCGGGCCTGCTGTGGCCCCTTGAATGCGACTGTCTCATTTCTATTGGGAAGCCTGCTTTGTGTGGAGGGTTTGAGAAGTTGCCGCTCAGACGCGTACCCTTTCTGGAGTACACATCTAAGTGAGGTCCTTCAAAAGGTGATCGACATTATCACCACCTGAAACATCATCGCTGCAGTCTCGAGGATAAGTGAAGTACTAGGGCGGACCAGGTGATGTGGGGGTGTAGTTGTGGGGATGCCCACTCATTTCTGCACCTGGTCTTATTTACTGTGACATCTGTGTGCTGGGCCCCCAACTGGACATTGCCTGTGTCCTCTCATCATGCAGAAAGCAGATAAGCATCAACCGCGCCTTAACTTTGAGACCCTGCAGCTCCCTAGATCTCAGCCTGATCCTACATCTGATCCTGATCTGACACAGCCTGCCTCTTTGTCCCTGACCCCGCTGTTTTTGCTGCAACAAAGTATCCAAGAAGGCTACTATGACACTGCACCTTCAGCTCCAGCCAGCAACTGCAACAGTTTCCAACGGGAGCACGCTCGGAGGACTCCCTGTCTTCACCCTGCACCAGAAGGACCGAAGAAATCTCCTGTGGAGTGACAGGGTCACTTCCCTGCTCCAGCAGGCTCCTTCTAAGACGACATCTAGTTCTCTGGGACTCCTCTCCTGAGGACAAGCTTGCTCCCTGGAACACAGGTGGTGGACCCCTTCGACCCAGAGTGTCTTAAGGTCCAACTATCCAAATTTGGAGGACGTAAGAGCGTGCCTTTCCGGTTTCTGACAGTACCCCTGTGTCTTCTCTACCTCCTGGGGCCTCTGTGCACTATTTGCAAGAATCCTTCATGCACAGCCGGGCACAGGTCTCTAGCACTCTATCCTGTGATGCTCAACTCGCTGAGTTGTTCTCTAGCAGCGTGGGGCCTTCTTTAGTAGTGCTGCAGCAACCGCAATTTGCACCTTCTTTTTCCCCGTGTCCGGGAACTCCCGTGGGTGCTGCCTGGTCATTTGTGGGTTCCCTCCAGTGTTGGCAGCCCCCTCTGCCTCCTCCTCAGTCTGAGTTGAGGCACCCAGGTCCCTCCTGAGTCCAGGCAGCGCCATTTTGATGCAAACCGCGACATTCCTTGAACCAAGGCTTGTTGGACTAATCCAGTGCTGCAACTTGCCTGCATCCAACATCGCGACGTGGGACATCCTTTACATCATGCAGGAACCCGCAGCCATCTTCTTTGGTGCTCTTCTGCAGACTTCTTCCAAATGGAGAATCCTCTTTTGCACCATCTTCTAGGTTGGCAGGGGCTCCTGTCCTTCCTGGAATCTACTGCAACTTCTGGACTTGGTCTCCTCTCTTCACAGGTCTTCAGGTCCAAGAATCCACCATTTGTTGCTTGCAGTCTTGCTTGGTTCTTGCAATAACTCTTATCACGACTTGTAGTGTGTCTTGGGGAAACTTGAAGTACTTTACTCCTACTTTCATGGGCTCTGGTGTGGGTATTTTACTCACCTTTGTGGTTTTCATACATTCCCAGCGACGCTCTACACACTACACTTGCCTAGGGGGGGGGATTCGTGATCCACATTCCACTTGTTGCCAATAGGCCTATTTCTTCCTATTACATTATATGGTATTTTCTACTGTTTACACTATTCTGTGACTATTTACTTGCCTGATTTCTGTTTCTAGTGTATATATTGTGTTTAATACTTACCACCAGAAGGAGTATTGCCTCTAAGATATTTTTGGTCTAGTGTCACTAAAATAAAGCACTTTTAGTTTTGGTAACACTGAGTATTGCCTTTTATTGTGTATAACTACTGTGTAATTCTAGTGGTATTGCAGGAGCTTTGCGTGTCTCCTAGTTCAGCCTAAGCTGCTCTGCTCTGCTATAGCTACCTCGATCAGCCTAAGCTGTTAGAACACTACTACATTTCACTAATAAAGGATAACTGGACCTGGTATAAGGTGTAAGTACCCGTGGTACCCACTACAAACTAGGCCAGCCTCCTACAGCAACAATGCTATAACTATAGAAATTACCACAAATATCCCACCCAAAACATTACATAATTGTCCAAAATCAGGCAACCACTAGAATACCCAATCCCACCACCCTTTATCCACATTTTGTTCTACTCCTTTCACCAATTCATGTAAAGTGTCAATATGGGACTGGATGGATTTAGACTGGTGTGACAGATAAAAAGAACATAGACCCTCAAATTCAGCGCAACCATGATCATGCTTTAGCAATAGATAATCAATAGCAGCTCTGTTTTGCAATGCAGCTTTCCTAGTACCTCGTACATTTAGTAATAATTCAGCTAAAGCAATAGAAGTATGATTGATATTTTTAAGAAGGAGTTGCAGCAATAGTATTGCGGGGCGCTTATTCTGTGGCGATATTGGCCCACCGGTCTTTTGTGCTTCGGGGCTGGATGGATTTACCAGAGCATTCTAAAAGAAATAGAAGGATATACTCAGCCCTTGCCCTGTATAGTTGTATGCGGAGGCTTTGGAGGCTGGAGTTCTCCCCGAGTCAATGTGTGAGGCGGTTATCACACTTTTGCTGAAACCTGATAAGGACCCTCAATATTGTGGATCATATCAACCCCTTTCACTATTAAATTTTGACAATAAGGTTCTCACCAAAATGGTCGCTTCACGCCTCTCCCTTTTGTTAGAAGTGATCATATCTTCCGCTCGGACCGTTTTTGTTCCACACCTCTCCACCTCCATCAACCTTCTCACTGCTTTTGCAGTGCTTAACAGAGTGTCCCCCGAGGTTCCTGCGGCGATTGCCCTGTTGGATGAAAAGGCATTTGATTCACTTGAGTGGCCCTTTTTGCATGCTGTCTTGGGTAAGCTCGGGCTCCCCCGTACCTTTACTAATGTGATCTCCCTACTGCTGCTATACGACAATGGTGAGCTTTTTCCCCATAATACGTGGTACACAACAGGGGTGCCTGTTGTCAGTCAGTCAATCAATCAATCAGGGATTTGTAAAGCGCACTACTCACCCGTGAGTCGCCCCTTTTGCTCTTCATACTAGCAATGGACCCGCTGGTGCACCACCTACGTAGCGGACACATACACAGGGGACTGCAATTTACCAGTGGGCCGTTCCTGGTGTCACTATATGCAGATGATATATTGGTGGTTATTCGCCACCCAGACACTAATCTTGCACCCATACTGGAGGAAGTGACTCGCTTTGGCGAATTCTCCGGGCTTCATATAAATTGGAACAAGTTAACTTTTTCCGCCCGTGATCGAGTTCCCGTTACCCTGGTGCTCCGACTCTACGAAATATTTAGGTATTCAAATACACAGAGACACAGAACAGGTGCTATGGCTAAACTATGGTCCAGTGGTGGAGAAGCTCACTGCCCTTGTGGACAGATGGGTGAAGCTGCCGCTCTCCATGGTGGGTCGGATGTCGCTCATTAAAATGGTGGTTCTCCCACAATTATTGTATCTTTTTATGAATATTCCGATGCCGCTTACTCACTCCTCATTTACAACACTTAGAGCCCTTATCATTCGGTTGGTATGGGCAGATGGACATCCACGCATTCACTAGGAGGTCACGATCCTCCCTTATGAGCAGGGAGGTTTTGGGGTCCCCCACTTTCAGCTTTATTACCTAGTGGCACAGTGTCAGTATACACATAGCTGGAACCATCCTTCCTTACTCCATCCCCGAGTGGGATCTGTTGGCTCCCATCCCATTGAATGCCCTCTTGCTTTGGGGTGTTCCAGGGCATAGCAAAGATATCCAAACTCTGTCCACAACTAATTGGGCTTGGCGTAAACTGACTTGTCTTCTCCACTGCGACACATTATACTCCCCAGCACGGACATTAACAATCCTTCTATACACATTGTGCAGGAGACACTGGTTCAGTGTACATTTTGAACTTTTCAGCTTCATATTCTCGGGGATGTCTTCCCGGATGACCACATATTTTCCCGTACCACAGACGCTTGTTTTACTGATGCTTCACATATGCAACACTTCGTATTATGTTGATTACAATATGCTTTGGCACATTTCTGCTGGCTCCTCCTGAGTTTGCACCACTCACCTTGGTCACTACAATGGACTCAGGGGCTCGTTTGGTGTCCAAAATGTATCAAGCTTGTATTAAGGCTTTTTCCGTTTCAGATGCTGAGCTCTGGGAATCCTGGGAAAGGGATCTGGGTCGTACACTGTCACAAAACATTTGGGAGGCATGTTGTGCACAGAGCCGGCTTGTTTCACTCAATCAGCGACACAAACTGATTACATTTAAATTCCTAAGTAGGGCCTATTTCACCCCTAGGGACAGGGCCCACATTGATCCTAGCCGTTCCTCCACATGCCCCAAATGTTGTGAACCGATTGCTGACTTTTCACACATGACTTGGACATGTCCCAGTGTTAGTTGATTCTGGAATGAGGTGTGTGCCCGGTTGTCAGTTATTGTTAGTTGGCCTCTGCGTCCTGACCCACTTATGGCCCTTCTCGGCTACACTGGTGATCTGCTGAAATCCATTAAATGCCTTACTGTGATTTTGCTCCTGTTGGCTAACAGATATAGCGCTCCGGTGGGGGTCCAAAAATGCACAAACTGCACTTCCTGGATAGCTAGCCTTGCATATTGTGACACTAACAGTGACCCCCTGACCTGCTTTGGGACAGGAGTACACTTCGACTCCACCAACCTGCCTCCGTGCCCCTGACCCTGCCGTTTTTGCTGCAAAAGAAGTTCGAGGCCCTCCACCACCCGCAGGCACCTGCCTGCGCCTCATCCCTGGTGCCTAGTGGTAGGCGTGTCTAGTATACCGTGTATTTTGTTCCATAGCTCGTATTTTGTTTCTTGTATTTGTTTTTTCGTTTTTCATACTGTTTTTACACTAAACTGTGCCCATTTTGTGCTCGGCTTTGTATTTGCGCTTTATAATTGTGCCCGTTTTCTTTTCGGCTCTAGCCGGTTCCTCTAATCCAGCAGCTGCGGCCCCTGCGGCCCCGCCCCCTTGCGCCCCCATTGGACGCTCCCTCCCACCTGCTCCTCCCTCCCATCTACCGTTCTTAATGGCGGCCCGTGCGCGGCGCCTAGTGTGACCCCATGAACTGCTTTGGGCCAGGAGTACTCTTCGGCTCCACCAGCCTGCCTCCGTGCCGCTGACCCCGCCGTTTTTGCTGACAAAGAAGGTCGAGGCCTCCACCACCCGCAGGCACCCATCTGCGCCTCATCCTTGGTGCCTAGTGGTAGGCGTGTCTAGTATACTGTGTATTTCATTCCATAGCTCGTATTTCACTTCTTATATTTGGGTTTTCGTTTTTCATACTGTTTTTACCCTAAACTGTGCCCATTTTGTGCTCCCCTTTGTATTTGCGCTTTATAAATGTGCCAGTTTTCTTTTCCGGCTTTCGCTGGTTCCTCTAACCCACCCGCTGCGTCCCCTATGGCCCACCCCCCCTCACACCCCCATTGGACACTCCCTCCCACCTCCCAGCTGCTCCTCCCTCCCACCTCCCCTTCCTAATGGCGGCCGCTGCACGGTGCCTAGTGCGCCCCCCTGACCTGCTTTGGGCCAGGAGTAAACTTCAGCTCCACCAGCCTGCCTCCGTGCCCCTGACCCCGCCGTTTTTGCTGCAAAAGAAGTATGAGGCCTTCCACCACCCGGAGAAACCTGCCTGCGCCTCATCCCTGGTGCCTAGTGGTAGGGGTGTCTAGTATACCGTGTATTTCGTTCCATAGCTCGTATTTCGTTTCTTGTATTTGGTTTTTCATTTTTCATACTGTTTTTACCCTAAACTGTGCCCATTTTGTGCTCCGCTTTGTATTTGCGCTTTATAATTGTGCCCGTTTTCTTTTCTGGCTCTTGCCTGTTCCTCTAACCCAGTAGCTGCGTCACCTCGCGCCCCCATTGGACACTCCCTCCCACTTTCCGCTTCCCAGCTGCTCCTCCCTTACACCTCCTCTTCTTAATGGCAGCCGCACCGCTAGTGCGCCATAGGAAAGCCCGTCTGTGCCTGTCCTCGCCTGGACCGCGCCCAGTGCCCGTCCCCCTGGTACACGCTCTTCCGACCCCCCAAGCGCCACTACTCCTCCACAGAACTCCTTGCTCTCAACCCAGGCCAGCACCCCGCCTGCGCCTAGGTCAACCCCAAACACACACATGGACCTTTCACATGCCACTCATGCCATTTCTCCTGCACTCACACCAACACAAGCAACACCAACAAGCACTGCAACAACACCAAACCCCGCAATCACCTTAACTGCATCCTCCTTAACACCCGCCCTGTCCACAAGCACCCCATCAAGCTTTGGGACCTGCTCACCACAAAGTCTCCTGACATCGCCTTCCTCACTGAAACATGGATGAACTCCTCATCAGAACCAGTAGCCATAGCCATCCCAGAAGGTTACAAAATCGCTCGTAGAGACTGCACCAACAAACCAGGAGGAGGTTTCGCTATAATACACAAAAACTCCATCAAAATTTCCACCAACAACACCCTAGACAACGCAGAACACCTACACTTTCAAGTACACATCAACGCCAACACCCTCCTTAGAGGAACCCTCATATACAGACCACCAGGACCCCGCACCCCATTCTGTGACACCATCGCCGATACCATCAGCTCCCACGCCCTCACCTCCACAGACTACATACTCTTTGGTGACCTTAACTTTCACCTGGAAAGCACCCACGACTGCAACTCCACAGCCCTGCTGGACAACCTCGTGGACCTCAGGCTCAAGCAACTGGTCACCTCACCCACCCACTCCGCGGGACACACGCTAGATGCCATCTTCACCTCCAGCAGCCACATCACCTTCACTTACACCAGCAAACTCTACTGGACTGAACACCACTGCTTCCACTTCTTCTTCATGAAACCCACCACCAACAACACACTACACTTTACTGCAAGTGGAACAAGATCTCCAAAGAACACCTGATCTTCAACCTCGCACACCAACGACCCCAACACGGCCGCCCTCAACCTCACACGATGGCTAGAATCTTGCACAGTCTCCCTCGCCTCTTTGAAAACAAACAACACCCGCACCATCAAGACCGCCCCCTGGTTCACCACAGAACTTCAGTCTTCCAAACGAGAATGCCGAAAAATTGAGAAAGCCTGGGGCCAAGAACCCTCAATGAGCAACTTCTCCGCCCTCAAAACAGCCATGCGCAAACACCACCAACTCATCCGGACCACCAAACTGTCCTTCTACAAAGAACGCATAGACAACAACACGCACAACAGCAAGGAACTCTTTGCCATCAAAGAACTCACCAAACCCATAACCTGCACCATCGACCCTCAACAATCCCAAGACCTCTGCAACTCCCTCTCCAACTTCTTCCACCACAAAATCGCAGACATACACAACAGCTTCACATCATCAGCACCCACCATCACCACTACTGATACAACCAACACCCTGCCGCACCAACCTACTGAACACCTGGAGCCCCACCAACGATGAAGAAATCGGCAAAACCATGAGCTCCATCCACTCAGGCTCCCCAACAGACCCTTGCCCCCACCACATCTATAACAAAGCCAGCCAAATCATCGCTCCCCAGCTCCAGGCTGTCATCAACAGTTCCTTTGACACCCCAACCTTCCCAGATATTTGGAAGCACGCCGAAGTCAACGCTCTTCTCAAAAAACCCAAAGCAGACCCTGAAGGCCTCACAAACTACCAACCCATTTCTCTTCTCCCCTTCCCCGCAAAGGTCATGGAGAAGATAGTAAACATACAACTGTCTCGCTTCCTAGAAGACAACAACATACTTGAATTCTCCCAGTCTGGATTCCGCAAAAACCACAGCACTGAAACCGCCCTCATCGCCTTCACAGACGACATCAGAACCAGATTGGACAAGGGCGAGACCGTCGCCCTCATCCTCCTAGACCTCTCTGCAGCTTTTGACACTGTATGCCACCAAACCCTCCGCGCGTGCCTTTTCGACGCTGGAATTCGCCACAAAGCCCTGGACTGGCTCACCTCCTTCCCTTCCGAAAGAACCCAAAGTTTGCCTCCCTCCTTTCCAGTCTACAGCCACCAAGATCATCTATCGGGTCCCTCCCCCATGGATCCTACCTCAACCCCACCCTCTTCAACATCTACATGGCTCCTCTCGCCAACATCCTCCACCCCCACGGCATCACCATCATTACATACGCTGATGACACCCAGCTCATCTCCCTCACTAGGAACCCAGCACGCACACAACCTTGGCATCATACTGGACTTGTCTCTCTCCATGACCCAGCAAATCAACGCCATATCATCCTCCTGCTTCAACACCCTTCGCATGCTATGCAAGACTTTCAAATGGATCCCTTTAGAAACAAGAAGAACAGTCACCCACCCCCTCATAAGCAGCAGACTGGACTAAAGCAACACCCTCTATGCAGGGACGATAGCCAAGCTTCAAAGAAAACTCCAGTGAATCCAGAACGCAGCCGCATGTCTCATTCTCAACCTCCCTCGCCACGAACACATATCCACCCACCTCAGATCCCTACACTGGCTGCCCATCAACAAAAGGATAATTTTCAAAATCCTTGTCCACGCTCACAAAGCCCTTCACGACACTCGACCGGCCTACCTCAACGAACAAGTCAACTTCCACATACCAACTCCGCTCCACCGACCCTGCCCTCGCTACAGTCCCCCGCATCCAACGCACCACCTCCAGCAGCAGATCCTTCTCCCACCTCGCCACCAAGACCTGGAACTCCCTCCCCACCAACTTATGCAAGACCCAGGACCTCCTAACCTTTAGAAAGCATCTAAAAACATGGATTTCGAGCAGTAACTGCCCCCCCCCCCCAGCGCCTTGAGACCCTACCGGGTGAGTTGTGCACTTAAAAAATTATTTGATTGATTAACAGTGAGCTTTATGCTTCACTACAGCCTGTGGCATCTAGGCCTAAAGACATCTGGCAATCGTTACGGGATTATTTGAATACACTGGCCACATCTCTGCCGACATCACAGTCTTCGAACAGCACAAGTTGGGGTTAAATCCTCCCCATTGATGTCACAATATCTGTCCCAGTCTAAATGTTATTTACCAGCCATTGCCTGTATGTTTGTTGTCGGGCAACAGTAATAATACTTATGATTTGTATTGCTGGTCTACTATCTGCTTGTCGCAGTGTTTTTCTGATTGTACGGCACTGCTTTTTGTTTGCTCTTTCGAAACGAATAAATACAATTTTAAATAAATATATATATATATATATATATATATATATATATATATATATATTAATAATTGAATTTCGGAATTACATTCTTTATCTAATTGAACAGTGTCACTTGGATAGTGAGTATGTACAGAATAAAATGGAAACATCATGAGCCCTAACCGTGTAAAGGTCCACGGTCCACTGGTTATATTAGCAGGAATGTATGTGCAAGTGATGTTTCCACAGGAAAATAACCATCCGACTGGGAGTTTCACATGTTTGATGTGACTAGCGGCAGTTACAATGTGAAAGCAAGCCATGCTATTTGTCATGTTTTTTTAATGTTTATCTGGTCGATGATAACACAAAGTTTGGTGTTCCCACGGTATCTCTTGAGGAGACCTCGTTTTTGCCTATAGACGCAGTTGAACGCATTTCCCAATGGCATAAAAATTACAAGTCATCCGATAACAAACGTCGCCAGTAGGGATATTTTAAGTAATTATTTGTGTATGATTGTCCCATTTTTCGATGGTGGTCTCTTGGCAAGACCTACAATAATCGTAGGGGCAGAAATGGGATATTGCATCAAGTGCCTGAACATCTCCATCCTGGTTGGTGGCATTAAAAATATCCAGTATGAAACTAGCAGGTGTGGGTATTGCAATCAAACATGTAGATAGGACACCCACTGTACTTTGCATGGATCCAATGCAAACGTCTGACCTTTCGAGCACGACTCATGCCAGGTGGGTCCAAATAGTTTCAGTCAAGTGCAGTAAATGTGTCGCTCGATGTGGTCAATCAATCAGGTTGGAGTTGGGTTTTTTTGGTCCCTCCTGATTCCACACGCACATGCCCGAAAGGAGACCACACAGCAGTCAGCCCATAGACACCTTGTAGTATGATCTGTAAGTGGCGTTCTCTCCCAGATGTCCAAATTTTTGGTGCGCCCATTTAGGTATCCCCACCAAGTCAGAATCCGTTGTTGCCACCTCTGCCGCTGAAATGTTGGCTTTGTCATTTGCAAGGGAATTGAACAAGCATACTAGTGAATCGGTGGGACACTGGGCATCTACATGATACACAATAACTGTAGTTTTCTCTAGCATTTCACAAATTTCCTGCCACAATTCGACATGGCAGTTTAAAACTGCACACACAGACACTACAGTGGCAGGTCTGGTACATGTTTACAGGGCTACTCATGTGGGTGGCACAACCACTGCTGCAGGCCCACTAGTAGCATTTGATTTACAGGCCCTGGGCACACATGGTGCACTATACTAGGGACTTATGAGTAAATCAAATATGCCATTCATGGAAAAACCAATCACCAATACAATTTAGACAGAGAGTTATTGCACTGTAGCACTGGTCAGCAGTGGTAAAGTGTACAGAGTCCTAAAAGCAGCGAAAACGAAATTCAGCACAGGATCAAAAACAGGAGGCCAGAAGCGAAACGTTTGGGGATGACCCTGTAAAAAGGGCCATTTCCAACAAATACTTTTAATGTTCTCCTGGCAGGTCACTAGTGGGATCCCCCTAGCAGTAATGGTGAGGTTTGTTTAAATGGTTGATGATTCGGGCCATCTTGAACTTTAGCCGCCACAGGGCTCGTATTTGCACATTTCACATTTAATCATCCTTCACTCCTTGACCACATTCTGCCCCCTTCAGGCTTCTCAGGATGTTGTTAGTGTTGAAGTCCCCGGCTTATCATGGCAGACTTATTAGTTTGGTGGCCAAATGTAGGGAAAAACTCCCTTCTTGCGTGCCCTTCTTTTTTGCTTTGCTTGGTGCTTGGGGAGAGCTACTGGACCTTATCAGGATTTTTGGACAATTCCTGCTTATTCATTGACTAGAGATCTTGGGGGATGATATACTTCTTTTCCACTTTCAGGGAAGAGGCCCCAGATACTTGTTGGGAGCATATAACACTTTCTGAGTTGTGAGTTCTCATTATTAGAGCTTGGGTCATTTCCTTACCACCTAAGGTTCTTTCCTTTTCACCTAAGGAGTCAGCACTGGAGGTGGGGGCAAGCAGTAGGATCTGCGGGTCTCTCTGTTTTCTTTCCGATTCTAACACCACAGTCCAGCTTCACCTTTTTCTGGGACCCTGTGTTGGTCTTCAATGTCCTTAGAAAGAAAAAGCTGGGGATGCTCAGGCAGTCGGGGGAGCACACCCATTGAATGCAAGCTGCACCGGAGCTAGACTGGCTGCCTCCACGTCTACCGGGCTAAACCTCTCTGCAGCGCTTCACCGCTGTCAGCTCTGCCTATTTCGGACCTCAGCTGTTCGGTGGTATATATGTCACTCACAGTGTTATGGTCTGGCGTCTAAAGTCAGTATAATCAGTCAATATACTTTGCGAGCAGACTTGAGTCTGCATGCTGCAACTGCAACTGCAGAAGCCAACCTGTCTCACTCGCCTATTAATCCAGTAGTTAAGGATAGACGTAAAAGACACCAAGAAACCAGGTTGCAACCTGAAGGACTGTAAGTTAGTGCAGCTAGCTGAATCACTGATTCACTAGTCCACTGACAAAGAGAGCAGCAAGCAGCGAGTAGTTAGAGGACTGATAGGCATGTAGCTCACCATTCTTTTTCCTTAGGTAGTCTTTGGCGATCTTTGAGCAGCTTCCTCTGCAGGCAGCAGGTCATTGGCCCTCTGCAGGCCTTAAGAGAGTGGGTTGAGCTGCATGGACTGCTCAGGTTTTGGTTGCAAACTGTAAAGTATTGAGCTAGAGGGGCAGTAGCACAGCCTTGCTGTTTTGCTGCCGCAGACACTGCTCTGCGATGGCAAAATCGCACAGAGAATTGGGGTCCTCTGCTGCGCTCTCAGCCCCCGAGCCCCTCATGCCCCCCTTCGAGTTTGTGTCTTGCATCTGTAGTGACTCGATTCCTAGTCATAATGTAAATTTTAGCTCTGTCTCTCGTGTCACTAAAGTCAGCAGATTGTTACAAGTTTAGGTTTATGAATGCAAAATGAGAGAAAAACTAAAGTAGAATGCTCCACTGACACACATTTTAAATGTGCAATTTGCTTGAATTTCACAGTTTAACATAGATGCTTTTTCAAGTAAATCCTATGCTAGAAAGTTAAAATATAATTTAGTTTCCAAACTAATAGCTCATGTCGAAACGAAGTTGGATTTTGTGTTTAGTGAAAGATAAATGACTTTGAAAACAAGAGCAAATTGAGAAAAATGAAGTTCTCAGATATACTTATTGAAATGCAATAACAAAGATTTTCCATTTATAATAGAATGTTTTCTTATACTGATGAAATATTATTAATGATGAATTTATAAGTTTGCATATTGTGTGTTTTATTAACAAGTATTAAATCAACCGCATTTTATATTTTCTTCTGTCAGCATAACTGAGGCCCACAAAGCTTACATTGCTCAGTCATGTAAAAGTGGTGCATTATTTTTTCATAACGTGTGGTCTTCTTTCAGAATTTGTTCCCATGAGAAGCAAAGTCCCATTTGTAAAAAGTCTATTGTTTAACTGTAGTAGAACTGTACCCATTTGGCCTTGAAAGTTTGTAGTACAGGAATACGGACCGAGATTATATACAAATGTTTCAACCTGTTTGGAGTCACATGGAAAGGAGATGTTCCCAATACAGACTTGGGAAAATGTTGAACTGTTACGACCTGAAGTCTGGAGATCGATTTTAATCGGATGATGCCCCTTCAATGCACAATGGACCAACACCTTGGACAAATCAGAATGTTTCAGGTGGAATAACATAGCATTGGTTTTTCAAACTTTGCTCAAAGCAGTCTTGTCTTGATCAGAGGCAGACACTTTCCTGATGCTTGCAGATGCCTTGCTGACCAGATGTTTTGCTGATGAAAATTCTCTGAATGTTGTATTTTTTTGTGGTTTTATGTAGAGCAAACTCAACCCTAAGATATTGGAGCATTTACATGAGCACCAGTTATGCTACACAAGGAGACATTCGTTTTTTGTAGGCACAGGGAGATTAAGTGATTTGCCTAGAATCACAGGATGTTGAGCCAACGCTAAGACTCTAACATGGTTGCCCAACTCCAAAGTCGGCAGCTCTGGACGTTTTACCACATCCTCTCCCTTGGAGAAGTATCTTCCTCTCTGCCGTTTGCCATTGCCTCTTGAAATTCCCTTTAAGGTTAAAAACTCCACTATGCAGATGCTTATTTTATTTTTCCTCTTAGTTAGTGTTCTGTAGCCCCAGTTATTCTTTTCCAAATATCTTTTGTCCTTTTATGTATTTTGCCTGCTTGTGCTTCGCCCCACACATGCACTGCATGTTTTGGTTAGCGCTAGGATTGACCTGTGCCCAGCCATAGATTAATTTATTAAACTTGAATTGACTAAATGATTGTGCAATCTGAGCATCCTGTGATTTCTGTGACTCAAATATTACTATTGACTTTCTGTACTATTCTTCTTGAATGCTTGGTTTTACTGATGTTAGTACGTCTGAACTTATTTCATTGCCTTGGACAAACCTTGTTGATTATGTATCTAGATATCTTGGTTTTGCACATTGTCTATATGACTTTGAGCTTGTGTTTGTAATAAACCTTTAAACTATATTGCTGATTGGAGTTTTCCTTCTGTGGTCACATTGGTTGAGGTCTAAATTGTTGGGGTGGTGTTGAAGTAATTGTTAATGGTTCACCGGACATCTTTCTGGGTCCAAAGGTCTGTCAACCTCATTGTGCATTTGATTCCTGCAAAGGATGAAAAATGTGTCATCACCTGCACCGCCTTCGCGAGTAATTCACCCCTCCGTCTGACAAAATATGGATTAGGCAACCCATTCACTCTGAACTGAGACGAGTGTTCAGGCATATTGCTCCTATTGTAAAAAAAAACTTTAAGTGTCATCACATTTGTGACGTATCTGTGTAAAGCCCCCACAGAATCCCTCATGCTGAAAGAAATCATTGTACTTTTCACCATTATTATTCTGTTATACAAATGAGTGAAGTGCCGTATAACACAAACCCCTATTGTCTTTTTAAGAATTGGGCTAATTTAAGTCTGATATTTTTTTCCAAGAGAACCTCTTAACAAAAGTGTGACTTGTTCCACTGGCATAATATCCACACTGTACTTGGAACGGTGCTTCTGCATTATGTTCCCCACAGGCTGGCTATAACTAACGTCATTCGTATTCAGTCCACTCATGCCTTATCTGTACAACCATCTAGTAGCAGGACCATCAGTTATAGGATGTACTGTCATGTCTCCAACTGTGGACACAGAGCATGAGTGCCATGTTTGAATGTTATTTTTGTCAGCACAGTGAGATTAAGGGATTTGCCTAGAATCAAGACATTGAGCCATTGCTGGGAGTCGAACCTGATTCCACAGGTTCAAATTAGGCAGCTCTAGCCGTTAGGCCACATCTCCTCCTCCAATCTTGACAATGTTTGGGCTGTAAACCGCTCTTAACGCAAGTATCTTCTCATCCTTTTTTGTCCTTACGCAGTTAAGCACAGACAAACATATGAAGGTGCACATCAAGAGAAGCCACGCTGTATGACCTTATAAAACATAAAATTGTCAATCTGAGGTTCCTGAATCATTGCTGATATGTTAATACACAGATTCAATATGTACATTATTTCAAGAAAATAGTGAGTCAACCTACGGTTAAAATCAATCTTTATGAGCAAAGCCGCTATGAGTGAGATGTCTTCATCCAGCCTGCTCTTTTGCCAACAGTGTTGTGTTAGTGGGGTTACATTTTAAGTAGGGCTTAATTTGTGCCCGAGTTTGCCGGTAATTAGCACTGGCACGTTATTCTTAACACTAGCACTTGTTTATGACAGTCCACCTCGTGGTGGTGCTGTCTGCCTATTTTCAGCAGAGCACATCAGTTTAGAAATTCAATATATACTTAATAATAATAATAATCAGTGCTTTAAATGGGCCGGTTTTGTCTCGTACTGAGTACCAACACTTTTTTTTATTTTGAAGTAGTTTGAAAAACAAAAAAGTATGGTTTAAAGAACAGCAGTAAATAAAGTGCTGGTGGTTACTAAGCTAGGACTGGGTGAGGGCTTTCATGTGCTATAGACATAGCACCTCTGCTATAAGCTATGTCAAGGAGCCACAGATTCTAACGAAATCACACTAAATAAAGATCATCTGTGGTGATAAAGTACGAGCCCGATAGTATTAGCACCTACATAGCAGCTGAGAGAACCAATAATGGGGAAACCGAAACTAAGCATTCCCAGAATTAAAGTGCTGTTTACCGTTAATTTTGCATCTGGGTCTTGATTCTCAAAAGAGTAGTTACAACGCAATATTCACATTTCAGACAGGGGCATCGAAAACCCCGCTTTAGCGGCTACAGCAGGGGTAGAGTTCTTGATGGTACTTCTCTGTCTGCAACTCAGCAGACAAAGGCTCATAAATAATGTGAAAGGATGGGTGCGTGATGTGGATGTATGGGTGAGTGAAAGGGTGGATGAAAGGAAAGATGAATGGAAGAATGGTGGATGACTTAAAGAGGATGGATGGATAAAGGGTGGATGGACAAGTGAATGGATGGATGACTGAAAGGGAGGGTGGATGGATGAAAGGATGGATGAGTGAAAGGGTGAATGGATGTTGAAAGGATGGATGTATGAGTGAGTGAAAGTATGGATGTATGAGTGAAAGGATGGATGGAGTAAAAGGGTGTATGAATGGCCGAAGTGAAAGGGTGGATAGATGGATGAGTGAAATGGAGGGTGGATAATGGAGGAGAGAAATAATGGATAGAGTAAAAGGGAGAATAGACGGAGTGAAAGGGTCGATAGATGGATAATAGAAAGGAAGAGTGAACGAATGGATTGATGAGTCAAAGGGGGGTTGATGGAATGATAGATGAAAGGATGGATAAGTTAAAGGGAGGATGAATGGACAGGTGATTGAAAGGATGGATGAGCGAAGGGGTGGGTGGATGGATTAGTGAAAGGGTGGATGGCTCAGTGAAAGTGGATGAATGAATGGAGTGAAAGGGTAAATGGCTGGATGAGCAAAAGGAGGGATGAATGACAAAGTGTGGATGGAGACAGGTGAAACGATGAGTTGATAGGTTTACTGCTTAGAGTTGGAGATGGATTGATAGGTTTGTATATGATTGAGAGGATGGATGTAATGGTGAAAGACTGAATGATGGTTGTAGGAATGAATGGATGACAGAATGTAAGGTCGAAATGGTAGATAGGTGGATGGAAGAATGAAAGGATGGATAGTGAGATGCTTGGATGAAAGAGACTAGAGAGCTCTTCTGAGGAGGGCTGTGTTGACTTGCTTTATTTGCTTGGTGCCACAAGAGCTTTGGTTTGAAGTGGAGGGTATTTTCATTTTCTGGCTACTCCCTTGATTTCAGACATTGCACTGCGATCAGCACAAAGGATTAATGTGAAAGTGGTAGGAATTCGCTTGCGATTCTTGTCACCGCCTGTGAGTGCTGTGATGGTGGCCTGCATTGGACAGCACTCTTTCATCCCAACCCACACAGTTGTAATGTATGGGCTCTCTTCTAGGGACATGGCCACAACACCGCAACAAGTGACACGCTGTGATTATGAAACTTGGCAGCCATGCACCTCCCACTTGCAGTCGCAGATCACACCATGCTTTGCCGGTACAAAGGGATCAGAAAACGCTTCTGCCTGTTCCTTTTTTAATACCATAGGAGTGGACAACCATTATCTTCTGCTTTTACCTAGCGAATCGCAAGCGGCGAATCGCGAAGCACTTTTGAGCAGCGCGAGTTCGGAATTTGTAGTTACAAAATAAGCTGCACTAGCTTTAGGATTGCAAATTATATTCAGAATCAGGTTTATGATTTTCCAACTCGTATATATCCAAGGGATAAATCAACAGGAACGCGTGCTGCCTACTTATTGCCGCGGCATTAAAACGCTTTATATTTTGCAAAGTTAAACATCTTTCTGTGAGGAAGAAACGGCTCAGTGCCTCAACTCGCTCCCGTGTGTCATAAATCACCTGCCGTAGTTGTAATTGAGATTTGATTGTGATAAAGTGAAATAATAAAAGACTAGTTAGCTCTTACATTTCGCTAGGCCTCCCTCTTCTCGACTCCCCCCGCACTTTCTTTGAAATCTCACTCCAGGTATCCCCAAGCGCGTTCCTTCCTTCAGGGTGTCTCGTCCAGACACCACAACAGCTGCTTTCATGCAGGGTGAAGTGCAGGTGAGGCCTTACCTGCCGGCACAGCTTCCCACGGGGCGGCTGCACCCTCACGTTCCATCACAGCCGGTACAGAATGACTCAGAAAGGCCTTAGGGGCTCCACCTTACTCCTTGTCGACGCCGTGTTACCAATCCTTTGCTTCTGTTTGATAATCACCACCTTACAGCTGGGGCTCTCAAGTTTTTCACTCCGTGCCCTTGTCGCTCATCCAGGCCAGGTTTTTCTTTGCATTTTGGAATTTGTAGTCTTGTTTGGTTTCATAATAAAATCAGTACTAGAACCCTCACAGGGCACAGAAAAAACCTGAACTGGCCGAGCTTCTCACGCGTAGACATAGAAAACTCAAAAGCTCGGATACCGGAAAATCTCTTATGTCGAAATTGGAAACATGGTACTAGGAAGCAATATGGTTACCATATGCCACCAGGTCATCAGTGACACCATGTTCCAATCATGGGCTTTCCATTTGCAGATCATTATTTTCCGGTGTGTCCGCCCTGTTGGTTCAGTTGAAAAAAGACGGCGCAAAACTAGAACTCCCAGAATGCTTCGCTGTTAAAAAAAAAGAAAAAAAATGCTCATTAGTGGCAAATGGTATCCCTGGTGGTATGGAGTCATCTTGCGAACTGTAGTAAAGTAATTTATTCCCGCCCCCAAAAAAGCCTCTCTGTTTCACCACTAGAGATAAGATTGGATTTTCAGCTAATTCATTGGTCAAATTATCACATGACTACATGACATCAGGTGTGCAAAATGCCAGCCTGGGATCGTTAGTCTGCAAACTACTGAAACCTGGTAATTTTTCAACCTAGTCAACGGAGGCAAGCCAGGATTACAACACCCAATGCACTTATGTGAATTGATTGAGTTGGGCTGTTGTAGGAGGCTGGCCTGGTTTGTAGTGGGTACCTTGGCTACTTACACCTTACACCAGGTCCAGTTATCTCTTATTAGTGAAATGTAGTAATGTTCTGGCAGCTTAGGCTGATAGAGGTAGCTATAGCAGAGCAGCTTAGGCTGAACTAGGAGACATGCAAAGCTCATGCAATACCACTTATAGTTACACAGTACTTATACACAAGTAAAGACAATACTCAGTGTTACCAAAAATAAAGGTATTTATTTGGGGTGACACAGTACCAAAATATCTTAGAGACAATACTCCTCCTGGAGGTAAGTATTATACACAATATATACACTAGACACCAAAATTAGACAAGTAAATAGTCATAGAACACATGCAAACAGTAGGAAATTCTATCGAATGCAATGGGAGAAAATAGGTCTAGGGGCAACACAAACCATATACTAAGAAAGTGGAATGCGAATCACGAATTACCCTGTTGACAAGTGTAGTGTGTGCAGAATCGCTGGGAGAGTAAGAATACAGTAAAGGTAAGTAAATTACCCCACCCCAGAGCCCAGAAAAGCAGGAGTAAAGTACTGCAAGTTTCCTTAGGACAGACTACACCTCGTTTTGGGGATTTTGCAGCAGCCAACCAAGTCTGCAAAGAGCAACTGCTGGATTATTGGACCTGAAGACCTGCAAAGGAAGGGGACCTAGTCCAGAAGTCGAAACAAGTTCCAGGAAGGACAGGAGCCCCTGCCAACCCAGAAGAGGGTGCAAAAGAAGAGTCCCTGGTTAGTCCAAGACTGCAGAAATTCACCCTAGGAAGATGCAGCGGGTTTCTGCATAATGGAAAAGATGTCCCACGGCGTGAAGATTGTTGCAGATGAGATTCTATGTTAGAAGGCGCCAACAAGCCTTGGCTATGACAAAAGTGCGTTTTGTGTCAAAATGGCACTGGATGGACCCAGGAGGGACCTGGGGGGCCTCAATTCTGTGTGAGGAGGAAGAGAGGGCTCTTAGCACTTTAGAGAGCCCTCCGGATGCCAGCCAACACCCCCAGAAGCTGCAGGATCCAGGTTTAAAGGAGGTGAAAAATGCAGTTGATGCAGCACAACAAATGAAGGTCCCACACTGCCGGAGAACAACGCAGCGAGTTGAGCATCACAGGATGGAGTGCTGGGAACCTGGGCCAGACTGTGCATGAAAGAATTTTGCAAAGAGTGCACAGAGGCCTCAGGAGGCGAGGAAGACACAATACACAGGAGTACCATCACTCTCGGGGAAGACAAGGTCTTACCTCCTCCAAATTGCATCAGCAGGACCTCAGGACAGTCAATGATGTCCACCCTTTGTGTCCTTAGGAGCACGCTCGTCGTTGTGAGAGGAGTCCCAGGGTACGGGTCGTCTCCTTTGAAGGTGCCTGCTTGGAGCAGGGGAGTGACGCCGTCACTCAACAGGAGATTTCTTTGGTCCTTCTGGTGCAGGATGAAGACAGGGAGTCCCCAGAGCATACACACTGGGGAAACTGTTGCTTTTGCTGACTTGGAGCCGAGGTTGCTGAAGAAAAGTGTCTCTTGTAGACACTTTGTTGTAGTTACAGTGTTTCTTGGAGCAGGCTGCGGTTGATCCGAGGTCAGAAGAGTCTGAAGTTGTTGCAGAAGATTCCTGAAGGAAACTTGCAAGCACAATCTGAAGAGAACCCACAGGAGATACCCTAAATAGCCCTGAGAGGGGGATTGGCTACCTTACCATCTAAGGACCTATCAGGAGGAGTCTTTGATGTCACCTGCTGGCACTGGTCACTCAGAGGACTCCAGAGTGCCCCACACCTTGCAAAGCAAGATGGCTGAAGTCTGGGACACACTGGAGGAGCTCTGGGCAACACCCCTGGCTAGCAGGATCCCAGTGACCCAGTAAAAACACACTGACACACACTCACAAACAGGCCAACAGTGGGGGTAACCATGCTAGAAAGAGGCTACTTTCCTACAGCTGTAGCAGGGTGTAATGCACATGTAAGATACACCACGTGTGCTTAACGGACACACACGCACTAAAAAAAAATCCAAGCCAAAAACTGTATTTTTTACCAGGACAGAAAGTGGTCGGGCGTAGCTTGGTCTGTAAGATTGGTGGTGTGTGTGTATGTGTTGGGGGGGCAATTGAAAGCTGATTAACCATTGATCAGAATGCAGAATAGTTTGGCCTATAGACTGCCACACTGACACATAGTGATTAGAGAGTACTGGAGACATATTTCTAGGAGGGTGTAGTACTCCAATTTACTGTATTTTAATTGAAAGGCACAACACTGTATCAATGACTTATAAACCGTAGGGTAACCTAAACTCACCTATACAGGCACTAGTCACACTCCCACTTCACCTTGGTCAGCACACCCCATGGGGACCATATTTAATAAATGACTGTGTTAGTATGCCCCCATTCCTTTAGAGTGTGTCACTGTTAATCCAGGTCCCTGCTGTACGAAGGATGTATGCTTGGATGTAGCCCCATATGTTACATGGCCATTGGAGAGTTCCTGTCTGCATGCCCCAGGAATGGAGATGAAGTAGTTAAGTTGCCTTGTTTTGACCAAATGTCATCCCAGTTTGACTTCTCAGCATTGACACGATTCTGTAATCAACTGCTTGCTCATATCAACTCAAACTCAAAATCACATTTATATAGTGCAAAACCACAATAGGGCAACTATACGCCCTGCAGTTTAATGAGTAAGCTCAATTATTCAGATACCTATGTCTTTTGAAAGACAGCCGCTGTAGCTGGATTCTTAGATCTAGTGACAAGCTGTGCTACAGTTGGCAATCATGTAGAATGATATGACCAGATGTCCACTGGCTTTTCTTTGAAAAGTTGGTGGTAGTAGTAGATGTTTGCATGTAGATCTTAAAACAGTAACAGGGCAATATGGGTCCAAGCAGTCACAAGTACTATGTTGAAGGGCCATAAAGTGCTTTATGGGTGGCCAAGATTGCCTTAAATACTACAAACAAGATCTCCAGAAGGAAATAATAATTTCCCAACTATCCAAGGGAAAACCTCAATTTTTCACTGAAATATAATTTCTTTAATATTGTTAAAGTAATTCAATCATAGTGTCAACAAATGACCTGTGCTCCTAACAAAAACTAATACACAGAATAAAATCAAAAATATATACAAATACTATACATAAAGAGACAACCAACAATTCCATTCGGGCACCATAATACATAAAGCATAGGCTGCTACAACCATCCAGTGGCAAGCAGTCACAAAAGAAGGTAATGACTATAGTCCAAGGGAAGTATCTGGCCTCAGTGAGAGGAACCAATCGCTGAAGAGAAATCCGATACAATCTGCAAAATATAAGTCCAACAATTCAAACATTCCAATGGTCACTCCTTTGAAGTAACTGTCTGTCGATGCGTTTCGCCCTTAAAGAATCCGGCCTCCTCAGGACAATGGAAGAGGTGCCTGTATATACAGCAACAGCAAGTTACTTAAAGCCATTGTGACATACAACCACTAAATACACTACCAGATGCAGTGAACACCACACCTGTTCACCATAAAATACCCAGTGCGCGAAAACAGTGTATTATTAGCCCAATACAGAAGACTGAATTGCATGTAAAGCCCTATAAATTAAAAGTAGAGATATAGTGGAAATGAACTAAAACAAACCCAGAGATAGAACAACAAATAATGTTAAAGCAACCATAAGGTGCAATGCTAATACATAAGCCTTTAAAAGAAAATTATGCATCATTATATTTAAATGTATCTATGAATATGCGGAGAGCGTAGAGAGAGGAACTGACCTTAAATCAATGGATGCACAAATGCATCAACTGCAGAGGCGGTGAAAATTAATTCAAAACTAGTGTGCTGTTGATTAAAGCACAAAAAGTATGAAACAATACTGTAAGCTGCAAGATATCCTCAGAGCACCACCAGTTGAAAAAACGCTCATTAACACGAGCGCATAATTAGTAAAAGAACATACCTCTAGCTTGAGCGCGACTCGGCTTGCTACAATCCCGGGAAGCAACTGTTTAGCATACCGCGCTGACCACGAGCGCGTCTAAATAAACAAACTTGCCGAACTCAAAAAACCTCTCGCTACGCGTCCCCAGCATAAAAATAGTGAAAAATAACATGCAAGCACGAAGGGAAAATAGGTAGGAGACGACTGGTCATGATGACATTTTTGAGGACAGTGGATGCTCAAGAAGCAACTCGGGGGCATGAAGCACAAAGGAAATTAATCACAGAAACAATTATTATTCCAGACACAAGCCCAATTGTCACTTAAGTATATCCAGGCTATGCTGATACATGTCCCTAAAAAGGTAAGGGACATCTTTGGTGTTACTTGAAAAATCTCAATTGCGGGGTTAGCCAGCTACACAACCTGTGTGAACACTTTCAAACACCGAGCATGTAGATGCGGGGACCCAGTGATTATTCCCTGCACTTTTTTGTCGATCTACTGGAAATTTCTCTTCTCATGATATCTACGAAGTCAATTCTAGCAGAGCCATATCAGATGCCGATAAATATAAGAACAACCTCAATGAACTGCTCCCAACTTTTCCTCTTCAATGATAATCAAGACTCAGGGAGAATTCTTAAATTCGTAAGAAACTTGCCCTTGATGGCAAATTCAGAGTTGTCATCTACTATTCACGATAAGAACATTATATGTATAAAGATGTTAAGGCATGAAGCATGGCAGGCCTTGCACAGTACGGGCGATGGCCTGGAAGGAGAGGGAAGGGTCAGGCTTGGTCTGGACAAGATACTTCAACACTCCTAACAGAATCCATATCCGAGTGTGAAGTTAATAATGACTGCATCCTTATCGTCCACGGGCACAGAAAACTTTCTCTTCATGGTAGAATTAATTGATGGGGAGAAAGGTGTCTCACTATAAAATAACACCAGTCTATTTTGAGGGGCGTGGCTACCACTGATGTAGCAGATGCAGTGGCACCGGGGTCCCGTGTATGAGGAGTCTATTGAACCCATTTACTGCTGTATTTTACGAGCTGTCCACCAGTAAAATGGCCCGTTTGCATCGGTTGCAGCCAGGCTCAGGGCAACCTTGCAATACCACTGCCCATGTTTCCTTTATCTGGACCTGCAAGTCAAGATCTGACTTTCATTGGCACAGCCGAGAAGGAGATCCTAGCGTAATTTTTGCAGTGAATGGCATTAGTTGTTTTGATTACTTCCAATTTCTCCGATTTCACCTTTAGTTTCCTGCATTGTATTATTAGTCAATGAATTTGCATTTGATTCAATATGACAGCTATCTTTTATTGTTTTTATCATAACTGCGTTTTTTGGTATACATAAATCAAACTTTATTTACTGTATATAAAAGGCTTTTGAGCCAAATGTGACTTTTTTCAATCACCCATCGATGATTATTAAACTAAACCAAGGAACTGTTCCAGATCTATTAAGAGATGTTCTCCAGCTCTTCATCTAGCACGCCCATTACCCCTCGAGTGATGGATCAGACTCCAGCTCTTTTTACACGCACCTATGGATCCCATTTCCGCACTAGTACCATTCTCTGAAATTTACATTTGCATCCTTTCGACTTTTTTCACAAAAGCTTCTCCTCCTTGGAAAAGCTGCAATGTCGCAGTCTTTACTCAACAACTGACCCCCCTACAAATAGCCCAGTGAGTGACTTTCGGTGAGGCTTCAGACCAGGTCTGGGCACAAAACCACCCTTTACAACTTTAAGGGTGGAGCTACTCAACTCCTGTGACCAGGGCCACTCATGTGCATTGATTATGATGGCCCTTTCACCATCGGTTACTAGTCTAAAGGTGGCCCATGTTCAGCCCACTTAAGTAGAACTGCAATGTAATGGTTTGTGTCGTTCTGAAAAAAAACACTTCTAACAAGTCCAACTGGGCTTCTTTATCTTCACAAAAGCCCATCAATTGCAGCATTCCAAAGAGCTGTGCGTTGTTACCAGTGCTTGTAGGAGGCTGGACTGGCTTGTAGTGAGTACCAAGGGGTACTTGCACCTTGCACCAGGCCCAGTTATCCCTTATTAGTGTATAGGGTGTCTAGCAGCTTAGGCTGATAGATAATGGTAGCTTAGCAAAGCAGCTCAGGCTGAACTAGGAGACGTGTGAAGCTACTACAGTACCACTTAGTGTCATATGCACAATATCATAAGAAAACACAATACACAGTTATACTAAAAATAAAGGTACTTTATTTTTATGACAATATGCCAAAGTATCTTAGAGTGTACCCTCAGTGAGAGGATAGGAAATATACACAAGATATATATACACAATAGCAAAAATATGCAGTATAGTCTTAGAAAACAGTGCAAACAATGTATAATTACAATAGGATGCAATGGGGAAACATAGGGATAGGGGCAACACAAACCATATACTCCAAAAGTGGAATGTGAACCACGAATGGACCCCAAACCTATGTGACCTTGTAGAGGGTCGCTGGGACTATTAGAAAATAGTGAGAGTTAGAAAAATAACCCTCCCCAAGACCCTGAAAAGTGAGTGCAAAGTGCACCAAAGTTCCCCTAAGGACAAAATAGTCGTGTTAGAGGGAAAATGCAAGGAAAACACAAATCAGCAATGCAACAACGATGGATTCCTGTCTGAAGGTACCTGTGGAGCAAGGGGACCAAGTCCAAAAGTCACAAGCAGCTTGGAGATGGGCAGATGCCCAAGAAATGCCAGCGGTTGGTGCAAAGAAGCTCTTACTAGGCTGAAGAACTGTGAATACTGCAGGAACGACAAGGGCTAGAGACTTCCCCTTTGGAGGATGGATCCCCCACGCCTTGGAGAGTCGTGCAGAAGTGTTTTCCCGCCGGATGGACGCCAACAAGCCTTGCTACACGCAAATCGTGCGTTTGGCGTTTTTGGACGCTGCTGGGGCCCAGGAGGGACCAGAAGGTCGCAAATTGGACCTGCAGAGAGAGGGGACGTCGAGCAAGACAAAGAGCCCTCACTGGAGCAGGTAGCACCCGGAGAAGTGCCAGAAACAGGCACTACGAGGATGCGTGAAACGGTGCTCGCCGAAGTTGCACAAAGGAGTCCCACGTCGCCGGAGACCAACTTAGAAAGTCGTGCAATGCAGGTTAGAGTGCCGTGGACCCAGGCTTGGCTGTGCACGAAGGATTTCCGCCGGAAGTGCACAGGGGCCGGAGAAGCTTGCAAAGTCGCGGTTCCCAGCAATGCAGCCCAGCGAGGTGAGGCAAGGACTTACCTCCACCAAACTTGGGCTGAAGAGTCACTGGACTGTGGGGGTCACTTGGACGGTGTCGCTGGATTCGAGGGACCTCGCTCGTCGTGCTGAGAGGAGACCCAAGGGACCGGAGATGCAGCTTTTTGGTGCCTGCGGTTGCAGGG
This sequence comes from Pleurodeles waltl, assembly GCF_031143425.1. NCBI lineage: Eukaryota > Metazoa > Chordata > Amphibia > Caudata > Salamandridae > Pleurodeles > Pleurodeles waltl. Next base: position 643,921,648 of record NC_090448.1, read on the forward strand.
GGAAGATTCCGTCGACCCACGGGAGATTTCTTCGGAGCTTCTGGTGCAGAGAGGAGGCAGACTACCCCCACAGCATGCACAAGCAGGAAAACAGTCGAGAAGGCGGCAGGATCAGCGTTACAGAGTTGCAGTAGTCGTCTTTGCTACTATGTTGCAGGTTTGCAGGCTTCCAGCGCGGTCAGCGGTCGATTCCTTATCAGAAGGTGAAGAGGGAGATGCAGAGGAACTCGGCTGAGCTCATGCATTCGTTATCTAAAGTTTCCCCAGAGACAGAGACCCTAAATAGCCAGAAAAGAGGGTTTGGCTACCTAGGAGAGAGGAAAGGCTACTAACACCTGAAGGAGCCTATCACAAGGAGTCTCTGACGTCACCTGGTGGCACTGGCCACTCAGAGCAGTCCAGTGTGCCAGCAGCACCTCTGTTTCCAAGATGGCAGAGGTCTGGAGCACACTGGAGGAGCTCTGGACACCTCCCAGGGGAGGTGCAGGTCAGGGGAGTGGTCACTCCCCTTTCCTTTGTCCAGTTTCGCGCCAGAGCAGGGGCTAAGGGGTCCCTGAACCGGTGTAGACTGGCTTATGCAGAATTGGGCACCTCTGTGCCCAACAAAGCATTTCCAGAGGCTGGGGGAGGCTACTCCTCCCCTGCCTTCACACCATTTTCCAAAGGGAGAGGGTGTCACACCCTCTCTCAGAGGAAGTTCTTTGTTCTGCCATCCTGGGCCAGGCCTGGCTGGACCCCAGGAGGGCAGCTGCCTGTCTGAGGGGTTGGCAGCAGCAGCAGCTGCAGTGAAACCCCAGGAAGGGCAGTTTGGCAGTACCAGGGTCTGTGCTACAGACCACTGGGATCATGGGATTGTGCCAACTATGCCAGGATGGCATAGAGGGGGCAATTCCATGATCATAGACATGTTACATGGCCATATTCGGAGTTACCATGGTGAAGCTACATATAGGTAGTGACCTATATGTAGTGCACGCGTGTAATGGTGTCCCCGCACTCACAAAGTTCAGTGAATTGGCTCTGAACAATGTGGGGGCACCTTGGCTAGTGCCAGGGTGCCCTCACACTAAGTAACTTTGCACCTAACCTTTACCAGGTAAAGGTTAGACATATAGGTGACTTATAAGTTACTTAAGTGCAGTGTAAAATGGCTGTGAAATAACGTGGACGTTATTTCACTCAGGCTGCAGTGGCAGGCCTGTGTAAGAATTGTCAGAGCTCCCTATGGGTGGCAAAAGAAATGCTGCAGCCCATAGGGATCTCCTGGAACCCCAATACCCTGGGTACCTCAGTACCATATACTAGGGGATTATAAGGGTGTTCCAGTAAGCCAATGTAAATTGGTAAAAATGGTCACTAGCCTGTCAGTGACAATTTGGAAAGCAATGAGAGAGCATAACCACTGAGGTTCTGATTAGCAGAGCCTCAGTGAGACAGTTAGTCACTACACAGGTAACACATACAGGCACACTTATGAGCACTGGGGCCCTGGGTTACCAGGGTCCCAGTGACACATACAACTAAAACAACATATATACAGTGAAAAATGGGGGTAACATGCCAGGCAAGATGGTACTTTCCTACACAACCCCCCCCCAAACGAAGGACAATAAGACTAGCCATTACCTGATGAGTCTTCATTGTCTAAGTGGAAATATCTGGAGAGTCCATCTGCATTGGAGTGGCTACTCCCAGGTCTATGTTCCACTGTATAGTCCATTCCCTGTAGGGATATGGACCACCTCAACAATTTAGGATTTTCACCTTTCATTTGTTTTAGCCAAAGTAGAGGTTTGTGGTCTGTCTGAACAATGAAGTGAGTGCCAAACAGGTATGGCCTCAACTTCTTCAGAGCCCAGACCACAGCAAAGGCCTCCCTCTCAATGGCAGACCAACGCTTTTCTCTAGGGGTCAACCTTCTACTAATAAAAGCAACAGGTTGATCCTGGCCCTCAGAATTAAGTTGTGATAGGACTGCCCCTACTCCTAATTCAGATGCATCAGTTTGGACATAGAATTTTTTAGAGTAACAAGGGCTTTTCAGGACAGGTGCAGAGCACATGGCCTGCTTCAGCTCCTCAAAAGCTTTCTGACAGTTTGCTGTCCATAATACCTTTTTAGGCATTTTCTTGGATGTGAGGTCATTAAGAGGGGCTGCAATGGAGCCATAGTTCTTAATGAACCTCCTGTAATACCCAGTGAGGCCTAGGAAGGCTCTCACCTGAGTCTGAGTGGTAGGGGGAATCCAATCAATAATAGTTTGGATTTTCCCCTGAAGTGGTGCAATCTGTTCCCCACCAACAAGGTGCCCCAGATAAACCACCTTACCCTGCCCTATCTGGCACTTTGAAGCCTTGATAGTGAGGCCTGCCTTTTGCAGGGCCTCCAAAACTTTCCAAAGGTGGACCAGGTGATCATCCCAGCTGGAGCTAAAGACAGCTATATCATCCAAATATGCTGCACTGAAAGCTTCCAGCCCTTGCAGGACTGTGTTCACCAACCTCTGAAAAGTGGCAGGTGCATTTTTCAAACCAAAAGGCATTACAGTAAACTGGTAATGTCCTCCAATGGTAGAAAATGCAGTCTTAGGTTTAGCATCTTCTGACATTTTGATCTGCCAATACCCTGCAGTCAAATCAAGAGTGCTTAGATACTTGGCAGATGCCAGTGTATCTATTAGCTCATCTGCCCTGGGTATAGGGTGAGCATCTGTTTTGGTTACCAAGTTGAGACCTCTATAGTCTACACAAAACCTCATTTCCTTCTTTCCATCTTTAGAATTGGGTTTTGGTACCAGTACCACAGGAGAAGCCCATGGACTGTCAGAGTGCTCAACCACTCCTAGTTCCAACATCTTCTGAACTTCTTGCTTTATGCAGTCCCTGACATGGTCAGGCTGCCTATAGATCTTACTTTTGACAGGTAAACTGTCTCCAGTATCTATAGTGTGCTCACACCAAGAAGTGGTGCCTGGCACAATGGAGAAGAGTTCTGAAAATTGTCCTAGGAGATTTATGCAATTATCTTTCTGCTCAGCAGTAAGACAATCAGCCAAAACTACCCCTTCCACAAGAGCATCTTGTTCTGTGGAAGAGAAGAGATCAGGTAGAGGATCACTGTCTTCTTCCTGTCCCTCATCTGTTGCCATGAGCAGGGTGAGATCAGCCCTGTCATAGTAGGGTTTCAGGCGGTTGACATGGAGCACCCTAAGGGGACTCCTGGCAGTGCCTAAGTCAACCAAGTAGGTGACTTCACCCTTCTTTTCAACAATTGTGTGTGGACCACTCCATTTATCTTGGAGTGCTCTTGGGGCCACAGGCTCCAAGACCCACACTTTCTGCCCTGGTTGGTACTGAACCAAAACAGCCTTCTGATCATGCCATTGCTTCTGGAGCTCTTGGCTGGCCTGAAGGTTTTTACTGGCCTTTTTCATGTACTCAGCCATCCTTGATCTGAGGCCAAGTACATAGTCCACAATATCCTGCTTAGGAGCTTTTAAAGGTTGTTCCCAACCCTCCTTTACAAGTGTGAGTGGACCCCTAACAGGGTGTCCAAAAAGAAGTTCAAAGGGGCTGAAGCCCACTCCTTTCTGGGGTACCTCCCTGTAGGCAAAAAGGAGGCATGGTAGAAGGATATCCCATCTCCTGCGGAGTTTTTCAGGGAGTCCCATAATCATGCCTTTGAGAGTTTTATTAAATCTCTCCACCAGTCCATTTGTTTGTGGATGATAGGGTGTTGTGAACTTGTAAGTTACACCACACTCCTTCCACATGGCCTTTAAGTATGCAGACATGAAATTGCTTCCTCTGTCTGATACTACTTCCTTTGGGAAGCCCACCCTGGAAAATATTCCCAGGAGGGCCTTTGCCACTGCAGGAGCTGTAGTGGTCCTTAAAGGAATAGCTTCAGGATACCTTGTGGCATGGTCCACTACCACTAAGATAAACCTATTGCCTGAAGCAGTAGGAGGGTCAAGGGGGCCAACTATGTCAACCCCTACCCTTTCAAAGGGAACCCCAACCACAGGCAGTGGGATAAGGGGTGCCTTTGGAGTGCTACCTGTCTTGCCACTGGCTTGACAGGTTTCACAGGACTTACAAAAATCTTTTGTGTCCTCAGACATCCTAGGCCAATGAAACAGTGGTACCAATCTGTCCCAAGTTTTCATTTGACCCAGGTGCCCAGCTAAGGGAATGTCATGTGCCAGTGTTAGGAGGAACTTTCTGTACTCCTGAGGAATCACTAATCTCCTGGCAGCTCCAGGTTTAGGATCCCTTTGCTCAGTGTACAAGAGGTTGTCCTCCCAGTAAACTCTGTGTGAGTCACTGACATCCCCATTAGCCTGTTTGACAGCTTGCTGTCTGAGACCCTCTAATGTGGGACAGGTTTGCTGTGCCACACTCAGCTCCTCTCTGGCAGGCCCCCCTTCACCCAAAAGCTCAGCAGTGTCTGCTTCCAGCTCCTCTGGTGTAGGTTCTGCACAGGGAGGGAATTCTTCTTCCTCAGAATTAGAATCCACTGTAGAGGGAGGGATAGTAGGAAGTGGTTTGCTTCTACTAGCCCTAGCTTTAGGGAGCACTTGGTCCATTGTTCCAGGATCCAAGCTTCCCTGTCCTTTTTGCTTTTTGGCCTGAGCCCTTGTCAAAGCAAAAATATGCCCTGGGATGCCCAGCATTGCTGCATGGGCCTCCAACTCCACATCTGACCAAGCTGATGTCTCCAAATCGTTCCCTAATAGACAGTCTACAGGTAAATCTGAAGCTACCACAACTTTCTTTGGACCAGATACCCCCCCCCAGTTGAGATTTACAACAGCCATGGGGTGGCTTTGTGTTATGTTGTGAGCATCGGTTACTTGGTACTGGTGTCCAAGTATGTGTTGTTCAGGGTGCACCAGTTTCTCAATCACCATTGTGACACTGGCACCTGTGTCCCTGTAGGCCTGGACCTCAACACCATTTATTAGGGTTAGTTGCTTGTACTTCTCCAAGTTATGGGGGCAAGCAACCAAAGTGGCTAAGTCAATAGCCCCTTCAGAGACTAAAGTAGCCTCTGTGGTCTCCCTAATCAGACCAACCCCAACTAAATTACCAACAGTGAGCCCAGCTACTCCCTTGGATTGGCTATTAGTAGGTTTGCTCCCACCACCACTGCTATTAGTAGGGACACTAGGTGTAGCAGTAGGGGTTGTAGTGGTAGGAGCTGTGGTGCCTTTCTTTGGACAACTGGGATCTGTTGTCCAATGGCCTTTTATCTTACATAAATAGCACCATGGTTTCTTTTCCTTGTTCTGATTAGAGGAGGGTTTGGGCCCACCACCCCCACCAGAGTGTTTTTGTGGGCCTGATGAAGACTCATTTTTAGATTTGTCCCCACCCTTGTCAGAAGACTTACCATCCTTCTTTTTGTTGCCATCTTTGTCACCCCCTGTATGAACTTTTCTGTTCACTCTTGTTCTGACCCATTTGTCTGCCTTCTTTCCCAATTCTTGGGGAGAGGTCAGATCAGAGTCCACCAAGTACTGGTGCAACAAATCAGACACACAATTATTAAGAATATGCTCTCTCAGGATTAAGTTATACAGGCTGTCATAATCAGTAACTTTACTGCCATGTAACCACCCCTCCAAGGCCTTCACTGCCTGGTCAATGAAATCAACCCAGTCTTGTGAAGACTCCTTTTTGGTATCTCTGAACTTGATCCTGTACTGTTCAGTGGTTAAGCCATAACCATCCTGGAGTGCATTCTTAAGAACTTGGAAATTGTTAGCATCATTTTCTTTTACAGTAAGGAGCCTATCCCTACCTTTTCCAGTAAATGATAGCCATAGGATAGCAGCCCACTGCCTTTGAGGGACATCCTGTACAGCACAGGCCCTCTCAAGTGCAGCAAACCACTTGTTAATGTCATCCCCCTCCTTGTAAGGGGGAACTATCTTATGCAGATTCCTGGAATCATGCTCTTTTGCAGGATGACTATGGGGAATACTGCTGCTGCCACCATGGGTATCTAAACCCATTTTCTGTCTTTCCCTCTCTATTTCTAAAGATTGTCTATCCAAATCCAGCTGTTGCTTCTTGAGCTTCAGTCTGGTTTGCTCCACTCTCAATCTATTGAGCTCCCTTTCCAACAATCTGTCATCAGGGTGGGTGGGAGGGACATTTCTAGATACAGAGGTATGATGGGAATGAACAGAAGGAGACCTGTCCCTTACAGAGGGCACCCTAACAGCTTGGCTACCAGTATAATGTGAGAGCACATCATCAGTATGATGTGATTCAACCTCTGTACCAACTATGCTAGACTGTCTAGTAATGGGCAGGCTGAGAATTTTCTTTCCAGAACCTTTTCCTGGGGGAGTCCCTGGATCAGATTGAGAACCATTAGCTACTTTTTCTACAGATTGGGCACTTATGGCCTTATCCTGTACTCTAAGCATATTAATTAACAGTTCTAAGGAAGGATTCTTCCCTACACTCAAACCTCTCTCTATGCAGAGACTCCTTGCTCCTTTCCAGCTAAGGTGATCATATGCAAGTTTGGACAGTTCAACTTTTTGGCCTGTGCCAGACATTTTTTAGAGAGAGTTAAAGTGATAGACAAAGAGAAAAAAGTTTTCAGAACTTTTTGGAAAGACAGAAAAAAACTTTTTAAACTTTTTAAGAACTTTTTGAAAGTTTAGAAGTACTTTTCAGCACTTAGAAAAGAGTGAAAAGAGGAAATGCAAAACTTTTTGGCTATGTGTATATACACTGACCTTGTTTTGTATATTTTTCTCTTATGAAAAGTACAATGACAAGAGTGGTAAGTAGTCTCAAGCACTTATCCCACCACTGCACAACCAATGTAGGAGGCTGGACTGGCTTGTAGTGAGTACCAAGGGGTACTTGCACCTTGCACCAGGCCCAGTTATCCCTTATTAGTGTATAGGGTGTCTAGCAGCTTAGGCTGATAGATAATGGTAGCTTAGCAAAGCAGCTCAGGCTGAACTAGGAGACGTGTGAAGCTACTACAGTACCACTTAGTGTCATATGCACAATATCATAAGAAAACACAATACACAGTTATACTAAAAATAAAGGTACTTTATTTTTATGACAATATGCCAAAGTATCTTAGAGTGTACCCTCAGTGAGAGGATAGGAAATATACACAAGATATATATACACAATAGCAAAAATATGCAGTATAGTCTTAGAAAACAGTGCAAACAATGTATAATTACAATAGGATGCAATGGGGAAACATAGGGATAGGGGCAACACAAACCATATACTCCAAAAGTGGAATGTGAACCACGAATGGACCCCAAACCTATGTGACCTTGTAGAGGGTCGCTGGGACTATTAGAAAATAGTGAGAGTTAGAAAAATAACCCTCCCCAAGACCCTGAAAAGTGAGTGCAAAGTGCACCAAAGTTCCCCTAAGGACAAAATAGTCGTGTTAGAGGGAAAATGCAAGGAAAACACAAATCAGCAATGCAACAACGATGGATTCCTGTCTGAAGGTACCTGTGGAGCAAGGGGACCAAGTCCAAAAGTCACAAGCAGCTTGGAGATGGGCAGATGCCCAAGAAATGCCAGCGGTTGGTGCAAAGAAGCTCTTACTAGGCTGAAGAACTGTGAATACTGCAGGAACGACAAGGGCTAGAGACTTCCCCTTTGGAGGATGGATCCCCCACGCCTTGGAGAGTCGTGCAGAAGTGTTTTCCCGCCGGATGGACGCCAACAAGCCTTGCTACACGCAAATCGTGCGTTTGGCGTTTTTGGACGCTGCTGGGGCCCAGGAGGGACCAGAAGGTCGCAAATTGGACCTGCAGAGAGAGGGGACGTCGAGCAAGACAAAGAGCCCTCACTGGAGCAGGTAGCACCCGGAGAAGTGCCAGAAACAGGCACTACGAGGATGCGTGAAACGGTGCTCGCCGAAGTTGCACAAAGGAGTCCCACGTCGCCGGAGACCAACTTAGAAAGTCGTGCAATGCAGGTTAGAGTGCCGTGGACCCAGGCTTGGCTGTGCACGAAGGATTTCCGCCGGAAGTGCACAGGGGCCGGAGAAGCTTGCAAAGTCGCGGTTCCCAGCAATGCAGCCCAGCGAGGTGAGGCAAGGACTTACCTCCACCAAACTTGGGCTGAAGAGTCACTGGACTGTGGGGGTCACTTGGACGGTGTCGCTGGATTCGAGGGACCTCGCTCGTCGTGCTGAGAGGAGACCCAAGGGACCGGAGATGCAGCTTTTTGGTGCCTGCGGTTGCAGGGGGAAGATTCCGTCGACCCACGGGAGATTTCTTCGGAGCTTCTGGTGCAGAGAGGAGGCAGACTACCCCCACAGCATGCACAAGCAGGAAAACAGTCGAGAAGGCGGCAGGATCAGCGTTACAGAGTTGCAGTAGTCGTCTTTGCTACTATGTTGCAGGTTTGCAGGCTTCCAGCGCGGTCAGCGGTCGATTCCTTATCAGAAGGTGAAGAGGGAGATGCAGAGGAACTCGGCTGAGCTCATGCATTCGTTATCTAAAGTTTCCCCAGAGACAGAGACCCTAAATAGCCAGAAAAGAGGGTTTGGCTACCTAGGAGAGAGGAAAGGCTACTAACACCTGAAGGAGCCTATCACAAGGAGTCTCTGACGTCACCTGGTGGCACTGGCCACTCAGAGCAGTCCAGTGTGCCAGCAGCACCTCTGTTTCCAAGATGGCAGAGGTCTGGAGCACACTGGAGGAGCTCTGGACACCTCCCAGGGGAGGTGCAGGTCAGGGGAGTGGTCACTCCCCTTTCCTTTGTCCAGTTTCGCGCCAGAGCAGGGGCTAAGGGGTCCCTGAACCGGTGTAGACTGGCTTATGCAGAATTGGGCACCTCTGTGCCCAACAAAGCATTTCCAGAGGCTGGGGGAGGCTACTCCTCCCCTGCCTTCACACCATTTTCCAAAGGGAGAGGGTGTCACACCCTCTCTCAGAGGAAGTTCTTTGTTCTGCCATCCTGGGCCAGGCCTGGCTGGACCCCAGGAGGGCAGCTGCCTGTCTGAGGGGTTGGCAGCAGCAGCAGCTGCAGTGAAACCCCAGGAAGGGCAGTTTGGCAGTACCAGGGTCTGTGCTACAGACCACTGGGATCATGGGATTGTGCCAACTATGCCAGGATGGCATAGAGGGGGCAATTCCATGATCATAGACATGTTACATGGCCATATTCGGAGTTACCATGGTGAAGCTACATATAGGTAGTGACCTATATGTAGTGCACGCGTGTAATGGTGTCCCCGCACTCACAAAGTTCAGTGAATTGGCTCTGAACAATGTGGGGGCACCTTGGCTAGTGCCAGGGTGCCCTCACACTAAGTAACTTTGCACCTAACCTTTACCAGGTAAAGGTTAGACATATAGGTGACTTATAAGTTACTTAAGTGCAGTGTAAAATGGCTGTGAAATAACGTGGACGTTATTTCACTCAGGCTGCAGTGGCAGGCCTGTGTAAGAATTGTCAGAGCTCCCTATGGGTGGCAAAAGAAATGCTGCAGCCCATAGGGATCTCCTGGAACCCCAATACCCTGGGTACCTCAGTACCATATACTAGGGGATTATAAGGGTGTTCCAGTAAGCCAATGTAAATTGGTAAAAATGGTCACTAGCCTGTCAGTGACAATTTGGAAAGCAATGAGAGAGCATAACCACTGAGGTTCTGATTAGCAGAGCCTCAGTGAGACAGTTAGTCACTACACAGGTAACACATACAGGCACACTTATGAGCACTGGGGCCCTGGGTTACCAGGGTCCCAGTGACACATACAACTAAAACAACATATATACAGTGAAAAATGGGGGTAACATGCCAGGCAAGATGGTACTTTCCTACAGTGCTATTTATTGTTTACATGACCCCCTTGCTGTTATTCCAAACTCCTATAAAGTGAGCAATCACACCTTGCTGAAAACATACAGTTTCATCTCAAACTTGATGATCAACCTGGCAATGTCCTCAATTTATCTCATTTCCTCACATTGATTTAACATCAAATACCATATAAGTGGCTTTGCTTCACTGTTGATAAAACTGAAATCCTGCTCCTCGGCCCCTCCAATAAACCACCTTTCCTTTATCTTGGCCTGAAGAAATTAGTAATTCACCAAGCCTCGTAGATAAAGCCTGCAGCTCAGAATTACTATTTAACAGTGATTTATCATTTATCCGCCAATCTTAACACCGTTTTCAAAACTGCATTCCATTAAATGCACCTGCTGCATTGGGTCCTGCCATTGGCCTACTGTCCTCAGAAACACACATTAATGGTTGCTGTGTCTGGACAACTGCAACAGTTTATACACAGCCACCCCACAATCATATTCTCTCAAAACTCCTGAGAGTTCAAATCTGTGCAACCATTGCTCCTGTTATTTGTATTGGACGGACATGACCACCTCATTCGAGCTCTGAGATTTTTAAATTTACTCCCAGCAAAAGATATAGGGTCTCATTATGACCCTGGCGGTCACCAGACTGCCAGGGTCATGGTCGGACCGCCGTCAAAGTGGTGGTCTGACCACAACATTATGACCGTGGCTGAGGCCCTACGGTCCAACTGCCAACACCACCAGGGTTCCGCCAGTCTGCAGCCTGGCGGTCCCGGGAAGGTCCCAGCGGTTGTAATCAGCCAGGGCAGCGCTGCAAGCAGTGCTGCCCTGGGGACTACGAGTCCCCATCCTCCAGGCTGCCCATGGCAGTTTACACTGCAATGGAAAGGCTTGTGGAAT